>NW_005187435.1:3400461-3402499 GCF_000239375.1 Pundamilia nyererei | reverse complement strand
GTAGGTTTAAGTTTATTAGATTGATCAGTATTGCTGAACTATGAAATATTTTGGGTGCAGTGTATTTTTTGCATACAGGTATAACAGAATAGCTTTAGTGTTTTTTGGGTTTTTTTTAACTTGAGTATGAACTTATACAAAAAGCAGCACGATATTAAAAAACAGTTTTATTGATTAAAAAACATACTATTTCGGATTCATATCGGTATCGGCAGATATCCAAATTTATGATATCTGTATCAGACATAAAAAAGTGGTATTGTGCCATCTCTATTGTGAATATTACCAGATTATTATATTTCCAAATTTCCTGCTAAGCAAAACAGATAAAAAGAAGTCAGTTTTAGTTTGGATGTATCCATAAATAGATGTAGCTTTAATCATGAGTTTTGACATCTCAGTATATAAAGATTTAGTTTCATGACCATTACAATATGGTCCAGGTTTTTCTATGGCTAGCAAGCTTTATAGATCACCTTCACTAAATGATGCTCATTTTGTTCTGGAAGCAGGCCTAAAATAAGATTGAAATTTCTACGTTTCAAAAATAGAAACAAGAGCTAACCCTAGTAGCTGTCCACTAGGGAAGGAGTTAAACTCTGAACCTCCATTATAAGCACCTGTCAGTGCAACAACATGATTAGATTGTATAATTTCCAGTTCGGCTGTTGATTGGAAGCACGGACAGGACAACAGCCATCCAGTTTCCATGTAGATGTCTGCTAATTTTTGGAGTATCATCCCCTATAGTGTCAATGGAAGCACCCATTAAATTTTTAGCCCTGGTGGAGGACTGTACTCTTCTAGTTTTCACATTGTCAGATTTTATTTTCTCTTTGAACAGTTCTGATTAAAACTTTACAGCTTTGTACATGGATTTTTGTGCTGTCAAAGGTCCGACTGGACTGTGGAAGCAAAAAGCAAGTATTTATGAATAAATTCTAAAACCTTTAAGATATTTTTGCTCAGTTGTCACCATGCCAATATATGGCGCAACATTAGATTTTTGTAGCTGACAAAACATTTAATTCCCTGTATTACCCGTTTCTTTTTTTTCTGAGTCACTCATACTTAATTGATGGATACGAATCCCTTCATTAACCACATATGTTGCTCTGCTGTGGTGTTTTCATGGATACGCTAGGAGAGGCAGGAAGATGCAGCAATGACCATGTCTAAACATCTCTTAACTTGTGCAGTGCTTTCACTCAGGGGTAAATGGGGCATATTTTGTTTCTATGGTTACTGTATAGTATTTTCCTTCCTACGGCTATTTTGTACGATTCACAGCATGTAGGTACACTTGAAGAAGTTACATTAAAGGCCAAAAAGGCACAGGATCTTCTCTGCCGTTACAAAGTTATACTTTTATTTTACTTTTTATGGCAAAGTTTCGATGTAGCTATATTCTCACTAACTATACAATAAAGAAGGACTAAAAACACACATTCAGATTTGATAAGAATAAAAATATCCTATGACTGTGTTCCTGCAGTGTAAATATGAATGATAGTTCAGTTCTTGGATTCTCATTGATACTCCCTTTGGAGAAATGGTTGTTCACTATGAATACAGATCTTGCATCAGGCCACCTGCTGTGTATTTAAATTGGAGTCTTTTTGTCAACAAAGCAGTACACCCACACAGGAGCAACAGCTGCAGATGATAACTGGGAATATAGATAGTAAAAGTAGCTGCTGAAAGAATGATATTAGTGAGTGAAAAGTTTTCAGCATACTGCAGCTTTGGTTGGGTAACATCAAGAAATCTCAGCTGAGATCTGTTTTGGAAATCTGGAGTAAACAAAATTTCCGCCCTTGAAATTATGAAGAAGTATCTCCTTTACACCAGAGCTTCAAACTAACTTTGCATTAGCATAGAATGAGTTTGGATACTTTCCATTGTTTATTTTCCTCAATCAAAATGAGTAAAGAGTGGGCTAGGGGGTGTAAACAGTAAAATTTCAAATGTTGACTTTTAAGACTACCAGCAGTATAATTAAAAAGCAGTGTAATGTACAGTACACTTCTGTCTATCT
>NW_005187435.1:3382131-3400267 GCF_000239375.1 Pundamilia nyererei | reverse complement strand
ATCTATTACCATTGATTATGCAAAGGTTCTGGCCACATGCACACATTTGATTATTGCAATATTCAAATATACACGTGATGACAATATTCAAAAGGATGTTGTGAATGAATGGTTTTTCCATTAGTGCAAACCTGTCTCAGCTTGTGCACAAGTGAAACATCTTAATTTTTTTTTTTTTTTGGCAACTGCTCAAAGGAATCATGTTAAGAAAGATAATGGCATGCAATTGAAGGCTTTGATTTCCACGTTCTCTTGACTGCTGTCCTGTTGCATCTAGTTGAGGCGATTTTCTGTTTTACTGTTATCAGGCAACTATGTGCGAAACCATTTCAAATGCAGCATGACCTTTGTTTTGAGAAACGGGGCTTGCAGTCGGCTGTGATTTAAGGCAGATGTGTGGAAGTCTCCTTGGCGCTGGAACTCAAAAGACCACATCAGGTCCAAACTGAGACTGAAATGTGTTGTGCCGAAGAGCAGATCAGAGAGGGTCGGTCTATCAGCAAAAGTTAAAGAGTGGATTCAGTCTCTTGCTCCAAAACTTTTAGTGATGGAACAGACTGAAACTTTAGAGTTATCGCTGAGAATACACACACTGCAACATCTGGATGACTATAGCAGCCTATTGTTTATGTTCGTGTGATAAGATACACAATCTGCTCAAATTATAATGCAGCTTTGTGATTTAGTATTTACAAGCTAAGCAGTTAGCAAAAGAGGTCTTGACTTGGACCATACTTCCTTTTTGACCTCTCGGATTAAACAGCAGACCTAACATCTACACACAGACACACAACATAATCTGTTGAAGTTCGTGACATCAAAGATAAGTGAAAACAGCTACAGAAAGAATGCATCATAAAGTCGTACTGCATCTTTCTTTATATTTCCCAAACCCAAGACATGAAATATAATCAGGGACTACAACAGAAACAACCACATGAGAGTGGTAAATGGTGGATTTAACAAGGACAGTTTCATTACTCACTGATGGTTGTGTTTGGTCTCAGTGCACTGAGGAAACACAGCTGACCCCAGTCTCTATACACAGTGTAACTAAACACAAGAGACTGAAGGAAGGCACAGGCTCTGCTCAAGTACTCCAAAAAACTTAGCAAGATATACACTTACAACAGTGACTGCTGGGAGGTGTCAGCATCATCACGTTCAACAATGTGGTGGAAGTTTAGCTTGTGCTTAAACTATGGCAGACCTTGTTAGCCTGAGATGAACTGTATATCACTATCAAGTTTACTTGTGATTTAACTTCAGTCCATTTAAGATTAGCCTCAGTGCACCAGAGCTGTTTCCATCTCTTTGGCTGATAATGTTTGTTTATTGTTTTTATGTTAAAGATTGCAGCCAGTGCAATTACTGCAGAATATTAAAACATCAATTGCCAGATCAGATAAGCCTTCTACGCCTGGACTGAATAGCTGCTTTCATTTCTCTGTTCATTTACAGACTCTTGCTGCGACCAGCGTTGAATCTGTCCCTGTCATAATAAATATTATGCAGATCTTTTAGAGTGGCAGGAAGATTATTGTTTCACCTTTTGAGATTTTATTTATTTATTTATTTATTTATTTATTTATTTATGTGACTGAAAAAACATTTACTCCACAAATAAGAGGCCCTCTTGAGCCATTGCTGTTTGTGTCTGTCAGCACAATTACCAAAAAGGGCCAATTCGAGCATCGGATTTCATTTTTAATGTTTAGCAGTCGTGTTTCTCTAAAAAAGTTACCCACAGTATGTTTTTGGTCTTAAAAGAATCCAGCCATCACTTATATTTGGTCCATAGTGTTCCAGTGACTTGATGTAAAAAGTCTTTTGAAGTTATGCATTTGCAGAGTAAAGTATTTTAAGCACCGGTGTAACAAATATCAGGAGGTTCTGAACTATCGCTGTTGCTTTGTCACCTTGTGGAAAAAGTGACTGGATTTCCTTTTCTGGCTTTTGTTTCCATTTTGCGGCAAGCTCTTACCAAAGTGACTGTTTAAAGTTTTGGTTCAGTGAGCGTGTGATATAGCTGCACCTTTATGGCCAATCAACTGCTTCTTGCATACACTCTTACACCTTTGTGGCCCTTTTTTACTGTAGCCACTGATTTCGTCACAGCAATTTTCTGAATCCCTATATTATGGTTGCAGCTTTTCCAAATAAATTCTCCTCTGCTTTTATGCAGAGTAAATAACGTAACATCAAAAAAGCTGCAGTGTATATGTAAAAATGCACGCATGTTGCTGTATTTAACGGTTTATTTTTCAAGCAAATTTGACTGTTTGTATGTGGTCTCTTTTAGTGGTCTTCTGGGCTTTTGCTTTGTGTGTTTTTACTGGCTCGAATCAAAAGGAATTTTCCTTCACACAATTAGTCTATACCTGATGACTCAGGCAAAATACAAGCATGGAAAAGCAGCGGTTCCAGTCAGTGAATACACACGGGACAAGCTTATTTATCTGTGTTAGTAGTTTGGCACTTTGGCGGATAGTGGAAAATGGTAATCATCAGCATCAATTTTGATTTGAAAGATTTTTTAAATAAATAACTAAATATTCTGAAAACATGCTGAAGTAATTGACACTGAAAGACAAAAGAGCATTATTTCTCTTTCGCTGTCAATTTAGAGTAGGCTCTAAATGAAAGAGCTGATGTTACCGATGGGTTATGGAGTTGACTTGTAGTTGCTGTGCTGGATAAGGAGAATGAATCACAGTTCACACACTGTGTGTGTGTGGCCTTATTGAAACTTGTGCTCTCAGATGATGAGGCACTCCTGCTTGCAAGGGCACTTCACTGGAGAGAGGCAATACAGCTTAATCACAGGCACAGGCCTGTTTTAGCTGCTGCTCAAATCCACACATATATAGTTTTACTTTGTTAACACCCAGTGTGTGACTGGCTTAGTTTATCTGTTTTCCATTTGCTGTTTGATAGTAGGTTCACGCGGAAGTTATGTAAGGATTTCCATAAAAACATGAATAGAGGTGGGGCTTTGCCCAACTTGGAAGTTCTGAACTTTTAGGAAATTTAACTTTTAGGAATATTTTGGAGAAGCTATTTACAATTGCAAGAGAGAACACAACTGGACAAATTTGCATCTTTACGAATCCGAAACAAAAAACATTGCACACCTAATGGATATCCAGTTATCCTTCTGGATCCAGTTAGTCAATTCATTCATATTGGAATTTTTCAAACTTGGCAAAGACATACAGTCCCAGACAGCTCTTGTTTTTATGTGCCATGTTAATGCACTTCCTCTAACTATAGTGAACTTCATGTTCTCAATGTGATATCAAACTGAGGAGCTCCTGCTGAGTAATTAAGAGAAATAATTGTCTGCAGTTGTACAGCAGAAGGTTTTAACGGTACCCCATGTTTTTCTGTGCTTTGTAAGTGGCACCGCGCTCCTTGAACAGTGCCCGAGGCTATAAAAGATGATGAGACATGTCTGCATAGAAGGATGGATGCTGATGCAATTATATATGAAAGGTTGCCAATCAGGTTGATGCCAGTGAGGGGCGGAGTAATGGAGGCTTCCGTTGCTGTAGACAATTACTGTCATGCTCTTTTTGAGGATAGAAGAAGAGGAGGATTCTGGAAATATGTGTTTTGTGTATTTTAACAAGGTCATATACAATGTTAATGAACAAGGGTGAAAATAGTATAAAGGTAGCATCACTACTTATATTCTAAAAAACTGCTCAGTATAAAACTGTCTGTAAAGTTTACTTCCATTCCACTATAATTAAAGTCAAAGTTGACAAAGCTGTAGCCATATACATGTAACTGCACATCATCCAGAGACAAGCTTTACTGATTTGAGCCCTCTGCTTTATAAAGCCTGCTTCAGTTGCTGAGTGTGTCACGAACAAAGTAAAGAATTCCAAAAAGATTATATGCTAAAATATAAAGTATGAAGTATTACTAAAGAAGATAGCAACAATGCCCAAAAGTACTGAGAGTTTCCAAAGTAAACTGAAATGTGAACTTTGAATTGAGCTTGGCACCAAATTGGTTATTGTTCAGAGTCAATGTTAAACTTGGTATTGATAGAATAGAAGCCGTTTTTATATATCTTGTGCTTTTGGACTTGTGTGTGTTATTTGTTTTTGCATGGCAGCAAAATATCAAAGGATATTACCATTGCAACTGTGTACATTCAGATGTAGTGCACAGCTTCCCAGGGAGCTGCTTTGTAGCAATATCGGTTGTACACCATGCTTCCAATTATTTGGCACAAACTACACACGCTTGTGTATTTGATATGAAACTGGTGTTTCAGACATACATGCAAGTTCCAGGAATTCTTTTTTGTCATCAACAAGCTAGGACTGGACTTCATTTAATTGGCAACCATACAGAGAGCTGAGAAGAACCAGACAAGTACCTGTCAATCTAAAGAAAAGCTGAATCATAACAAAATTCAAGATGACAGTAATCCAGAATGCAGCTGTATGTTTTCACCACCACATCTCTACTGTAGACGCCATTTGTTTCACTTTCTGTTCTTCTAGATTAAGGTATAAGTAGGTGGTCTTGACAGAGATTTTTATTTATTTTCTGGGGTTTTTTTTTTTGGTTTTTTTTGTTTTTTTTTTCAAAAATGAATAGAAACCTTCACACACTGGTTCTACTCCAATGGGCCATAAAGCATCTGTAACCTGTCTGAAGAATTTAAATCTGGACTGCCAGATTCTGTCCATCCACCTGTGGAACAGATTGCTCAGCAATGTGGATATACAGCTGCTGTGCTAAAAAGCAATTCACAGATGTCACATTCCGTCTTTCAGCCTGTGATAGACATGTTTTCCATTTTATCACACAAACAACTGATCGACTGATGGGGAAAAAATATTCAACTGATGATTCAGAGATGAAAGTATTCATTACGTGCAGACTAAATCTGGAAGCGTTACGAAAACATCTAGAGAGTCTGTGCAACCTTCTTTTCTGGGAAAGTACCTTATCAGGTCCTGTCACCTTGATTAGCACATTAGGTTAAAAGTTCAGACACAATAGTAAATAAATTAAAGATGTGATGAAATACATTCCTTCCATCCATCCAATTTTTATGAATTAAAAAAAGCACATAATTGGCATACTTAACAATATGCTGTTCCTTAGCATGAGTGAAGTTCAAGAAAGCTTGGACTTTTTATTTTTACTTGCTTTAAAAGTAGAAAAACTCAGTCAAAGAGCTGCATGGTAATTTTTATTTTTATTTTTGGTATAGTCAGTGCTATTTTATCCACAAGCACACTTGTGGTCATTGCTCATTGTCCTACGTCAGAAAACACAGCAACAAGTTCTCTTCAAAAGCCTTATTGACTCAACTACACTATTTGAATCAACTCCTGCTGCTTCTTCAAAGATACTCCAAAAGACTAGAAGACTACATCTGCTCCAGATGATGGAGTGTAAAATTGAAAATGATCTTCCAGTGATAGAAAATGAGCATTTGGCAATGCAGCGAGAGCTTGAGAAAAATTCATCTGTTTTTATTTGCTGACCTTTTCATATTAAATGCAAATCAGTTAATCAGTGAGACCAAACTCCTCTAAAGAAAACAGCCTCTAATTTCATAGCTGCTTACCCATGTAAACTCCCTACTGCTCCCACTGTTTGAGTGAAAAGACGTCTTTTTGTATGCATTTTGGTTTTCATGTCAGCTGATAACAGTAGACCAACTGCTCTGTTCCTCTATGTATTATTTAGCTCATTTAGTTCTGTTAGGAAACTCACTATACTTGGAAGATGTTCAACGCTCCACCAAAGTCTGAGTGAATTTCTCAGGAATGGGTTCAATAGAGGAAGGGAAATGAGTTCTTTAATAGGTCCAAAATGAATCATATGTTAGTTTTGGTTAGATTTCTAAAAGCAAATTTTATCTAAAAAGCATAGCGAGTTGTCTCCAGTTTAATCACCTGCTATTATGCCAAGAATGCAATAATTTGTCTTAACTCTGTGGTATACATAATTTGAGAAAACTACCCTGCAGCTAGCTTCTTGTTTCCAGTCCAACATACCATGCAAATACACAAAGTCTGCAGGAATGCTTTGAGAACATTACCTAGCCCAAGGAGACGATTGCAGGTCTGACCGCTGCTGTTGTAACCTGATGAGGCTAAGCCTCAACAGTATCTGAGGAGATGAAGCAGATGATCAGCTCCCTGTTAAACTTCAACACTAAACCCCTTTTCTAGGAATCTTCAGCAGGCATTTACAGTAAAATAGAGAAACAGGAAATATTAAAATCGTCTTGGGCTGCATGTAAAAGTTTATCTTGTGCAATACCTGTTCTCCACACTAACAAGAACGATCTTCACAATTCTACAAAATTCCTTTGTTTGTAAATTGATTAGAAATTATACATTACACACTAGACTACTTGTATGTATGTGATCTACCTTGAGGCTATAGTAGTTCCATGCAATGTAGATGATGATAAAGTAGTTCTCTACCTGAAAAAAGCTCTAGTTTCTCTCACTGTCGTACGACTCCCCACGCTTACTGAAATATATTCCAGTTTGTGTCCAACTCCAGAGAAAGCCAAGAGGGCGAAGAGCAAACTCTTCTGTGAATTATCCCACACAGTCTTTTCCGAGTCTTGCACTTGTTTGAAAATTGTTCTGAAAGTAAGTGAGAAGCTCTCAGAGGCTGCAAGCTCTGTGTGACTCGCCAGTGCTTCAGGTCCTAGTGCCTGCTTCTCTCATCCTCTAATGGTTCATAATTCTCTGTATTGTGTGTTTAAGTATAATAGCTCACATTCAGTTGTCAGTTTGTCAGTTACTAGTCCAGTACAGATTGAAATATATCTACAACCATAACTAAGGGTATCCAAATTACTGTTTTATTTCTTGAACTTGATGATCCCTTAAGACTACTGCATTTGACAATTTGCATACTATTGATCATAAAACTGATTTCACCAATAAGAGATTTTGGCCAGCGGTGCCAGTTTCAGTAATTATGCAAATGTATTGTTTATAAGTTTGGGCAAACTTGAAGAAGTCACTTGGGTGGGCGATGAAACTTCTCTTCCACTGAAAACACAATGTCCAGATGAACAGAATCCGCTTTCTAGGATTTCTTTGGCTGGAAGATTGAGCATCAAGATGTGTCTATAGTAACTACTGCCTTTGTGGCAGGGTCAAAATAAAAGGACCAACCATAAACATGGTTAACACATGTCCCGTGTGTTTGATGGGGTTTTTCAAAGCTTCTGTAGCAACTAATGTACAATGCTGTGACTGAAACAAGCCAATTCAGTTGTCCTCCAGCCGTGACCCTCTTAAAGGCATAAATCCATTGCAGGTGACCAGGGAAAAGCAAGCTAAATGCATCTGATTTAGGAGGTGAAATAAGCAAGAGTTTGTTGATCCTTCCACTCCAACTGTAATATCACCAATATTCAATTTGAATCTCACTCTCTCTCTCTTTTCTAGGTTTGCAATTATTAAATAAAATGGGCTAAACATCAGCATTTTAGAATCGTTATTGTGAGCATGTTGCCACTAGTATTTTTCCATATTTTTCCTAACTGTTTTCCATTTGCTAATTTGTTACAACAAACCGCCATTTACAAGTCTCTTTTGGCAGCTACAGTAGCTCACTTCTGTTTTTCTATCCAAGCTGATATTGTTTTAGAACCAAATTAAGAAGAATTAAACATCCTGCTCTGGAAGCTTCACAGTTGGTCTGTATCTCATTATGTAGCTGCAGAGGAGTCATCCTCTGATTATGATCTAGTATAAAAAATAAAATCTGTCTTCTCAAAATTTCCCACAAGTATCGTCTCAGCCAGTTTAGTTTTGTAATGTTCTTCTTATTTTAAAGTGAGATAGCAGATGTTACTTAGAGACAGATGTTATCATTTTCTTTGCAATTAATAGTTTTCCATTGCAGATGTGTTAATTTGGCTAAGATTGCTCTCTGTTTTACTGAACTTTTGAACTCTAATGCTGGAATAGATAATTATTTTGTCTTACAAAATAGATGCAAAACACTTTGATTATATTTAGTATGTTAATTTAGTCTATTACATTTCTTCATCAAGTCACTGCCAGTGCTTATTTTCTCCCAGAAGCTAAATTTGTTCAAATTTTCTTCTTTAAGCTGATGTAATTGTTAACAGCAGCCCTTATATTGAAATGATATAAAGTTACAGAATGTTTCAAACACAGAGAGAGTGTGAGCAAATAGTGCTAATGTTTCAAGCAGAAATTTGTGCTTAAAGGTGAGATAGTGTAAACTAATCCAGGTGTGGAAAAAGTACAGATGTGGCAGTGAGTGTTTGGATCTGTGTGACCTTTCTTTCCCATCTGACCCCAACAAATTCGACAAAGTCACTGGATAGTCTACGCTTTATTTTTTTTTCTTTTAAGTTAGATAATAATCCTTTTTTCATTTAAATAAGGACTTCACCGTGTACCTATTTATGTTACTACCACTCTTACACATCTGGATCCAATAAGAACATATGGAAGCAAAATCTGCTCACCATATTACATTAGGATTACACTCTGGCTTTGATTATTGGTCTAAACTTTTCATGGCATCACTGGTATTTTTAGGAGCGGCCATGGCAGTGATCTGAAAAGCAACCTTCTGGTTCTCCTATGTTTGCACAGGAGCCTCCTTGTAGCTTTTCTGTCCTACATAATGACTTGGGCCCAATTTGCCGTCCATCGACGATACAATTCGTCTTCACTTTAGGGTATATGCATGACCAGACACCCCCGAGAGACCTATTAGATGAGTGGCTTCTTCCTGCTTTGGAGCTATTGGGCCTTGGGGATTTGGGACCTGGCCTGCCACTGACATCCTGTGAAACTCATTTACATAAACCTATTTAGTCACTCATGCCAAACCAGGCTCTTCTGCTGTTCATCATGGTTTTTGGACACCTTCAGACATTGCTGGGAATTCGTGTAAAAGACTGGAATAAACGTAACCGAAACGTAACTGTTTTATTAGGCAGCTCAATTTTTCCAGTGGTTAGACATGACCTTGCAGTTTGGACACATTTTTGTGTGCTGTACTTACCAGATAGGTTGTGGGAGTGAAAGAAAAAAGCATTTTAAATGATATTTATTGTTACATATTGTAACATCTCATTGTGTTAGTATTTTAAATTGGCACTAACGCATGGCCAGTCCTTGATATCCAGATGTGGGATCGGTTTGCATTTTATTAAGGGTAAAGAGTCTTTCTTCCAGTAACTGTGGTCTTTTCTGAAGGTCAGGGTGGGATATACTGTACATATACTGTACATTTATTGCGTTACCTTTGATCAACGTGATTTGAGAATCCAGATCTGTTCTTATATAAGTGGATGCAGGCTAGTCATGGAACGATTTGCTGTGTTATTAGAGATAAGCTATTCAGTGTGTGCATGGGACATGAAAGTACAAGTATTATAGCTCATGTTTACAGTAGCTCCAATGGGAATGTGAAGGGGTTGTGTGGTTTAAAAAAACCACACTTATTTCAACATGCGTTCTGATAACAAAAAAATGAATCAATTATAAAATACATGAAGTGTTGAAAACAAAAGAGTAATAACTTGGGCCCCACTTTATCCCCTGTTCTGGTATAAACTTGGATGTATCCTTGTGACCTTAATCCTCCAGGATAGACAGGTTCTTGGTAAAGAAATTAAACCCAGGAATGGAAAAAAGTATTGATACACATGCGGCATTAAAATAGTGGATCGCTTCCAAACCTAAATTAGTTTTGGCTAACACTGTGTGAACTACCAGTAACCAGAGTGGTATTTGATGGTGGACCACAGTCCGTCAGTCTGTTGGTTTGTTAAGAATCACAGTAACTCCCAATTTCTTCAAAGAAAGAAAGTGTGCGCGCTTAGGCAATCCACATCTGGCCTTCATCAGCGACATCAGCTCAGGCCCGGCATTTCAACAGACAGCTGACTTTGTTGAGCTGAGCAGGAAGTGAGGGCTTAATCTTCATTCTATGAAACATTCAGATTTGATTACCACAAAGACAAAGCAGAGTCAGATGAGGAGCAGGTCATCTTTCTCAGCCAGAATTAGTCATACACTCTGTTCCAAAACTTAAAATATATTGTTAATGTAGTCGCAGTTAATTTAAGGATAGGCTACATCACAGCCCACAGTAGCCTACTTAATCTGAAACACACGTGCTAAAAATAAGAATCTTTTAAAATGTACCTAAGTGCTTTTCACAGATTATCTCAAGCAAATTGAGCCACCTGACCTAAGTAGTGATCTGAAAGATTTGTGCTCAGACCACCAGCCAAAACCAGGCTAAGCATGTGCCCTGTGACCTCCACTCAGCCCAGCTCAGATTAGCCTGGGGCCACCAGGCAGACAGTCTTTCAGGAAAGGCTCTCTAACCTCAGAGGACAATGGCTGTGTTGTCTATGACAGAAAGAACCATTCCTGCATTGGATTAAATTTCTCTGAGAGTAGAAGAATTCAAAAAATGTATCCTCTGTTCTATATAATTTCACGTCAAGCTTTTGGAGCCTTTACTGTCTTGGCTACTCGATAGTTCTTAAATCCATGATTCCAGCTTTCACAACATCTGGAATTTAAAGTCTCTCCACAATTTCCCTTCATTTAAAATGTAATGGCTTTATATCTTTTTATAGTCTACACCAGGTCCTCACATGTGTGCATGTGTTGTGTTCGGGCTGTACTGTACTTCCTGTTCAGCCATGTCTGTTTCTGTTAAATGACATGACTCTGAGCACATCTGTGTTTACAGCTGTGTGATGATGATCGAGGGATCTATTCTCTCTTGTTTGTGTTTGTTTAGAAAGAGTTTGGTGTGTGTTGTTGGTGGGAGGTTGTGTCGCTCAGAGAGAGCTGACTGCTGACAGATGAGTTCTCATTTGCCACAGATGTCATGCGGATGTGCTGATGGTGTTTCATTATTTTTCTCGCTGGTTGCTTCGCTTAAGGCGGGAAGAATATGTAATGTCACACTGTAGATATGCTTAAAACCTGTCTCTTATTGTGAGATCTCTTTAGAACAATATACAGTTTTATTTCTTTATCTATTTTGCTTCAACTACATTTACTTCTGTTTTTTCATTAATGTGACTCATTTTTTGCAATTACAAATGGCATCAAATGATGGGAATATTACTTCAAATCAAATCAAATCACTTTTATTGTCACATCACATGTGCAGGTACATTGGTACAGTACATGTGAGTGAAATTCTTGTGTGCGAGCTTCACAAGCAACAAAGTTGTGCAAAATACAATAATGTAAACAAGCAAAATACAAGAATGGCTACATCTGAAACTAATAAATATATGTACAATATATAATAGTATATGCATTTCTGGATGTGTATACTAAATGTTTTTCTACGTGTGTGTGTGTGTGTGTGTGTGTGTGTATACACATATTTTACAAATTAAATAGAGTAAACAATAAAATAAAATATATAAAAATATACAGAGTTGACACATGTGCAAAACAGTGGCATTACTGTACAGTATGGAGTGCATAATGTTGAAGTTCCAGTAGTGAAGGTGAGGTGTCTATGACATGTTCAGCAGTCTGATGGCCTGGTGGAAGAAGCTGTCTCTCAGTCTGCTGGTACGGGACCGGATGCTGCAGAACCTCCTTCCTGATGGAAGTAGTCTGAACAGTTTATGGCTGGGGTGACTGGAGTCCTTGATGATCCTCCCCGCTTTCCTCAGGCACCGCTTCCTGTAGATGTCTTGGAGGGAAGCTCAGAGCACCGCACTACTCGCTGGAGAGCTTTGCAGTTGTAGGCGGTGCTGTTGCCATACCAGGTGGTGATGCATCCAGTGAGGATGCTCTCAATGGCACAGTGATAGAAGGTCCTGAGGATGCGGGGGTTCATGCCGAATCTTTTCAGTCTCCTGAGAAAGAAGAGGCGCTGCCGCGCCTTGTTCACTGTTTTGTTTGTGTGTACTGACCACGTAAGATCTTCAGCCAGATGTACCCCAAGGAACTGGAAGCTGCTCACTCTCTCCACAGCAGCGCCGTTGATGGTGATGGGGGTGTGTACTTCTCTGCACCTCCGGAAGTCCACTATCAACTCCTTTGTCTTTGCGACGTTGAGGGTGAGATGGTTGTCTTGACACCAGTGGGTCAGGGTGCTGACCTCCTCCCTATAGGCCGTCTCATCACCATTGGTGATAAGACCCACCACTGTAGTGTTGTCCGCAAACTTCACAATGATGTTGGAGTTGTTAGTGGCTGTGCAGTCGTAGGTGTAGAGTGAGTACAGGAGAGGGCTCAGTACACACCTCTGTGGAGCACCAGTGTTCAGTGTGATGGGGGATGAGGTGATGCTGCCCAGTCTGACCACTTGGCGTCTATCAGACAGGAAGCTAAGAATCCAGCTGCAGAGGGAGCTGCTCAGTCCTAGATCCTGCAGTTTCCTGTCCAGCTTCGAGGGAACGATGGTATTGAATGCTGAGCTGTAATCTACAAACAGCATTCTCACATACGTGTCTCTCTTCTCCAGGTGTGACAGGGCAGTATGTAGTGTCAGGGCTATGGCATCATCAGTGGACCTGTTGTGGCGGTATGCGAACTGTAGAGGGTCCAGTGAGTCGGGTACTTCTGAATATTTTTCTTACAAATACATTTTTTAATTGATATCCTTCTCATTTCCCACTGGTTTCAACTGCTTTCTTCTACTTCAGCTCCTCCAGCCATATCACAACCTTGAATTGAGTAAACATGGATGAATGGATGTTACTAACATGTTATATGATTTTTTTTTTTTTTACTTTTTTGCCACCATCAAGGTACAAATATGAAACTGATTTAAAATACAACCAAGAAAATCTGGACAATTTCAAATGGCATATTTGTCACCAAACTTTCATTAATCATTTCCTTATCCTCTTTTTTAATCTTTTGACCCACAATCTTAGACATATTACTATGCATTAATAATTTGCGACCATGACTCAAATGTTTTTGTCTGTTTAGCAAAGAAATGACTGCAGAAAGACAAATGAACTAAATGATGCAATGAAGCATAAGCACACAGTATATAGATTGTCTTTCACAGTGGAATTTAGTCAAGATGGTCATTGATTTCTAAAAGATCTCAGTGCCAGAGGATATACGTCAGTCAAAGTAATACTAAGCTACAATAGGGGTTTGTGATATTGTCTGCTACTCTCTACAAGGCACTATATCTCTGAGCTGGCTCAACTCCCACCACTGATGCCCTCCGGCACTGATTCAGTGGCCACTGTCCAACAGTTTAGTGCTGAAGGATGGTACACTGACTCAGTCACAGTTTGACAGAGGAGTCTGCTGTGACATATACCACGATTTTTCTACGAATATTTGCTGTCATGGACTTGGAATGTTTCCCAACATTAAATGTACTTGATGTAAATTGACTGTTTAATTCAGCACAATTTCCTCAGTCATAGATACAGACTTCTTTGTAAACAACAATAGATGCAATTTCCATTTTTTCCAATTTTTGCACTTCTTCACTCTGCTCTACAAAGACCGTAAGCTCTGCTCACTCAATCATATTGGAATTGCATTTTCATTGCATTAATTAACTTTACAAAAACATATTAGCATATGTAATTGCTTTTATTGGTTGACTAAATTAATCAGAAAAAAAAATCAGAAAAAAATATTTTACAAACTCCGTTTTCCTTTCCTCTATTTTAGCTCTCTATATTTGATCCAACAAGTCCTTGGGTTTGCCTTTTGCATTACTTTTATATTGAACAATGAAGACCTTTACAGCTATCATAAAAGCCTGACAAGTAGTTTAAAGCATGTCAGAAGAGCCCAGCCCTCTCACCAGGCCTATTTTCATATCTGTCCTCAGCTAATCAATTCAAAGATTAGCCTTGAAATCAAATATGGCTGATGCAGGTCAGTTTGTGCAAGGGCTGGCAAGGTTTTAGCCCCTGGTGTGGGTTAGTGCCTATTATACTATTGCCCCAAGGCATTAAGGACCTCCCACTACCATGCGAACATGCATGCATCACACACACACTCACACACACACATACACACACACACACACACACACATTCACACACAGAGGATCAGGTGACACTCTAGTCTTTGAAATGTTGTATGCGATCAAACCTTTCGCCTTTGCCAAGTGAGTAAAATGCAGGCCTGTGTCTTTTTTATAGGAAATTCTCTATACTATCATCTTGCAGTTGCAGAAACACGAACTAAATGCTGTACACTTATGGCCAACAAAATGTCATTTTTTTCTCTTTCGCCACCAAAGAGCCCCTCACAGAAAGAAAGAAAGAAAGAAGATAACATTTTGTCAGCAGCAACAATGTATGAGGCCAACTTGGAAATGATTTCTTAAAATGTAAAACTAGACTTTCCCTCATAGCAGCTCTGTGCCTTTGCGGTTATTTGGAGAGTCTCTCTGTAATTATCTTTCAATCTGTTAGCTATAATCATGTTGTAGTATGTTTTGGACTACTGGGAAAAGCTTCATGTTCCATGTTAGTGAACAATTCTCAAGTGACAGTTTTGGATATTGTGTTTCAGAAGTTGGTCTTGGTCTGCTTTTCATGCCTGCTCAGTATCCAAGGAATTTATTGTCATATTGGCCCTACAACACTTTTTTCTAGTGTTAGTTTTCATTCCCTAACACATGTTAACTGTAGTTTATTTGATATAACACTTTCTTTCCCTAAACTTACACATACATATCCATATCCTGATGGAGGCAGGAGAAAGGCATCAAGTATATACAGATTCAAAGTAACCTCTGCATTTCCTGGTACCTCAGCACTGTAGTAACTATGGGTACTGCTCACCCCCCCCCCCCCCCCCCCCCCCCCCCACACACACACACACACAAATTTTAAGTGTATAACACATTAGATGGAAATCATTGGGGATTATTTTTAAAAAGAGTGATTTCAGAATAGGGATTGCTTTTGGCATGAAATGGCATATAGTAGAGCAAATGTGGTTATTTTTCAAAGCAGTGAACCAAAGTACATGAACAGTGGGGGTATGCAGTTTAATTTCCGATGGGGCCTCTAGATTTCTAGAATGGTAGAAAAGTGTTAATAAATGCCTATTTCAGTTTCATGCCAACAATATGTTTTGTTTTTTGTTTTTTTGTTTTTTAAAAAAAGGATGGCCAGAGAAACATCTTAACCAAGGCAAAATGCTGAAAGCCCGTGTTGAAGAAGACTTTCAACTTTTGGGATCTCAGACATTCCCTCATTAAAAAAATACATTTTTATACAATACATACAATACGACGCTGGTTTAGTAAAACCTTTGTTTCTGGACGCAGTTTCCCAGCAGATCTTCCTTACTGAGGCCCAAGCTCATTTTACATTGTTTCCCACATAAAGACTTTACTTAGGCAGGCAATCCCAGTAACAGCTGCCAAAGTATATTTACACAATCATTTAAGCATTTTTTAATTTAATTTTTTCATCCCTGTAAGAGAACAATGCTATCCTCTCTGGAGTTTGGTAATGGACAATCCCCTTGCTGCTGTTTTGAAAGATAGCTTGAGCAGCAGCCTCCGTCACCTCCGTACCACTAGACTGGCCAGTTCACTGAGGTGGTGTTTCATAGTCCTGTTCAGTTTCCTGTCCAGTGAACTGTTGTAGTAGGTGATAGCAGTCCTTCCTCTGCTCCTTGAGAGATCGACTGTGAGCTGAAGTGCCACTCCAGCCTGCAGCAACCTGTGAACTGGTACCACTACTCCAAGCTCATTCAGGCAAAGGAAGATGCTGCTCATTTAACTCAAAGCCAAAACACATGCTGCACGTATTACAACACAATTGGTTCATAGTTAAAGAGCCTTGAAGTTAAAATGACCTGCCTGCAATCTTGACCTTTTTGGCATTTGGCACATTATAAAACACAACAGAAAAAGGCCCTGGACTGTTTAGCTGCTGAAACCCTATATCAAGCAGACAATAGCAAACATTTTACTTTTAGCATGACAACAATTGTTCTCCTCAGTCTCCAGGGTGTTCTTAGAAGAAGTGATGCAACTCAGTTGTAAACATGAAACAACTTGCTGCCATTAAATATAACTTAGATGCAATCTGTTTTTGCCATCTTTAATTAGTTAAGATGCTTAAATGGTTTTCAAATGTTTGCATTCTGTTTTTATTCAGATTTCTGAAAACATCCAAAGTTTTGGGAAAACTGGGTTGTACTTCTGAACACTGCCAAGTCTATAATTCTAAATAAAAATATATACTTCAATAAAATACCCGAGGGAGTTCTGAAATGTGTGTTGATCACCAGAAAACTTTCAGCTAGGACAGCTCCTTCTAACAAATGTCATACCTAAGGTAAAGCTTTAGTCAAGCTAAATCAATTTCAGTTCATAGTAATAAGAAAATAACATTATTAGTTGTCAGTATATGTGAAAACTGTTGTATTACAAACAGAAAAATCACTACCATGCACACAAATAAGATTCACTATGAAAATACATACATTTATTCGTATTTATGTCTCATGACACAAACTGTGAAACTCAAAAGTAGCTAAAAAAAACAAAAACCTGAAATCTGTTAAGCACGTTATTTAACTTTATTATTGGGGGTTCTTTCCTAAACATATGGCACTGAATCCATTTTTACTTTTTGTACTTGATGTCATGCAACTAAACTTAATTAGGCTCACGTGTACCATGAAAAATAAATACACAAGATAGCTCCCAAATATTTGGCAATCTGGACACCAGATGTGTCCATTCTGTATTACATGATAGTCAACATGGCTGCAGACCCAGTTGGAGAAATGTATGTTCTTAAAAACTAGATGTAACGTAGATGATTTATGAGTTCTCATTATCTCTGGTCAGTTGTTGGTGTCTCAGTGGTCCTGAATGTACACTGTAACCTTCTGGAACATAAAGGATATCCAAACAGGTGTTATTACTCAGTCAGTTCACATTGCATAAATTCCACTGCACCTTTGTGTAGCATGCTCAGCGTTACATTTGTGTCCTTGCTTTTAAACATCCTGAGCTCTAAGGCTGCGGTGAGCAGACTCTCAGTTTAAATATTCCTAATATACGCTGAGGTTGGTGGGTCACTTTTCCACATGGGAAAGGGTTATGATTAAAAGCATTTCCAAGCTTTTGATGTCATTTTGAAATGATTTTTCTCATGTCTGTTTCAGTCCAGCAGCGCTGTTTCTGAGAACAAGATGGCAAGAATACATCATCAGTCTTCCAGGAGTGTGAGGGACTGTTGAGTTAGTAAAACCTATCTGCTGCCCTCCTGTGGATTCATGGTGTCATTGTTTAGTATGTATAGTTATAACTTGATGGTTTTCTGCAGTTATTCTACTTTTATTTAGTCTTTAATTTGAATTAGGATGTTACAGGTTTTGATGTTAATTGCAGAGGAGTATGTCACACTCTACTGAATCATAGGGATTCCTTTAAGTCCTTTTGAAATAGTTTTTAGTAATTTATATAAGATGCCAATAAAACCTTTTGACACTTAGATTTTCATGCCGATAACATTCCTTTTGATTATGTCATCTGTTTCTAAGCCTGTCAATATACGTGAGAGTAAATGTATAGCGTAACACTATATTGCTATTGGAGAACTCAAAATTTGTTAATTACGTTTTGTTTGTTAAGGAGTTTTGCCAAGATCATATTACAAGGAATTTTGGTAGAAAAGAAAATGTCAGCAGCAGCAGCAACAGCAGAATCAGCAGCAGTAGTATGGCATGCAGAATGAAGCCCTGAAGACATGACTGACTTCATCTTTGTGGCAGTCCTAGGCTAGAATTTATTATGATCTGACCAGATCTAGATATGCAGAGGAGCGCGTCAGATGATGCAGTTGAGTGTTCAGAAATTGACAGCTTTATAGGTTACTTACCTTTGAACAAAGGCTTTATTCATACTCAGGTATTGCTGCATAATAATGATGACTATATATAGACAGCTGCATGCTTTTCGTGCTGCACCCAGTCTCAGAGGAGTGCAATGTAATGTGGGATGTAGTATGTAGGACACAGTGTGGTGGAAGTAAAAATCAATGGATGGCATAGCACACTGTCAGTCTCTCTCCACTAATCAAAGGACAGTGATTCACAAATAAAATTCAGTCTGAATCCACATGACAAATTATGAAAAA
>NW_005187435.1:3367607-3381970 GCF_000239375.1 Pundamilia nyererei | reverse complement strand
TACCAGGCATACTTTTGACCACTGTCACAGCTTAGTGTCAGTTTGAGTTCACTGGTGCTAAATGCAAACAGATTCAGCTGATTGTATCAGACATTCAATAGATCCATCGATTTCTGACAGCATCGTCCAGTAAAGTCTTGCTAGCTGATTTACAGTTTAAGCTTACTTGACTTTACTGTTAAAATCAATAAAACAGTGTAATGAGCATCTTGCTTTCGAAGGGTTTTTCATCACATAAAATTGGCTCTAATTCGCCAGGGAAACATCAGGGGGAAAATAATCTGCTGCCGTTTTGGCCCAGCAATCTGCCGGCTGGATCAGGTGTTGGTAGTAAACAACTGCCATGACAAACAAACTGTCCCAACTTCCACCACATGCAATCAAATAAAGAAAATAAAGAAAAATCACAATAAAATCTTAAGAATTATTTCTCAGTTTTGTTTGAGGATATATTAAAAATTACATCTTAAGTATGACTGATTAACTTGATGGTTCAGAACTTTTTTGTTTTTTGCATTTTCCCTTTATTTTTCAACCATTTACTGGTGGACTTTTCTTTGTACTTGAATCCAGCACAGTTCAAATTCCCTTTGAGTTATAGATCACCTGAGCTAATACAAGTGTACTCTGGCCTTCTTCTGACTGGTCAGAATATTTATATCTATGTCCCATCTGTGTGCAGATTGTTCTCCTTTTCATAAATCATTGAGCTAAGGCAATTGCACAGGCAGGAAGGAGTGAGACCTCCCTTTGGTGTGGCATGAGCAGCCACTGTGTCCAATATCTCTTACTTGTTTGTTTAGTGAGATGTGCTGAGAGAACAAATGTGAGCGGTATCAAATGTGACACATATAAAGTCGGAGCGGATGTTTTTGAATAAATATGTCACTTTTTGCTGTCTTCATTGTGTGCATGAATTACTGTATCTGTGTGAAAACTGCAAGCTCTGCTCGCTCCAGTAAATGAGCCCGACACTTCTCATGTTTGATCATATCTGGACAAATACTGTATATTTCATTGAAAATAACAAAGTGGAGGCTATGGGAATTATAATATTACATCTTAGCTGTTTGTTTACCAAAAACCAAAATACACATCTCATCTTTAACACCACAGCAACTTGGAATTATCCTGAAAATACTTACACCAGTGTGAAAAAATTTTTTCACATGATTATGTGAAGTACTGCGAAAAATCACGTACACCCTTACTGCTTCCATAGGAATTAGGACAAGTAGCACTCAGAGGCATTTACAAGTAATTGGGCATCAGCAAGTGTGACCACCTCTATAAAAGCAGAGGTGTGTGTGTGCTAACACAACACTCCCTTCCCAGGAATTTACATTCTAGTAAATTTACCCCAAGAACTTGCAAGAACTTTGGGATTGTTTTGCAATCACAAAACAATCCTCTGCATATCAAAGTATTTGAGAATCAATTCTTAGATCATCTGTGTGGCAGCTAAGGTTTAGGCCAAACTGGGCCATGCAACAGGAAAAATATTCCAAGCACACCAATACATCTGCAACAGAATGGCTGAAAAAGAAGAGTCGAGGTGTTGCAGTTGCACATCCAGAATTCAACCCATGGAAATACTGTGGTAGGATGCTAACAAAATGCTAGCAAAACTCAGTTACAGTGTTCAGAGTTCACCTTAGTTAAGCTCAGTTATTGCTGCTAAAGGTGGCTCTACAAGCAGTGGAATAATGAATCATGGGAGTCCTGTAAAGAGTCCCATAAAAATTTTCATTAAAAAAAATCTGTTTTTATGATGTATGACTGTATTTTTTTTAAATTGATTGTTAAATCCAATATTTAAAACTGTAATAAAGATTCCATTTCTAAAAGTACCAAACACTACAGGCTTAACTTTGTGCAGATGTGTACAAAATAATTCAAAAAGCATCTATAATATTTTGATTTGATTTCATGCTGCCTGGGGCATTGCACAAATTAAACTTAAGCAATTTGCTTTAATGGAGGTCCTAATTAAACTCACAGAATTATACAGACAACATTATGTAAATAATTAGATTGGCTAGTCTGTACCAAAACAGCACACATTGACTTAGGAATGTCTCTCTAATCTGGAACTGCTAATTCTGTGATCATTTGCCTTTGTTTGTTATTTCTTAAGTTTTTAGTTGGATATGAAAGAAGTATTTCCTTAGAGAATGAGATCAGTGTTGATACTGAGCTAGATGACCAGTCCAGGTTAAATGCAGCCTGTTTCTCTAAGAAATGTAAGTAAGAAAGTGTAATAAGTCTCCATATTGATAGCAAGTTAAGAAAGGAGGATGAAAATGCAGTACAACTGGGAGGGTGATGGATAATTTGCCCAACCTTATAATTTAGCTGAAGTCAAAATTTCATAGTGAAAAAATATTGTAACAATAACGTGAAAGGGATCGCTTGCGATGATGGACCTACAGATATGCACAATAACACCAAATCTGGAGCTTCACTCAGCTTAACTGAGCTTGTTTTGAATTCCACATCTATGTTCAGCCATGATCACAGCGGCCAGTAAAAGTCAGTATCTACATAGTGAACATATGGAGTATATAGCTGTGGAAGAGCCACGAAGTAACTACACTAAATACACTGAATTGAACTGAATCGAATTGAACTGAATTTATTGTCACCTTAAATACAATGGAATTGAGACACTACTCTATGTTGAAACATAGGACATAAGATATTAAATGGAACATAGAATAATAACTAAAGTATTGTATAGAATCTAGAATAAAGATATTAAAATATAAAACTCGGTATGTTTTAATCTGATTTCAGTTGATCTTGATAACTACACACATACAGGCAGTAAGACACCAAAATAGAGATCATAGAATGCACTCATGCTTCAAATACATCAGGAGTTGGTGGAGACAAAAACAGAACTTAGAGAGAATCCAAGAAAGGAGTGACAATAAAACTAAAAACTGGATATTACAGGGTTGAATTTGATATTGAGTCACAGTGTAATATTTTTCAATGAATTATGATGCTGATGGTAACTGGAAACCATTCTTATAAGTAGTTTCACCAAACTGCCCTATTTTTCTCACATTAAATCATTGCAACATGATTTAGTACAAGTACAGAACCCCTTAATGGAGCAAATAAATAGAGTTCAACAGGATTTATAGCTACACTTTGGCTTTCAGTAGCAAAGTGTCAGTACAGGAATTGATTCTACAGGTCATTGATAGAATACCGACACACAGAACAACACTTTGTTCTAAATATGCTACATTTTTAAAGGCAAAAACAACACTTTCAGCTCATGTGTTTATAATTACAGGAACCCCAGTGGGAGGCAAAAACAGAGCTTTTAGAGATATCCATCTGTGATTTTGCACTGAGGATTGCTGGCTCTTCAAAGGCATAACATGTCTAATGAGAACTCACGCTTTGAAGTCTGTCCTCATAAAGCTTTCTGCTTTGTTTGCTTTTGTTTGGATTTTTAGAAAGGATGAATTGCTCATCCATTACCATTAAAAAGAAATGAAGGGGAGCCTACTCTGAATGTGGGATGATTGGATTTGATTGTTATGGTTTGTTAACAGTAATAACCCCTGAAAATTACAGTGTGGTTCAGAGGGATGGTTCACACCTTTCCGCTCAGTGTGCAAAATAAGATCAAACACTTAGGTGATCTGTCCTCTGAACTGTGTTGTAAACTTTGTACATTTTGCACCTTTACATCACTGGTAGAAATAAATACTTATAAATATGCTAATTGAATTTGTACTTCGTTACACTCTGTTTTTTTAAATAATATATTGTGCATTTCTTTTTAAATAACACTGGATGGGTCGTTCGCTGGGTCTTTTCCCACAGCTGTGCCCAGGCACTGTCATCATCTCCACTGACCTGGATCATTGCCTCAGCCATCCTCTTACAGCACTATCAGCAAATATTTCAATGCAAACTGATGCCGGGGAAGGTAAATGGTCCTGCAACCTAGAGTCATGCGGGGATGCTGTCGCTGTCATCACCGATATGCGGCTTCAGTCTCACATCCTTGGACCTATGTGAAGCTGTTGAAGTAGTCAGTGGTTACTGACATAGGGAAGCAGTCAGTCTAAATAAAGATTATTGGACTTGAATGTAATTGTAATTATTTTTTAAGTAAATTCTGATGTTTTGGACAGTTTTCCAGGGAATGTATTTCAGTATATATTTCATTTCACATTCTTAAATATTAATTTCCTTTTGTCACCTAATTTAAAGGTGAAAATAAATGTAGATGTGCAACTTTTGCAACTTGGATCATTATCTCTGATCTTTTTGTAAATCTTGACCCACATTACCGTATATCCAGTATTAATCTATAGGGTATGCAATCTGATGTACAGTGATTGAATTATTAATTCTTTATGGTAATATCTGATATTGTAAATCAAGGTCATAACATAATGGATTTTCTGGAAATGCTATTGGAAATATGTATTGATGGAATGTACAGATTAAGGACAGTGTATTAGTTCACCACAATAATGCAAAAATCCTGTAATCCTGTAAGTGCTACAATCTCATAAATTGCCAGTAATCTTTACTCATATTGTGTACAATGGCACAATAGCACCAGATATATTAAGGGGCTATTCCAAGGATTCAAAACACAAAGATGAGGTTTAAGAGCATGAGGCTTACTGTTCAGTAGTGCATTGCAAGAACTCTTCTAAGCCTTTGGAGGTGAACAAAAATTAAACTAGTCTTGGTTTCACAGCATTTATAGCCTAAACTAAATTGCAATGCCTGTCCCCAGCCTAGCCTGACTTGTGCATATCATCATACCCCACATGTCTGAAAGCCTTTTCCCTCTTCCCTCATTTTTATTAAGCCTTTGTGCCCATTTAGTTACAATGACAGTCAAACTGTACTCGCTAAATGAAAAATTTTGTAATGTGTTGGTGTCTGTATTGCATATTTTTACTTTTGGGACCACTTCCAGTTTATTACTACATTACAACAGCACTACAGGTGTGCTTCTGTGTCAGTGTTTCTGCTTTTCGTTTGTGTTTTGCTTTTGTTTTATCTTTTGTTTGTTTCCCATTTGTTTTTAAATCCCTTTCTAGAGACTTCTGTCTGCTTTTAGAGCACTTTGAATGCCACTGCAAAACCAGTACAGAAGAACTGAAGTATAAACTGTGAAAGATGACACTTGCTTGGGGTAATAATTTTACAGTTGGTTTGGTTTTCTCTTCTAAATTAGTTCAGCTAATCTGAGGTTGTTTTTAAAACCTGTCATTATTTGCCTATATGTGTTCTTTGACTTCTTTTTACTGAAGCCAGTATCTAGTAAAACAGAATTACAGATGAATTTTTTTTTCTTCAGACAACTCTAATCTATACAGCCCTTTCTCAATCGGCAGCACGTGTCAGCGTGGAATAACTGGAGTATAAATGATGTTCCTGTCAATGTACCAGTGCTGAGACAGTGAATCACAAGTGGCAGGTACATAATAAGAATCTTCTCCACCTAGGACTCCAGAGGAGAATTTGATTGGAAAACATTTATAGCAGACAGCCACATCATTAACTGCAGTCGTGGGGTTGTTATTTCGGTGATACTTCAGCATGGTGACAGTATGTGTGTTTCTGTTTTCATACATGACACTATGTGGGTGATCTTTGTTTGCATTTATGGAAGCATCCCATACAGTATATATATATATGGATTGTAAATCACGCAGTCAAATATGTAGGATATCGCTAATCCTGCTTTACATATCTTCCTACCTATGTGTAAACAAAAGCTTTGTGTGTGTGTGTGTACATGTGGGGATTCAGCTGCTTGGAGAACAGTGTGTAGTGGGCAGCAGGCTGTGAAATTTAATCTCAGTGTGTTAATTTCACAGCCTGGAATACTGGGCTGGCAAAATCCCATTGCATCATTGAAGCACTGGGATCCCCCCCCCCTCCCCTTTTTTATTTTTACAGTGGTTACCATGGTTACTACAAGGAAAACCTAAATACCATCAAAGCTATGCCACCACCTGTCTGCACAATGATATTAGCTTGACTTGGCCAGATCCAGCACATGTATTTTCTATTTTTGGCCCGTTTTCTATTTTCTTCTCCTGTAAATAAATGGAAAAATCACAAATGACAAGAAAACACAGCAGTTTGGTCCAAAATGTCTAACATATTGAGGTTGGAGTCTAATTCTCCTGATGACAGCCCTAGATGTAGCACCAGTCTAATTGTCTTACATTTTTACAAAAACTATCCAGAAAAGGGAGCAATCTATGTTAAAACTGGCCACAAAAATACTGACAGAATATAAAATTGTCGCTGATATACATTCCTGCGATGTAGAAAGTTTTCACAGGACTCTATGCAGAGAAATTAAGTAAATCCCCATAACTGAGTGGCTTATAAAACCACCTATGGCAGCAATTACGTAAAGTAATCTTTTTACTTGTCTCTCACTATGAAGTGAGACGTTGTCAGCCTCTCACATCATTGTGCAGGAATTTCAGCCAATCTTTCATTTAGGTTTGTGGGCACATTTGACTCAAAAGGCTACAGAACAAGCCTAAATCGTCATCCCTCCAAGACCGTGCTTGACAGTTGGAGAAGAAAAAATAAAGATGAACTTTTGCAAGATCTCGCAAAAGTTCATCTTCATTTTTTTTCTACAGTGTCCCTTGCGGGCCTCCGTAGCT
The DNA here is from genome assembly GCF_000239375.1 of Pundamilia nyererei. NCBI lineage: Eukaryota > Metazoa > Chordata > Actinopteri > Cichliformes > Cichlidae > Pundamilia > Pundamilia nyererei. The sequence goes on along the minus strand of NW_005187435.1, from coordinate 3,375,290 downwards.
TTGTCTTGTTGCATGTCCATGATGTCCTCTTGTGAGACCTCTCTTGACTGCAGGAAACTCTTTAAATCCTCCTCCATATCTACTCCGTGGGCCCTTCTGTACGGACAGAAACAGAACTATCAAAAAGTAGCGGAGATCTCGCAAAAGTTCATCTTTTCTTTTCTCCAATATCCCTTGCAGGGCTCTCTAAGAAGCAGTGGTTGGTTCAAATGCAACTTTCCAATCCATGCTATTTTGTTTCTTTCAGGGAAAAGATTATTTGGATGTTATGAACTTTAACATTAACATGCTAACAGAGGTGATTTGAGTCTGACATATAGCCTTTAGGATTTTTGTTTGTTTGTTTTATTTCTTTTTTTTTTTTTGGTTTGTTTGTTTTTGTTGTTGTTTTACAGAGATGTTTATGCTTGGTAATGATCAGTTAATCAAGTGTATTTGATTGGCACTACATGATCACCTCAAAGCAATACATTTTTGCTTAGATTTTTACAGGACTAATTAAAACCCCGTGAATACTTTGTTTTCCCTGTAATATTGCCAGTAACATTATGCTATTATGGGCATTTTTAAATTGGTAATGGTAGTGTTGGATATTTAATGATGTATACTGAAATTTGCATGCAGACAATTTATGGTCACGCAATGTAGCCTATTACAGTGGTGGTTTGTTGAGTCTAAGCATGCTAATTTTAACTCTGGCAACTAGTCTGGCAAAAAAAAAAATCTAAGAGTGGCCTGAAACATGGCTATAGACTGTAGACATCAGTACATATCTTTATCTCTTCATATAACTATTTATCCTACTCACAAATAGCATTGTTTTACAGCACATTCATTTTGGAATATAAAATTTTACATGTATTTTCTAAATTGCCCTTAAGCAGTGACATTGGTGATTACCTTTATATCTGTTTATTTGTAAAACTAGAGGAAACATTTTGTAAGCCAGTGTTAACTGCTTAATTACTCTCTACATCACAGAGTAAATGGTGGTTGAATTTAGCTATGTCGCAACAATAGCAGCAGCAGTAATTGTTTTAGTGGTGCTTAAATCTGTGTATACATCTCTAGTGTGAAAATTAAAATGTTTAAAAAGCTGAAATGTAATTATGAAGGCAGATTTCAAGTCTGGATAGTAGAAACCTAGTGTGAATTCTGGGTTACTTCAAGCCTGAAGCTAATATATTGGTTAGACTATCTACATTTCAGTTCATGTGTAAAGCCACCCACACTTTCAATGAAATGCTTCCTCTTAAGGATGTTTTGCATCAGTGTTCTTGTGCAGAGGTACATGGAGATTTCCACATCTTCTGCCATTCAGAAACAATATCACATTGTCACATAAACAAGAGAAGTGAGTCTGCAGCCAAAAAGACAGCGATTAAATAAGCATATGCTGGGTGTTGTTTATTGTGATAACCATTTTAATTGAGCTCTTGCTCCTCTCTTTCCTGGTGATTCCTGCTGCAGCCTGCTACATTCCCAAATGAGCCGTTCTGCCATCTCTCAGTGTGATTTGGCAGTGAGACACACAGCACCAGTCAGGAGTTACATTAGTCAGCCCATCTGCTCCTTACAAACTGTGGTTCTCACTTCAAAGATGTCTCTCACGCCGACTTCTTTCAGGGAGATGCAAGCTTGATAATGTGCAGTAATAACACAGCCTAATATTAAGAAATTATCAAATACAAATAAAAAAGAATTACAAGTATGTCGGCATGATAGTGATGACTTGTTGATCAAATCCTGAATCGTACCTGTTGGAATTGTAGGTACAGAATTTTTGTGCTCCTGTATTGCTCCATTTAATGCAGCAATAATCAGTAATTTCATCTTCTCAAATATTAGAATTGCCTGCTTTACATTATAGTGGATTGAATCTTTAAAGTCAGACATAATCATAGTCTTAAGCCAAACAAAGCATACATAGAAAGCATAACACAGCATGTGTTTAATAGTTATGATGATATTTCATGTATAAAACAGCTATTAAACACAACACATGTGTATGGCAGTCAATCCCAGACCCATCACTGTTAATTCTGTTAGTCATAGCTCCACCTTAAACAACCTGTTCGCAAAATATATGACCAAACTCAGTCAACAATCAATCAAAGTGACTTTATTAGCATCCAAGCCATGCCTGTGGTCTCTTTGTTATTGAGAACTAACTTGTGTGAGGTAGGCATAAAGCAATAGGCCAGTGCTCAGGGGGGGTCATTCTCTGTAGCCCTATCAATCCATTACGGCGGAGGGTGTCATAGACGGGCAGAGTTTCTCAGCAGGGACCTCTAATCAAGCGGGCTGGATATTTTTCTCCAGAATGTGACTTCTTTCTTACCCAAGACGTTCACACGTCACTGCAGGGATGAAGTTTGGAATAGCAACAGAACATGTATTGTTTCACATCCATGACTACCGCTGTAATCTTTTATATTTGGATGACATTAAGTCATATCCCTGTGGACAGCATGGCTGCTGCTTGCAACTGTGCCTTGGAGCCTGATAGAAATTCATATTTGGTGCTGTCTGTGTTAAAGGTCAGATGATGCTAATCACAAGTATTTGTCATTCATCAGTTGAGTTATGGGATTTGCATTTCTGTACAAACATTTAATTTTATTTGGGAAAGGCTGAGTTTACTGGTCTCTGTCTGCTTTTGTTTGCATGCATGTGTGTAATCCACATCAAAGCAAAATTAAGTCCTATATATGTATGCACTGGTAATGTTTATGTGTTCAGTGTTTGTTTTCAAAGTGCAACACCATGACAATAAGGCACATGAATTAATGTGAAGCCGAGTTCACTTGTTGTCCTCCGTATGTGTCACACTTGTTTTATGCATTGCTGAAATGGTAGCTGCTCGCAATTCCTTGCCAGTGAGGCAGACTTACAGAAGCATACAGCATGTATAATGCAAAATTCTTAGCATCAAGGTTCTCAAAGTACAGTTGACATGTATTGCCACTATTGTTTCCACTATTACGACCTTATCTACTTGAAACTACAGTATGTTCAACATGGATTAGTTGGCTATTAGCATGTGTTCCAGTGTTGCAAATATTAAGAATTATTAAGCACTTATTCTGCTTTACCATATTCTACAAATACTGCAGATGGCAGGATGTAGTGCTGTGGTTAGCACTATCACATCACAGAAAGAAGGTTCTAAGTTCAAATCTACAATATACGCTAGGTTAACTGGGGATATGAAATAAGCTGTGGGTGGGCTGTAAAAGTGTGATTATCCATCTGTCTGCCATGTCATGGACTGGCATCTTTAGACCAATTTACAAGAGTAAGACTTACTTATATGTGTTGCCATGGCAACAGAAGAAGTGTACATCAATTTTCCATATTGTTCTAAATTAATAGTATTATAAATAATAAATAAAATTGTATTCTAAAATTGATTTTGTTGTTTTTTTAAGTTGCTTAATTTCTATAGTTTTTGGTGTGATTTGTGAGATTGGTCTTTCTTTAAGTGTCTTTGTTATATTCACAATAATTAGCAAGCATTACTACAAATCATAGGACACCGAATTTTGATCAAAGCTTGGAAAAGACAAAAAATATCACAATAAATTGGTAGAGAAAGCCATAACATGTTAATGGTAATGACCACTGGGACATAAAAACATGGCTTCTCTAAAGTGACTGTGAGAATCCTGACTATGAACTCAAAGGAATTTGATGCTAAAGCGAAAGAACACATGGCGTTTCACTGAATATGCTAGATCCATATAAAGATCCACAGCCCCAAAGCCACCGCACTCGGCCATGGCTGAGACCATCCCTCAGTGTCCTCAAGTATTTCAGCTAAGAGACCACAGACAGCTGCACAGTTACCTCCAAAGAGAGTTGAAATTGAAACGGAGGCAGCCACTGACGCACATCAGCAACTGAAAAAGCTTGAAAACCAAAGAAACCTCAAGGTCATCGAAGCAAAGCGCGGACTCTATAATATGGATGAGTTAAAAGGAAAGAGTGAGAGATGCAGTCCTGTGTACAATAAAGGATCCTAGTTCACTTTATCTATTCGAAGTTTCAGGGAGGAAAAGCATGTTTAGTATAAATAAAGGAATTGATGATGGTCACTCGAATTTCAGATTCCAAAATTTTTGTATTTGCTGCTTTTTCAGTGGCACTCACAGAATTGAGATCAGCACACAACAGCCCACAATGGGTTTCTAACTTTTGACAAACAGATAAGATTGCATTTGATCGGATTTGTGATAACTTCCATGCTAGTAAAGATAAAAATGCAGTGACAAGGTGGTAAAATACAGAGAACAAAATGGAGAAAAAAAACAAAGAGTATCATTAAAAACGTTTACTGATGTGAGGTATAATCTCCAGGGTGACATGACTAATATTGCTTTAATAAAAAAAAGTTTTTTATTATCCAACTTAATTAGAGTCTAGTCTTTTTTTCTAGATGGTGGCCTTAGACCTGAAGAGACAGTACTATAAACAATATGTCAGAAGGTGTTGTTTGGGATGAACCATTGTCCATCACTCTGGACCCAGTGCAAGAGAGTTATGTGAATGACTTAGAAAACCTTATTGTGTATTCATAGGTAAGTGAGTTCACTGTGCCTGCACCAAGCTCTGTTATTGTGAGCAATAAACTAAAGAAATTATAAGCCTCTGGGCTGACAGAAAGCATTTTTGGAAAGATTCACAAATAGTACCAGACTACATCATTAACTTAGCTAAAAGGTTTCGTCTCTTTATCCCAAACTGTAGAGAAACCTTTGACCCCTGAGCTTGGCACCAGATCGTGGTCAAAACTGATCAAGTCATAATTGGCCTCATGGCAGCAGAGCTGATTAACTAAAACTGGCTCAATCGACCTGAGATCCTATGCAAGAGAGAAACAGTTAAAAAGCAAAACAGCTTAACTTCCTAAGACCCGAACTCTTCCATGGAATGCATTTTAAAGTTCTCTTTGATATTTGGGCTGATTGGCACCTGATGAATGTAAAAACAAAGAATTACCAGATTTTTATTTTTATTTTTTTTACCTAATTTTTGTTTCTGAGAAAAATGAGATTTTCATATGAGGATATTTGTTTAAAATTTGAATAGAGCAGTGGCAGTATAATGTCCTCGTAAGTGGATATCAGGCCCTTGTAGAGAAAAATTTAGTATTTTGGTCTAGACAACCCAAAATGTGATCTCCACATATGTGGATGCCAGGTCCTAGGTGGTTAAGAGCAGTTGGTAGGAACAGTTGTAAATATGGCAATCCAAGTACTGAATCAAGACTCCAAAGTAAATAGTTTTTCACACCCAAGGTTTTCAGAATAGATGGTGAATGGTTCTCGATACGAACTGTGAACATCATTGATCAGATTCAACAACTCGTGAAGTGTATTAGGATGACAGAACCTGTAAATAAGCAGGAAAAGAAGAGCACACTTATTCTCATCAAGCTTTCACAGCAAGATACCTTTAAAGAAAAGTTGCACAAACTCAGCCAGAAATCTGGTAAGCTGCCTCGTAGCCAGCAAATGTACCAGCTTGACCTAATCTTCAAAGATGATATAATGAGAGTGGGAGGACGACTGAGGAGAGCATCGCCACTTCTTAATCTGCGACACCCGACATGCTCTGTCCAAGAGATGTCATCACATACTTCATCCTTGTTTACAATCCCTTTAAAACACACGGAGGCAGAGGACAAACACTGAATGACAGAGAGCCAGTGAGGGTTTTTTCCTTCAGTAGCCCAGCACATAAGGCAAAGAGTCCCCTGTAGGAGAGCTAATGGGCCACCTCAGGAACAACAGATGGTAGATATTTCTAGCAACAATGTTAACTCTTCACCAGCATTCATGTACTGTTGCATGGACTTGGTCCATTTCATACTATGCAAGGTCAAAGGAATGGTTTAGATAAAGATGTTGGTAGCTATGAAGGCAGCATAAGCAGAAACATAGACACGGTGGACACAATATTTTTGCTTATCAGTAAACAGGTTTGCCATTTTAGTATTTGATAGCTTATGATTATGACATATTAACTGCCTGAAGTTGATCAGATTGAATTTGTCGTAGTGCTTTTTTGATATGGACTGATAGGGGAACAAGCAGTTCCAGTCCGCATTTAACCCCTTGTGTGGCTGCTCAAAACTGTGGTAAGAAAAGCATTGTTGCATTATTTATGACCTCGACCTTCACTGTGACTTATGATAGCTGTGTCAATGGACAGTGTGAATGCTCGATGATTCTGTGCGGGATCGCAGCCAATGCACCACTGATCGATAGATGCTGGTCTCTCTCTCTCCCTGCCTCTATTGATCTACCAGTGTGAGCCTGTGAACCAGACTGAACAGTTAGAAAAAAGCCTCGGTCCTCATTACTCAAAGAGCAGTCCAAGCACTGTCACTTCTGATGAAAACCATCCTCCTTTTCCTCTGACACCGTCGACAATGTTGAAGAATGAAAAATGCAGTTATGATCTCTGGGAAGGGATTATTATATTAAATTCTCCTTCAGACCAGACACAAAATATCATTTGTATTGTCACTTAAAATTCCAGCTTCCACCAGCGTTAATAAGTCATTTTCTAACTTCCCAGACTGATAAAAGGCTATCTTTAGCGGATTTCAGCTCCAGAGGTTTGGATACATAATAGGTCTGTTTTATTCTCAGCAGGCAGCCAATAGATAGAGGGCTTGGAAAATTAAGCGAGTGACTTTGTGGAATAGAAATGCTATTAAGCGTTTATAAATGCATGTGATATTGGAAATAAGCATGTGCAGAACATATCTAAAATCTACCAAGAATTCTTGGCTTTAAGTTAAAGACGACAAACCTCCTGCAGTGTTGACAGTTTTAAAAACTGTCTGACAGCTTGGCTATTTTAGTGATGGCATCTGAAGGTGAATCAGGAAATGACTTTTCCTGTATATAAACAACCAACTTTGCTACTCCCACCATAACGTGTTTTGTTTTTTTCTCACAGGGTCAAAAGCCAAAAGCTGGTTTAATGGGCATTTATTTTTAAGTCCAAGTGATTCTCCTGTCCTGGGTTGAAACTTTATGTCTGTGTTTTCATGTTAAACTGGTTCATTTGCATTTAATAAGTGGCCTTGCAGTTAAAAAATGCACTTGCGTTACATGCAAACAGACCGGCTCCTTTCAGTTCTGATATGTAATGTGTTCATCCCTCAGTGGGAATGTGGAAAAAAAAAAAAAAAACTCTCGGTCCACCCGCTCCTGCACGAGTCGGACAGGAAGTTATGTAACTTCTTCAACTTAACTCCTTGTCTTTTTACAAAACACTTGATGTTTTGTTGCCATGGAGACAAAGACCCAGACAAAACTTCCCATGCGCACTGATTTGCAACCACTGGGAGACTTTTAATAGCAGCATGATATTCTTGCTGGAAAGGATAATTTTTTTAATCAAATTTATGTGCACGTTATTAACAGTAGAGTGGGAGTGAATTGGTGTAACTAGAGATTACACTAAAATTACTTAAACATGACCAGACTTCGAGAAATTCAGTTATATAAAATAAAGCCACGTGAAGTTCCGCCCCACAGCACTCCACTTTTATTCTTTTTAAATTAAATGAAGAAGCAAAACAACGTCTATTCATGACTCTATCTTTAAGCCCTAGATGAGCATTCCCACAATAATCATCCTCATCACTATATATATATATATATA
>NW_005187435.1:3365358-3367576 GCF_000239375.1 Pundamilia nyererei | reverse complement strand
TAGTAGTGGTATAGCAGGTTGTGGAAAGTCTTCTTAGTATGTTCCCTCTTATTAGCATAGTATAATTTTTGTTGTAAGTAGATGATAATAGCCACTGCTTATCAACTTTCTAAACACTTTCTTGATACATTTATTAATTATTTTTCTTTCATTTTCTTTAGCCTGTCAATTTTTCCCACACTCCAAGTATGTGTTTTCAGATTTCCGACTTTCTCCAACTACCTGTCTAAAAGTCAAAGACAGTAAAATAGATATAAAAAGCTATAAATCCTCAGATTTGGGAAGCTGGAATCAGCGCTAATGTGAAATCTGGATCAGGTTAGGGGTCCTGTCATTACATTGACATCAGGTTGGACTGATATCTTCTCTGTTATGCATTGTTTTTTCACATATCAAAATGTTTCATATGCTATCAAACATTTTTTTATTTGAGGCCCTGTCAGATAATTCTTCTAGGTAATGGGAACCACAGACACGCATTGTTTTCACTATAAATTAAATCAATGGTTCATTATTGGGCTCCATGTAAAGTGGCCAAGGAAAATCAGCTAAAAGCTTTATTGTTCTTTTTATTTGTTTGTTTGTTTGTTTGTTTGTTTGTTTGTTGTTATCTTTGACTGTCTAAATTCTACATCAGGACTCTGTGTTTGCTGACTTGTATTGACATTTATTAAATGTCTGCAATCAGAACTAGCAGCATGAAATGGTAAAGTGAGTCACTTTATTATTTCATTTTCACAATAAATGTTAGTAACGTTAAAGCTATTTAAATGAAATAACTGTGTATAACTGTGTGTTCTACAGCAGCGGTCCCCAACCCCCGGGCCTCGGACCAGTACCGGTCCATAAGTCGTTTGGTACCGGGCCGCGAGAGTTGAGGCTCAGGTGTGAAATGTATGGTTTTCTGGGTTTTTATCGGTTTTCAGCGTTATTTTGTTATCGTTTTTATCGTTTACTCGGTTTTCCTTGGATCAAGATATTAAGGGTCAAAGGGGGGTCATTTTATTCTGACCTGCAAAGATGGGGAGAGAAGATTGATATTGGACTGAGGATGATGTAAAGTCATAAGGACAAAGGAGGGTGTCCAGAACTGAGATACTGACTTGGAGAAATGGCGGTGCTGTTTGTGACCTGCATGATCACATGGTCACAAACACACCAGCCAAGTGTCAATAAGTTAAGTAACTCTGCTTTTTTATTGATCACTTTGGGCATGACAGTGTGTGTTTTAAGAATGAACAAAATGTGTATGTGCACCATCATTAAGGCTGTTCTGTTTGCTTCCACACTTTGGGGGCAAAAATGTTATACCTTTGTGATATTAATATTTTTGCACCTTGGTGTAATTTATTTCTTAGCTTATACATACTACCATTAATACAAACAGACAAGTATCATGACTGTTGTGCCAACTGGGTTCTTAAAAAAATCGTATTAAGCCTTGATCTATGGGGTAGGTGGGTCTTTGAAAAAAACAGTTAGACACTGTTAGATCTATTACGCAGAATGGATATTTGAACAGTTAGATGAATACTTTTAGTTTTATAATGGCAAGTCAAGATTTTCTTTGGAGAAAAGAAAAGGCCCTTCTTTGGGAAATGTGTTACTTCCAGGTCCTCACAAAAGAGAATTAATGGTACTGTTGTTCTTAGACATCTACTTAAAAAGATAAATAAGCTGATTTTTTTTCTAAAACTTGATAAATTCATTACTACAGAACTATACCACTTGTCTTTTTTTATATTATGATGTCCCCCCACTCCCCCACCTCCCAAGCAGTGGTGGTCAGTAGGTTTTTTGGATCAGTGTCATCCGCTTTAAGAGGATTTTCTAAAGTATGTTCGTAGTAGAGTACTAGATGTTGCCGCATTTGGGGAGAAGAGAGGCTCAGCTTTTCCTTTGGTGTTCACATGTTGAAATGAAAACCTAGAATGGCAGAACAACAAAAGGGTGCATTGTGCATTAGCCTTGAATCCCATTTGACCTCATTAACCCTGCTTGTCATCCTAAACCACAGACGGTGAAAGACTCCTTTGATGAAGCCTGTCAGGATGAATTAGAAACAACACTGATTTTGCATTTTCGTCATTAATCGCAGCCGTAACAAAGACTGACACTCAGACTCTTCTTTGAGGCGATTCTATCAACACATGGCACACATGGCAAGTCTCTCTCTATCTCTCTCTCTCTCTGTGTGTGTGTGTGTGTGTGTGTGTGT
>NW_005187435.1:3336458-3365321 GCF_000239375.1 Pundamilia nyererei | reverse complement strand
GTGTGTGTGTGTGTGTGTGTGTGTGTGTGTGAGGGCACTCGTTTCGAGTGGAAATGAGGTGACTGATCCTGGAGCTTATGTGCTATGTTGGCAATATCCAGGAGAGCATCTATAAACGAATACACACAAATTGAGCACGTAATAAACTCAGCTGAGTGCTGATAAAGAGCGCGCGCATAGATTTACCAACTGGGGCGCGCTTGTTTTCAGCACCATGGAGAGCAACACCTCCTCAACAAGAAAGAAGACACATGGCAGAAATGCAAGAATTTCATTTTCTGCGCTGCTTGAAAACGGCACGTATTTAGTTGCCCCGGTACATCCCTCTGTTTCGGTTGATTATCGAAATCCTTATGATGTCATTTTTGTTGGAAAAGTGAAGCTGTATCTAACAACACTTGTTTTGTTTTGTTTTTGTTGGAAAAGAGGACAAATAAGATTCAATTGAAGATTAGAACGAGGACTTTGCTTTCCTCTATGATTTTCTTTTTTTGCATTTGTGTTGGAGGTGAATCGCATACATTTTGGATTCGTGCCCTTTATGTTATTTTTGCTAAAAGGGAACTGGCAGGCGTGCTGATTTGTTGTCATTCCCACGTGATAAAGATAATAACGGGTTCGCACGAGCTCACAGCGTAAGAATAAAACTTGGATCTAACAGGTGTGGATCTGATTTCATCAAGTGTTTTCGGCTCGCCACACAAGGGTGGGTGCTCGACATTAAGTGTCAAGTTAATTTCCGATTGGGCGGGTGGTGGACGTATGTCAGACATATGCGCGCTGTGGGTGGGTGTCGGCGTGTTTGGGGAAAAAAAGCCAGAGGGGAGTGCAGCGCTTCAGCGTGTGGATAGGCAGAGATAGGTGATGGTTGGAGGAGCTGTAACTGGCGTCGGCCTCAACTCTCCAAAGCTCTAAGCTTTGGCTGGGAGTGGCGTGGCGCACCCTGCTCCTCCAGACTGAAAACCACCTGTATGGATGACCAGACCTCCAGCGTGATCCTTCCGCACGCGTCAGCGGGACACAGGGGACGCAACGAGTCTGACAACCGGGGTTATGCCGAGGAGAAGGGCGTCATGACGGTGGAAAACATGCTGGAGGAGTCCGCCGTGCTCTCAGCGCCTCACCTGTCGGTGGACAGATATGAGCGCAGTCGCCAGGGATGCTGCGAGAGGGTGGTCATCAACATTTCTGGTTTACGTTTCGAGACGCAACTGAAAACTTTCAGCCAGTTCCCAGACACGCTATTGGGGGACCCGAGGAAAAGGATGCGCTACTTTGACCCACTGAGAAACGAGTACTTTTTCGACAGGAACAGACCAAGCTTTGATGCCATCCTCTACTACTACCAGTCAGGAGGGCGCATACGGAGACCTGTTAACGTTCCCATTGATATTTTCTCAGAGGAGATCAGGTTTTACCAACTCGGTGAGGAGGCCATGGAGAAATTCCGCGAGGATGAAGGGTTTATAAAAGAAGAGGAGCGCATCCTCCCCAAAAATGATTTCCAGAAGCAGGTTTGGCTTTTGTTTGAGTACCCTGAAAGCTCTGGGCCAGCAAGAGGGATAGCCATCGTTTCAGTGCTTGTTATTTTAATTTCAATTGTTATTTTCTGTATGGAGACTCTGCCGGAATTCCGGGATGACAGAGACCAAGCCACAGTGGCACCCGCAGTTAATGGCACTGCTCCCTTCACGTCAAGTCCATTCACAGACCCTTTCTTTGTCATCGAAACGTTGTGCATTATATGGTTTTCTTTCGAGTTGCTGGTCAGGTTTTTTGCCTGTCCCAGCAAAACTACCTTTTCCAAAAACATAATGAATATCATTGATATCGTCGCCATAATCCCCTACTTTATCACTCTGGGGACAGAGCTGGCCGAGAGGCAAACCAACGGCGGTCAGCAGGCGATGTCCCTCGCCATCCTGAGGGTGATAAGATTGGTGAGGGTCTTTCGTATTTTTAAGCTCTCCCGACACTCAAAAGGACTTCAGATTTTGGGACAGACCCTCAAGGCCAGCATGAGGGAGCTTGGCTTGCTCATATTTTTTCTTTTTATCGGTGTTATTCTCTTCTCCAGTGCAGTTTACTTTGCAGAAGCAGACGACCCCACTTCAAGTTTCTCCAGCATACCAGATGCGTTTTGGTGGGCAGTTGTCACCATGACCACAGTTGGTTATGGGGACATGCATCCGGTCACTATTGGTGGTAAAATAGTGGGCTCTCTGTGCGCAATAGCAGGCGTGCTGACCATTGCCTTACCCGTGCCAGTGATTGTGTCCAACTTCAACTACTTTTACCACAGAGAGACTGATGGAGAGGAGTACCCACAGTATCACACTACAGGTAGCTGTGAGCACCTCCCCTCAGAGGAGCTGAGGAGGTCGTGCAGCTCCTCATCTCTCAGCAAGTCAGAGTACATGGTGATAGAGGAGGGCATCAACAGTGCGTTCAAACAACCCAACTTCACCACCGAAAACAACCAGAACTGCGTGAACATCAAAAAGATCTTCACGGACGTGTAAATGAACCCCGCCATGGATCATTTATGAAGCATGATGAGACAGTACCTATAATATTTTTATATAGCCACTCGTAACGTGTCAGTCCATATCTGTGGATGAAAGCTGCAAACTTCTGTTTTAACAAGGTATTAATCTTTATTTTATTTGCACCGAATGAAATGGAAACGATACAAAAATACTTCAGTGAGGATTTTTCTGTTTTCAGTGTTTCTCCGTGATCAACAAGTATTAACCTGAGCAAAAAAAGAAAAAAAATCACGCACAGAAAAGTGTTTGCTTCAAATCAGAGGAAATAATAACAATAAAAAAAGCTTGTTAAAACAGACATTTTTCAGCGTATAAAGCCACACGATGCCTACATATCTTGATGTTATAATGCGACCGTTGTTGGTGTTCATGACTGGGATAGACGTGTAGCATATAGTCTTCTACTGAATCTACCCACCAGTCCAAAAACGACGTCTTGTGCTTCGTGGAAATCAATAGACTATGGTAATTTATATAGCCCAATGCCTGTTTCGGTTATATTTAATATCATAACCTGTCCACATGTTGTTCGGATTATTATTCAGGTAATAAAAACGCAGAGTGCTGTTAATGGAAACGCTTATCATAAAATATGAGTTGAGCTTTTCGTACAGTGTATTTTAATCCAGAACTGCCTATATAGCCTATATTGAATAAAACTCAAATGAACTGACTCAGGTCCCACCTGTCACTCGTATATTCTTTAGAATAAATGTGCTGCATCTTAGCAAACTTTGTCCAAAGCGAGCAGGAGGAGCATGAAAACAAGAAAACTGTGAATAATTGTGTGATTGAGGTCATGTGCGCAGTGATGACAGAATGGATAAAGGGAGGTAGAACGCGCGGCGCATCGCCGCCTTCCGCTTGTTGAACCGCCTTGTGATGCAGTCTCCATGGCTACGGTGGTTTCCTGGGTAACCCCCTCTCATGCTTCCGTGGCATTGTGTTGCATCTTCACAAACTGTTGTTTTGCTTTCTTGTCCTTGGAGGGGAAAATGGTGCATATTATTTTGGGTTGGGTTTGGCGATTCATCGCTTCCCTTAAAGATGGTTAAGGCAGAATCAACCAAGCAGCAGTATTACTGTAACTATTTAGGGAAAATGAAGCCCACAGCTTCAGATTACATGAACACAATGAAAGGCTACAGTCTCACTGTATTGCTGAATGCTGCTCTCTTTTTCAGATGTAAAAGCGCCATTATGTGAGCTGGCACACCAACGGATGTCAGCTGCCTTTCATCTCCCACCTGCAGAACTGTGCACGTGAGCTTTTTGGTACAGTGTAGCTAAACAGAAAGCAAAACTCCAGTCAGTCCAACAATTCGTTACAGAGTAGCATTTTCTCTAATAATACATGAGTGTTTGCATCATAAATGAGAAGTTTACAAAAGTTCAGTTACAAAAGTTCAATTATGACTTTGCTTCTGTTAATTTTAGAGCTGAGTTGTAGTTCTTTTCATATAGATTCACTTGTTGATCATTTTCTATATTAAATGATTAATGATTTAATCTTTAGAATAGCATAACTAAAATGTGACACCTTAACATTTAAAGGCCGATTTTTTTTAGCAAAGGTATGAAAAATATATACATTGGCTAAACAATCTTCTCATTAAAATTTAACATCTAATTATTTTTATTTGGAGGATCTGGAGCTCTCTCAGTATCGTGTAATTGGCATCTTTAATATGTACTGGGACATCACACATCATGTATCATGTATCATGTATCATTAAGTACTTCACTTGTTTTTAAGGCCTCTGAACAGTCTGTGGAGTCATGCTTGATTTCAAAATTGATGCGTGGTGTGGAACCTTGATAGACGAAATAGACCTGTAAATAGCTCAGTACTGCCCTCTAGTGGCTCAGTACAATTGTTGCTTTCAGGCAGGTCTTAAACATTGAACTTGGAAGATAGAGTCTTGAGGGGTGAATATGTGGTATATGGTGCCTTTATACACATTTAAAGATTTGTCAAATAGTCAGTGTGTTCTTTTGACCAACTTGTATGTAATATTGTCCTCTCACAGCATTTTTAACAATTTTAAAAAAAATCCAAAAAACCTTTTGAACGTTTTGTATCTGTGACTGGTTTTGATTGTGGGTTTTAAGCCCCAGTACCCTTACAAAATCTTAAACGAGTCTATTTATGTTTATGTTTACTGGAGATTTATGGAAGTTTGTCATAAGAGACTTTGATCTATCAGATGAAGAACCGATCCCAAAAAAGAAGTAACTTCATTAAAGGTTTAAATTTATGGTGCCTTTTTCCTCTGTGAATGAAATAAGAAGCAGTAAAAAATCACTTTATTAGGTGGCTGACAGCACGTATCTGGAATTTAAATGCAGAGCCACTATTTTAAGAAGATTAAATGTTTTTGCTAACATTTTTAGAAACATTAATATTGAGTTATATATATTTATGACTGATTACAGGGGTGTTATTTCCATTTTTCCATACACTAGCATAACATAATAAATTTAAAGGGTTAATCATCTTTTGTATAAAGTCAACACTAAGACCTCAAGGCTATATTCACATCATCTTGTCAACAGACATTGAAAATGATAGGCCTTATAAAATTAGACTTTATGGTAAGAACAATAATTTATTGTCATTGAAGAAATTTATTGCTTTCATGTTATCTGCAAACTCTTTTTGTGGTAAAGTGAGGAAGAACCACTTACAAGTACTTTGTATGTGCATCTATGGATTATATTCAATCTGTGGAAGATAAAAATATTATTTTTGCTGAAGATAAAATTGTGAATCTAGCAATGATTATTGTTATTTTTACTATTGTTACACGTGCACCGCTGAGGAAGATACAGTGTCTTGTCCTAGAACCAGCAAATGTGACCATCTGGGATTTGTTGTGCAGGTCAGGAAACTACTTTAAAATCCAGAGGCGTCTAGTGTGACCCATAATTCTCATGTTTCCCATGAGACAAAGAGAATTACAGTTTGCAAGCTAGAGCTAGGGAAAAAAGGAAAAAACTTTGCACAAGCACTAAAAAGGACACCAAGGTTGCTTGAAATTGACTTTGCAGTATGCTATCCTGTTTCCGGACTGTTGCTTTTAAAGCCATATCTTGTGTTCCCAGTGCAGCATTGAAACAAATAAACAAAATGATGAAACATTAACCAAGAAAAAGCAAAGGGATGTAACAATAGCCTTGTGAAATGCCTTTCAGAAAGGTTGCTATGATTATATCATGAAATTGATATATTCCTGCTTGTAATGTTTTCTGAAGGGATCTACAAAAGTATTTCTTTGTAATGGTGTTATCACAGAATTGACTGAGACCGCCTGGGTATCATAAAATTTGATCCATGTTAACAAGTTAATTTCTCTTCAAAGCTGTTGTTAGAGATTTCACAGAAACACAAGTACAAATGTGTAACAAAGGTGAACCTAACATCTGAAAAGGTACAGAAACCTACAGATGACTTAAAGTCACCTTAAACATACTTTAAAGTAAGGTGGCTTGGTTTAACCATTAGGCACTTCTTTGCTGAGTTTTCTGTTTTCTCAGTTCTGCAGACAAGACACCATGTGTCCTGCAGCTCCAGGTGCATTGCCTCAGAACTGCTGAGTGGTTTTGTACCTTCTCTTTCCCCCTTCTTTAATGTATTTTTAACCAGGAGAAAATGAAACGATGCTTGTGATTTACCCACTACCATTAATCATCTACAAAGCTCGACAGCTGTGCTTTCAAGATACATCTCCAGTACAACATATCTTCTATTAATGTTTTGTGAAAGGTAAGAACGACATTAGAGATTATCTTATTAGGAGATCGGTGTTGTTATGCTCTAAATTGATAAAACACTGGATTGTTCATTTCTGCATTTAGAGCTAAGAATATAGGAACATGACAACAAATACATAAAGATTAACATGTCAACCTATTTATTTACAATTCAGGACCTTTTTCAATACATGTCGTACTTTTGTACTTTTTACTTAAATGAAATGTAAATGTAAAAAAAAAAAAAAGCCAAATATGCAAACATAAAATCTTGTTCTGTATCGTTGTATCTTCTTTTTCTATTCACTGCAGACCAAGAATTAAAATCCAAATAACTACTCATCCTTAATGTACACTTATGGCTTTGATATATGTGCCAAGTTGTGTCACTTCTCCTCTGTGGATGTCCATGTGGTTGGAATGAGCATGCTGGAGTACTCCACAGCTGTAAGACAGTGAGAGCTGGTATACCTCACTGCACTCAGTAGTGGGATCTTGGTCATTAGAAAAAAAGAAAGCACTGGGGAGGGGAAGGTGCATACACTTGAGCTTACATGCATAGTACACAAACACACACAGACAGAAAATCGCAGACAGCTCCACGGCTGGTTCTCTCCGACTCTGCTGCTGCAGGCGGATTCAAAGATGCAAATCCAGGATTGTGTTCAGTTCTGGGTGGGGGGTTTGGAGGAGACCTGTTTGGAGCTTCCCTTTTCTCTCATCTCTTTGCTGCCCTCATCACGCCAACATTCTCCACATGAGAGGAGTCATGCCTCACAGCAGCGTGCTACCTCTGATGATACCCAGCATGCCAACATGGGGAGTGTCTGCCAGGAGAGCTGCCTCATGTCATCCTTGAACTTTATAGAAGCACCCAGATGAGAAATGGCGGTGTCCGGTACAATTACTCACAGCACTGGACATTTTCCTTCCTGCGCTGATGATATGTTTTTTATAGTACGGTATTTGCCCTAAAACTGTAACTCAGTGTTGCCAAAAATAGAAACTATGAGACATATTGCCATTGTTTCTCTCGGTGCCATTCATCCATCTGCTCTTTTGAGAACAGATAATGGCACTCTGGGGGCTATTCATAAAGTTCACTCTTCTGCATCAAGACTCAGTGTTCAGAGCTTTCAGTGAGACAAGGAAAAGCCCAGAAAGCATATTAGAGAAAGCATACGTATATCCATCCCCCCACAGGCCACACAGAAAGCTAGGAGTCAAAGTACTGTAGTGTAATGTAGGGTACTGCACCATATGCTGTAAAACATGCACCAGATGTGAAAGTGTGAAACAGGAAAGATGGAAAATACAGACTTCACACTTTTCCTAAACACATTTATATTTAACTAATCCACCTGACTGCAAGCGGATAAAATGTGCTTTGTCATCATGCTGTAACTTTACCTGAAATATCTTGTTGGCACCAAAAATGCTGTAGTGATGTCACAGTCCAAATCCTCCCTCTGCTGCCCCTAGAAATGGTTTCTGTAGCAACCGTAGGAGGCTGTGCAAACGATTCACCCAGCTACAGCGACAATGCTGACTTGGGACAATTTCTTCTGGTATTGATACTATTTCTAGGATTGTCCTTATCTCAACATATCTATGATGAATTAGATCAACAAAGAATAGTCACGTCTGAGTGAGGTTCGAAGTTTGAAGCACTGTGACCCTGGAAACTGTGCAGCCCTGACTCACCGCTCAGGTGTCCTGTGACTCAGAGTGGCTGCTGCATCCCTCAGCAGCATTGTCGACTGCAGACCAGACTCCTGCTTAAGGCAGGGGCACATGTTTTGGTTCACTTGCAAACAAAAACCAGGGCATTGCATCATCAGTGACATAGTAGCTGTCACTGTAAATCCCACACATCTGATAATGGTCACCTGTGCTGCACTTTTTGTCAAGCACTGGAAGTCAGACATTAATACACACGTTTTTTAAAAAGCAAATTCTTTCATGCACCGTTTCAACTTTTACAAAAAGGATGCAAAACCTCACTTTAGCAAAATATTCAAGGGTGGATAACAAAGTAATGACTTTGATTTACAGAGCCTTCCTGTGCATGTAAAAGAAAGCTTACATTTACTGACATAAAGTTTTATTTTTACCCTCTTACCCCGATACACAGAGTATCTTATTTCTTCTCTGACCTTGGTGTAATATAACCTAGTGCTCCTGCAAGCTCTTACCTTGACTTAAGTTTCACTTTGTCATACAGAAGCATTGTATAATGCAACATCAGAGTATCCTGCAACAATGACACTGACTCACTCATTTACTGACTCATAGACCTTCCTTTCAGCAGCAGGGTGGCTTACAGAACTGAATGGAGTCAAAATGTTTTGGGCAGTTTACTGCTGTCATTTCTTTTTTTTTTCTTTCTTTTTTTTTGCCTGTCCCATTTGGTTCTTTAGCCGTCAGAATTGTTGTCTGGAGACCAACAAGGATACCCAGTGGATTTACTTTGCCAAATGGATCATCACGGCCTTGCCGTATTGGTCCATTTGATCGACCTTTGTTGTTATTCTTTATTTTATTTTATTTTCAGTTGTTACAGACGGGACAGACATGACTGAGGGATGGGAAGGGGAGAAAGAAAGATGAAGGAAAAGAAAAACAGAAGGGAAGAGGGACAGCGAGAAAGGGCACTTAAAAAGAGAAAGAAGAGAAAAACACACACAGACACAATCATGCATTCCCACCCTCATACACACATATACAAATACTCAGCACTCACCCAATGTAGGGATAGACATACATGGACACTCTACACACAATCACACTCCCCAAACAAACTCTATACCCCGGGTCCAGGTACCCTTGCCCCTGGAGGGGGAAACGGCACCTAGACCCAGGAGATGTTACCCTTTCCCCCGGGGTGGAGGCAAGCAGACCACCCCAGGCTCCGCAGCAGCAGGGAGGCCCCGAATCCCAGATCCCAATCGGATGGCCAACACCTCCTCCCAGCCCCCCCGCCCCAATGGCCAGCAGAGAACAGGGGTGTGTGAAGACCCCAACCTCCCTCCTCTCGCTCATGTGTAGTGTTGCGTCGTGTTGTTCTAAGGTGCATTTAAAACACGGGAGAGCATGGTGCTGCTGCCAGAGAGCAGAAGGTGTTAGCACAGCCCCTCCCGAGAATCCTCAATGTCTACATGGATTTAAAATTGAGAGGTGGGCACTGGTGCTAGAGGTGGGGTTAAATACACGATGCCTCCCCTGCACCCTGGTGACACACCCGCACCCCAAGGCCCTACTTGTGTGGGTGGGTGTGTTGGAGCAGGAAGAGGGAGGCAGCCGGGGATGTGGTGGAAAAGAAGGGAGGAGCAAGATGCCCCTCCCTGGGCCAACTCCCCCGCTGACCCCAGTAGGCACGCCTGTCCTTCGGCACCCACCAAGGCAAGGGAGCCCAGGCCCATACAGACCGGGGCCTACGGCATCAGGACCGTACTCCTGTCATTTCTGCAGGTGTTCTTGTGTATGCAAAATGATGCATGTACTAACTTTTGTATGCATGACAGAAACATAACTCATGCAGTATACATGCTTTGTTACGTTACAAACTTCTACAGGTAATCTACAAGCCTGTAAGTTTTGAGAAATTAACTTGTGTAGTGGCCGTATGTGCATATTTCTGAGATCTGGCTAAGAGTGCTGGAGCTTGGCAGTATACCGCAGTGGGCCAGTGTCCTTGTCTCTCTCCTGTTGTCTGGCTCTTTTCCAGCATCTGCCCTCTTCCTGCTGGGCCTCAATCTGACGAGCATGACTCTCTCCTTCCCTCCCTTTTTCTTCTCCTCCCTCTCTTTACAGAGTCCTCCGTCCTTCCTATCCTCCCTTTCTCCATTTCTACCTCAGATGTACTGTTAGCTCCAGGGGACACTAAGGACAAAAGGGGCTATATTGCTTTATAGCCATGTACCATAGCCACTTATTTATTGTGTCCACATTCCTGGTCCCATATTTGTATGTGTAACCTGCCTCTTTTGCAGGGCAACTCAGTTCCTGAGCAGCAATGCTGAAATGACTCATCTCCCAGAGGGTCAAATAAATTGAGTCTCACTGAAGATGCACTGGAAAAATGTCTTTAGCAGCAAAATTGTTGGACTGCTCTATAGCCCAAGGAGTGAAAAGAATCAGGAGAAAATTCACAAAATATATAGGATAAGATTTAGTGCAAGGTTCTTGTTCTAGGAGTCTTGTTGATGATTTTGCATGACAGAATTTGTTAATGAGGAATTACACAGGAGAGTGTTGCATCATCATATCTGGAAGCAGAAAATCTGTATTAATGCAGCAGAAAATCCAAACATGAATGCGATATGCAGCCTCCTGTTTTCTATCTTTTTTTTTTTACGGCTTACGGCCATACAACCCTGAACACGCCCGATCTCGTCTGTTCTCCTGTTTTCTATCTTATCACATTATGTTGGTTATTATGGAGCTTGTAATAGGCAGGTCAGGGTTTTGAAGAGATCCATGGTGGACCCTATGTTTAAAACCTTGTTCCTGTGTGTGTCTGTGTGTGTGCTGGAAACCTGTGGCTGCTGCAATGCAGTATGAAGGAGTAAGGCGGCATCACAGACCTCCAGCATCAATAAAAAGACCACTGCACTCCAGGGACTGTACCGGCTAAATGGCAGTACCAATTGCTACACTGTAAGCTCACTTTTGTGTCACCTGGAAACACTAAATACAGCTAATCCTCCAGTGATTTTCCAGTATTTCTGAAGCTACCTACCTTTCTTAAAAAAACATTACAAACATTAAAAAACATTTTTTGTAGGTATATATTTTTTGTTGGTGTATATATATATATATATATATATACAAATGTATATATACATATTGGTCCTCTAATCCATCAGTGAGAATGACCCTTCAGTCTCTCAGTTCTCAGGTTTATTTTCTCTTCCGCATGTCAGTGAGCCAAAAAAAACATCTGATGGAGATGCTGAAATCAATACCTCTTGGTAACAAATTCATTCTTGACACCCTTGCCTGCCAACTTATACAGCCAGCCAGCCATTTGAACATCCCCATATGATTAAGGCACACAGAGCATTTAGAGTGTAGACAACCTTCACTTTTTAATTTAAGAAAAACACCTAATAGTAAGAAAATGAGTTTCAAAGACAGCATTTGCAGTCTTTCTAACAGGCCCCCAGCTCATAAATAATGACCATGCTGTCATAACTAACCTGGGAAAGCCATTATGAGATACAGAGAGGTATCAGCTTGTGTGGCAGCAGGAAGGCATGCAGACAGACAGCAGGGAAGAGGTTGGGAGCCATGATGGTCTCGGGGTCTGGCAGGACAAGCCTTGGCAGAGTCAGGTCTCACACAAATCATCCTGCTGTCTGCCCCACTGCCTGTTTCTCCTGAATCACCTCCCTCCCTTGCTCATCCAAGGGAATCCCACTGACCTTTGGCTTCTGAGGAGGTCACTTCTGGCCACGGCGCTTTCATTCCCAGCTCCAGTATTGATTCCCAGCTCAGGTATCAATAGTGATGAAAGGACAGAGTTTGTTCTTTTTTCTGAATATAGCAAAATGCAATGATGGAGGATTTGCTCTATTTTAGTCCCTCTGTTCTATCTATTATTCATGAATTGTGTTGCCAGGAAAGACTGCGAGTGTAACTGCCATGAACAGGCATTAAAAAAGAAGTAAAGCTGTTATTACTTCCACTATACTAATAACGCACAAGAGAACAAAGATTATCAAAAAAGCTCCTCCCACAAGCATTTATGTTGTTTCTGCAATAACAGTTATGCATGAACATGCTCACATATTTCCTAAAACAGTAGCCACAAGTTGATATATCAGCTTTTTATCAAATGCCTGAAAACTTCTCGAAGATAAACTAAATATGCAGAAATGAATATTTTTTTTACTCTTAATTTTGGCATTGCAATTTGAGAAGATCGCATCTTTTAACCATCAGCTGAATAGTGGTGGAGCTGCGTACCCCTTTAAATTGCCCATACTGCAGATAAGGTGAGCGCTAAGCTATAGTGCAGATGGGGAGCGCGTTTTTCCGCCCTTGCCTTTCTCCATCACCAGCCCGTCTCTTGGTATGCATAGCAATGCCTGACTGCAGGTTTGACTAAGCTTTATATACCAGTCCTGCGGCCGAAGCTGACAACAGAGATATTTTGCCCAGAAAGTTTTTTTTTTCTTCATGTAAAAATCTCTCGCCTCCCACCGTGCTGACACCATGCAGGGGCCATAAAGGCCACTTTACATGTGTGTTCACGTGTGTGCGTGGGTCTCCTGCTCAGTGAAATTGCATAATCTTCTAGCCCACTACGTAGGGCGGTTCTTTCACGCATGTCGTTTCAAGTCAGTGTCTGAGGAGGCTGCTCTGCTCACCATGTAGGCTATTAGGAGATTCTCAGAACTGTCTCTGCATTAGATACTGGGATGCACTGCCTGAGCATGTCTGCATCTCAGTCTGGAATCTGGTGGAGATGCTAATTTATGCCTAAATTATAAATAAAAATGTAAATTGACTGTCTGACGCATGCATAGATTAACTCTTCTGAGCAACCAAATTATTTTCACACGCCTTCAAATTATTAAATCGTGGTAATAAGATTATATTTTTAAGCTCCCTTCCTCCCCCGCGCCTCGCCTTGTCCCCCCCTTTGCAGATGTTGCCTTTCTGAGCACCTTATGGGGACTATTTACCTTTGAGGCTGTCTGCAGCCATCAGCTCGTCACACAGTCATACATGCGTGGAGGAGAACAGTGGTGGAAGATTTTTTCTGCTGATCCCAGCACCTTTGGTTATTAAGGGAAGCACCAGCACCTCCTTGATCGGTTCCCTCCTCCTTTTTTTTTCTTCCTTTCTTTTTTCTTTTTCTTTTTTTTTGCCAATCGCCATCCCACGACAGCGTACCCGGAGGAAAGGAGTCGGGGAGGGGAAAGCGAGGACACACCCGCACATACTGTACCCGGTGTACACGGCA
Organism: Pundamilia nyererei; assembly: GCF_000239375.1. Classification (NCBI taxonomy): domain Eukaryota; kingdom Metazoa; phylum Chordata; class Actinopteri; order Cichliformes; family Cichlidae; genus Pundamilia; species Pundamilia nyererei. The sequence continues at coordinate 3,352,046 of NW_005187435.1, read as the reverse complement.
AGGATGCCGCAGACAACATGAGGTGAATATCATCGACTGTCCCAAATTGGAAATTCATTTTATACCTGCACTGGAATCAGATCGCCCGGTGAGCGCAGCTGGTTATTCACTTCCCTAATACCAGCGTCCAGCAGGAGCATCAAATCACATCCAGATGGGAAAAAAGATGTCTGCACGTATGTATGAAATTAAAGCAGCTTTACCTATCATTTCCATTTCCATTAAATGTGAACACGAGTCGTAGCATTTTGTAGTTGGCGGAATGATTTGCGCTGCAGCAGAAGAATGTATAGTGACCAGTAAACCTGTAGTTATGTATTTGCTGTGTGTGTCATAAGCGTTATTATTTTATTTTATAAAACTGTGCTCCTACTTTGTGAGTGGAGATGATGCAGAGGAGAGATACAGTTTTTCTCTTGGAACCTTTTTCCTTCTATGGATAAATTATTTATAGATGTTTTTGAATATTTCAGTAACAGGCACCATTTCAAGACTAAAATGCTCCATCAAAACTAGACTGAAGTCATGTCTATGTTGCAGCTGTGTATTGCATTTGTTTGGCACAACAGTGAATCTTAAGCATGTCACATACATTGGTGTTTAGACTGCAGTGGTTTTCGATGATATTCTAGACAGGAAGCTGTCTGTATGAATTTGGTGTCTGCTGCATTGCCATATTCATGCTTGGCTTCACTAGAAAAGGTATTCCCATTCATTTCAACACATATTGTTCATTGCAGCAGATTAGTGTCCTAATTTATGAGCTCCTGTAAGTGTTATTTGCCCCTTAGCCCCTGCATTTACCTGCATTGAAGTAATTTATATGCAAGGCGGGTTGCTTATTTACATATTAATTTTCCAAAGTCAAGAGCAGGAGTGACATCCTCAAGTTTCCACTTGTTCATTTTAGCTCTGACAGTTTTCTCATGACAGTCTAACTTTACATAATTTCATATCGGATCTTATGACAGTTTTTAGAGGGTGGCTTCATTTTCTTCTATTTTGAGTTGTTTGATCTTCAGGCTTACGCAAACTCCTTACATCTCTGCACTAAACGTAAAAAGTATTGAGTGCTGAATCATGTCATAGGTTTACCTGACCTTGCTGTCTGTCTTTGCTTTCTCTGTTCTATATGCAGTCAGATCCTAGGTGACATCCTGTGGCCGTCAGGTCTTTACAGTGTTGAGCCCCCTCCCTCTCCTGGCCTCCGCCTGCAGTTCTTCAGGCTGCAGGACCCAGACTCACTGAAAAGTGCAGGCCTCCTCCCCCCGCAGAATGACTGTTGCCACAGCCGACCCCTCTGACGAGGCGGCGGCGCACCCGGGTCACCCGCAGGACTACGACCCAGAGGCTGACCATGAGTGTTGTGAGAGGGTGGTCATCAACATCTCAGGGCTGCGCTTTGAGACACAACTTAAAACGCTCTCCCAATTTCCAGAGACTCTGCTGGGGGACCCCAAAAAAAGGATGCGGTACTTTGACCCACTAAGGAACGAATACTTTTTCGACAGAAATCGACCCAGCTTTGATGCCATATTGTATTATTACCAATCAGGAGGCCGACTAAGAAGGCCAGTCAATGTCACCGTAGATATTTTCTCAGAGGAGATTCGCTTTTATGAGCTGGGTGAGGAGGCAATTGAGATGTTCAGAGAAGACGAGGGTTTTATCAAGGAGGAGGAGCGCCCTCTTCCTGACAACGAGTTTCAGAGACAAGTATGGCTACTGTTTGAGTACCCAGAGAGCTCAGGTCCTGCAAGGATTATTGCCATAATCTCTGTCATGGTCATCCTCATATCTATAGTCAGCTTCTGCTTGGAGACACTGCCCATTTTCCGTAATGATGAAGAGGAAATGCATAAGTCTCAAGCAGAAGTCTTTTCGCCTGAGACCAACACCACAATCATCAGCTACACAGCCACTTACTTCACTGACCCCTTCTTTATCCTAGAGACTCTTTGCATTATATGGTTCTCCTTTGAGTTTCTAGTGCGCTTCTTTGCCTGCCCCAGCAAAGCAGGATTTTTTGGTAATATAATGAACATTATTGATATTGTTGCCATCATCCCTTACTTCATCACTCTTGGCACAGAGCTAGCAGACAGACCAGAGGATGGTCAAGCAGGTCAGCAAGCCATGTCTTTAGCCATTCTCAGGGTCATCCGCTTGGTGCGAGTCTTCAGAATATTTAAGCTCTCTCGTCACTCTAAGGGGCTTCAGATTTTGGGTCAGACCCTGAAAGCCAGCATGAGAGAGCTTGGCCTCCTCATTTTTTTCCTCTTCATAGGAGTCATCCTATTCTCAAGCGCTGTCTACTTTGCTGAAGCAGATGAGCCAGAGTCACAGTTTGAAAGCATCCCAGATGCGTTTTGGTGGGCTGTGGTCTCAATGACAACAGTCGGCTACGGTGATATGGTCCCAACCACGATTGGTGGCAAGATTGTGGGCTCCCTCTGTGCCATTGCAGGTGTGCTGACCATTGCCTTGCCCGTGCCTGTCATTGTGTCAAATTTTAACTACTTCTATCACCGTGAGACTGAAGGTGAAGAACAGGCGCAGTATCTGCAGGTCAACGTGACCAAAGCTGATTCAGCGGAGGAGCTGAAAAAGAGTCGGAGTGGCTCCACCATCAGTAAATCGGACTATATGGAGATCCAGGAGGCTGTGAACAACAGCAACGAGGACTTTCAGGAGGAGAACCTAAAGACAGCCAACTGCACGCTGGCCAACACAAACTATGTAAACATCACCAAAATGCTTACAGATGTGTAGTCATCTTATATTTTCCTCCCTGTCACAGTGGGAAATGTGGAGCTGAGCATCTGGGTGGGACAGGCATACATCCTCCCATCTTATGTGTGCTGAAAATATCAAGGCAATAGAATTCATGCTGTTGATGATTGACTGAAAAATATTGCAAATACCATTCACTTCTTCTACGCCCATCCTGTCTTCACTCGTCACAGCTTGTCCTTAAAACTCCTCATTAATGAGTGGAAATTGAAAATTTAGCATTTCTGCATGGAGTTGGCTTTCTTCTGTGTGACTGTTTTGAAAAGTAAATGATAAGACCTACAAATTTCCCGCTCACAGTAGTAGTGCACAAAAAGAAAGTGGAGAAAACACAGTGAGAAAAGAATCGCTTTCAAAATGAAAAAAAAAAAAGTCACACAAGTCCCGCTTAAGTCCCCTGTCCCTTGATCCCTCATTTCCCAAGGCACACTGCTCTGCCATGCGCTTCTGAAGAGCCCTACTTGTGCGCTACATATGCTGCTTCCTGGAGCCAGTGAAACAAAACTGTCCTGTGCTACACTATTTAGAGATAAAAAGGACGTGCGAGCATAAAGCAAGCCCAGTCCAGCGCTGGCACGGCCTGTGGGTGACTTGTGACGAGGTTGGTGGTTAAGTACACCACATAATTTCAAGGATGAATGACAGCCATCAGCACTAAGCTCATGGTTTGACACCTTTGTTCCCAGTAGACATCAGTATCTGATGAATGACTGAGAATGGCCTTGAATTTTCACTGCTTTGGTCTTACATGTACTGTACGTATTGCAATGCAAGCTTTCTCCCTCCATTCACCCAAACTGGTCTTACTGCAGAGCTTTGAGGACAACTTGAATGTTTCTTCTTGTTTTGTTTGTTTTCCACAGTTTCACACATAAAGTACTTATTCATATATAGATAGGTAGACTAACTGTGACTTATCTGATAGCCAGTAGGTAGGTGCTGTTATTAGTAAACGTAGTCAGTAGATAATTGCATGACATTTTTATCTGACTGAGAAATTTCCACTTGTTTCTCGACTGCCACTTGCTTCATCACACCACTGTATATTTGTTTGCACACTGCCTTCTGTACAAATCCACACTTTTAAAAGGATGCCTGCAGGTAGCTGTTACAAGAACCTAAAACTCTATGTCAGAGGATTTCTTAAGAAATAATCATAAAGCCAAATCCTACATGTAACAGGATATGGTATCCTTGTCAATATTAACATTCCACGTAGAAGTCATTACCAATTAACTTTTGCCAGGTCGCTGTAAACTGAGCTACGAGCTGTGATTTTGAGCGTTAACTCACACCCTAGTTTTGGACATTTATCGCAATTGCAGATGTGATAGACTTGCAGTGGTGTTTTTTCTCACAGGTTTGTCACATGATCACGTCCTCACGATCAAAATACTAACTTTTAAGGACTAGTGTATAGAAAAATGCTTCCCCCAAACTGCCTTGTATCTGGGTTTACGCTACTCTCCTAGTGTTGCATGACCTCAGAAACATTCCTAGCATGTGTTTAAGCTCAAAGAAGAAGCCTCTAAGACAAAAAGAGTATAATTATTACAATAGACATATTTATTTCCTATGTATAAAACAGTAAATGTATACTGACAAAACACACACATATATATAATGCTCATATACTTTTATGAGAATAAAAAAAAAACCTAAAATATCAAACTTTTAAGAGAAAGCAAGAGTCTTTCCACAATGTGCAGATCATTGCCATGTTATTTATTTTTTTTAAATGATAATTATGAACACTGTTGTTCACCTGTGTCGGAGCCTGTCTGGAGTGCCAAAGACACACTTCCACTAGCCATTTTCTTTGCTGGTGAGTTCTCAGCAAACCTGATACACGTCCTGGATTTAGACACTAGACGTTTGCTTCACTTTATACAAAACTGCCTTTTGTGAAGTAGTTGTTGAAAGACGCAGTGTGGTACTGAACTGTGTCATCCCTAACCAGAATCTTTTCTCAGAAAGCCTTTATTGACATTAAATTGGCCAGAATCTAAATAGAGTCTGGCTGTCCGCTGAAAACACTCTGATGCCAGAAGCACAATCTGTCTTTAAAAGTTACCATCAAATGTGAATTAGGTTCTGATTCTTGTTTTCAGGTAAGATTTTCCACTGTTTGCTCAACACTGCCAAGGTAACAGTCAAAGGCAGTAACATCAATATGGGAAGTGATAATTAGCAGTAGTGTAGCAGATACTGTCTAACCCAAGGGTCCTCGGACTTCATATCCGAGTCTCTTGCCTTTCTACATCTTTTCACGGATGTCTTCTGTAATTAGAAAGGTGATGGATTAGGAGGAGGTCTGTAGCAAGAACTGTCTTGATGAATTCTGTCATGTCAGGATGTACATCTTTATTCTAAGGGTTTCATTCTGCTCACTGCAGTTTCAAACTGCAGGAGCAAAGTGATTTAACAACATCGCTGCCAATATGTGCTCGTCCAACTGCCTGACCCGAGGCTTCTGACATCCTCTCTTTGTCCAAATCTGTTTTTCTGTATCTTCAAAACATTTTTAGGGGATTTTAGTAAGTAAACTGCATGTGTTGCTTTTTTAAGAGTAGCTTGAAGGTGGACTGAGATCCTGAAAAGGTCATAACTCAAAGTAGGACCGAAAACAAAAACCAGCTGATTAGCAACATTCTCAAGATCATATGGTAGAGGTGGTGGTGTGAAAAGCATACACGCTATCTCTTTAAAAAACGCAAAGAAAGAAAGAATTAACCTCTTTGGAGCTCCACAATTTAACCAAGAGCTTATTGATCAATAGTTGAGTATTGGTTTGGGTGTTTGAGCTGTGTGCATGTGTGTGTGTATGAGTGTGTCTCTGTGAGTCTGAGAGGGAGAGAGAAGGAGAACTGCTGAATGTCAGTGTATTAGCCTGGTTGTATAGCTGCATTTATGCAACAGCCATTTGCATATCTTTGTATGTGGGGAAAAGCGAAAACACTCACAGTCTGACCAAAAAATATGTCTATGCATGCCAATGCGTCAAATCCTATTGTCATTTCTTTTTTTTTACCATTTTGTTGGACAGAAATTTAACATAAATGTTACACGTTAGCATTTAACTATTTGTTTGACAGTAGGCATGCTATTGTACCTCAGCCAACTTCACTGTAGCAACTCATTTACTGGAGTTCACAATGTTGTAGTTGTATATCAGCAATTATTTCTGCTTAAAGCACAAAGACAAGTAGAATCATGCTTATCTGTAAACCTACAGATTTAATCTGCACAATGTTTTTTTTTTTTTCAGTCTAAACAAAGTCAATTATACATGAAGTTGTGTTGTTTTATGGGGAGCACCACAGCCTCTAAGAGTTTCATCTCTCACCTGCTGAGGGACCCACCAGCAAATCCACTCCATGAGAAGGGTGCCCAACAGTGAATACACTGAGAAATCTATGCAGAGATTTGTTATTAGCTGGTAGTTTGGGGGGGAAAGAAGGTTCAGTACATTTTTTCTGTTTTATCGGGCATAAATTCCATGTCGATCCCAAGAGCTGACAAAGCATTTGAAAGAAACCTCAAAGCAAAAATGAAACACTTTTGCAATATTCTGCTGCTGTATGTCAAACACTCACATGTTAGCTGAATGTGAATATGAGCTCTCTGATCTTTGGGGTTTGTTTGAACCGCGATGTCAGCTCTGTGTGACAAGGCTCATACATACAGGAAACAATACAGTCAATATGCAATCTTAATGCATGTGTGTGTTTAAGACTTTTTTTTCTTTCGACCCCAGAGCCTGATAGTGTGGCATCCACTGAAATTTGTACAGTTGTTCACTTCCCCCCCCCCCCTTCCCTTGTCCTCCCCATTTCATAGAGGCCTGAAAACATCCATCAATGTTGATACAGTGGATAATGGATTTTCTTTCTATGAAATGAACTATGACAGAATAATGTAAATAGTAACCAATGGATGATGGAGTAAAAACCATGTACTATATACTGTATGTGAAGTCTGAATTTAAAACATAGTATTATCTGCACTTTACAACAAAAAGGACAATCTATGGACAAGAAAAACATGCAGAATTTAAAAAAAGGCATATAATCCTTCCAAATGATCATAACCATGAAAAAGTAATATCAATAATGAAGCCAATAATAACTCATTTGAAATTGTGTTGTGTGTGTTTATTGTGTGTCATTTCTGCCCCTTTTTGGTCATAAAATCATGTGTTTTATTGACTTTGGCATGAACACAGTACAAGCAGAGGTGTTTTTTAACTGTTTATCCACCCTTTTTTTCCCCACACGTCACAATGTTAACAAGGTATTTAGTCTGAAAATGATTTGAGGTGCTAATTTTAGTTGAAGAGCATCTGTGCTGATACAAAATGCCGTAAATCGATCAAAGGCTTCTTTGTTGTTATTCTTAGGACAGCCGGCATCTTTGTAGCCACGGGCAGTGTAGAGGACATTTTCAGATGCCTCCTGGTATCTTCAGTTTCTGCCTCCCTTTAAGTGCACGGAATATGCTCCCTGCAGTTTAAAAGAGAGAGCAGGGTGTTCTATTAATAGCTTTTTGTTGGTGGAAGAGATAGGAGAAGGAGGAGAATGTGAGCAGAGACACAGAAAGGTGAAGAGAAAGAAAGAATTTTAAAGAAATCCTTCAATCATTCAGTGAACTTTCTGTGGATCTCTGGTCTTGACATCCAAATGTAAAAATCCATACTAGGAAAAAAATGTACTAATAAAAGCAGCTTGTTTTGTATGCAGTTAAATAAAGGTTTTTTTATTTATTTATTTGAGGTTTTTTTTCGTTTAGATCCATAAAATGTGCCGTTGAAATTTCCTATATATCTATGAAGTACTCTTTTATTCTTGAGTTCTTATGATATCTTGTGTTATCTTCTCACCAGACACATCTACACCTGAGTGGTTTTGCAAGCTGCTGCCTTGTGCTCTTCTATCTTTAGTCCACTTGTGCTTTAACTACAGCAATGCATTGTGAACAGGAGCACTTGGGGCCTTGGTGCTGTAGCTACAGCTCTGCTTTAGTCATTAGTCTTGCTTTGATCCAGCGATGCAGTGCAGCTCTCTGCAGCCTCTTTGCTGAAACCGGGGCAAACAGTGACAGGCAGATGGGACAGAGCAGCCTGAGCAAGGACACAGGCAGCAGGAACAAAGCCCTGCTGCAGGTTGCTGCCACTGCCACAGAACTGTTGTGAGGGAGCAACGAGTGAGACTGTGTGTTGTTTGTCAGGGATGGTAGCATACCCACAGGAGCATGGATGAGTAGTCATACAGGCTTGCACTGTTCTTACCAGCTTGTAATTAGGAGACGAGTGCTGTGGGACTTGGAGCTAATCCAACAGGGCTGCCCAGCATCAGACCACACCCTGTTATTACAAGGTGTTAAGCTTTATTCTAATTAAATCCAGTCCTGGAAATAGTGTCATGAGTTTTGAAATTGTTAAATTTAGCTGTTTAGAGCAGTGTACAAGACACATGCTTATTTTATTTCATTTTATTATATTTTAGCTTTTTTTTTTTAATGAAGGGTTTTTTGCATTCAGTTTTAGTTGTAGAACGATTTAGCGATGGAAGAAATGATTACTGCCCTCTAGGGTGGCATTGCTGAAACTACACAAAGTCTGTAATTGTAATCAATTTGTTAAAAACACCTTGTGGAAGAAGCATTGAGATTGAATTCCAAAGATTTAAAAGTTAAATATTAATTTAGCAGATGAATACCTCTGTGAGTGATGTAAAATATGATTATATCATATTAGAAAATTTCAAGCCTCTGAGAATGGCAGCTCTGTTTAATCTAATTCCTAAACAGTTAAAGCAATGTTTTTGTAAAACTCCTTGAATTAAAGCCCGAAGCCATTCTTACAAGCACTTTTTTTTTTTTCATTTTAATATTTTATTCCTTCTTTATATAAAACTCACTGTGGTGGTGTGCAAAAATGGTGTCTTTGTTCAAAAACATATGGACCTAACTGTATACATTGTACAAAGTTAACTCCATGTATAATCTATACAAAGAAGAATTTAATGCAAGAATGCATTAAATTCTATGCTATATTTTTAAACTCAAAATGCATAAATAGCCTGACATTTATAAATGGATGATTAAGTCTTAAAAAATGTTCCAGTGAGCAGGGAGGATACTTGCTTTTAAGGAAAAACTTGTAATATCAAACAATATCACGTGTCTATCATAGATCATAGGTCTTTGGTCAAGGTGCAGATCTCGTGTCTCTGTCAAGACACCTTCTGAATCTGACTTCCTTCTGTGCCCCATATATGATCATTCCTGTACTTCACTGTTTCACTGTTCCAAAGACCAGCAAGTGCTTGTTTCTGCAGGAACCTGAGCAAATGTGGTGGAAAGACAGACAGCTCTTGTGACAATATGAAGGTCCCATATTAACTCTATCACCACTGCCCCATAGGAATACACACAGACATGCCTTTTATATTTTGACAGTTTCAGGATTTCCCTAAAACTACCATTTTCCTTCATTTGACTCACAATGGTGGGTCTAAAGTCCATCTGAATAGATATAAGGTCTATTTGATCTGTAACAGGTTCAATATGTTTTTCGTTTTGTACATTTTGGGTCACTTTAGGAAAAGTAATCAAATTTCTGACTGAAAAGTAACATTTTAGGTAATTTATACTGTTGTCAATTCTCAAAATGTGTCAAATTGGGCACAAACAGTGTGTCAGGGTTAAGGAAAGTGGACTAGTGGTTCACAGCTCCCTCTGAAGGGTCAGCTTCCCTCTGAAGGATCATGAGATGATCAAAGCCAGTAAAAAAATCAAAATTTATTGTTTTCTCACATATACCAAATATTTCAAACTTTTCAAATTTAGTTTTGCCCTTGAACAACTGAAGTAGCAGTGGGAAATGCTTTTCTGTAAATTTTAAGAGAGATAAAGGCTGGAAGGCCCTGATTAAGCTTTTATATACACTCTATATTAAAATAAAATATAAAACATTGTTTTGTTTTATGTGCAATCTTTTACGTCCCTACATCTGACATCTGGAAACTAGAGATAACAAAAAAGGTAAATAGAGAAATAAAAAGTGTAAAATCTAAGTAGCTCAAGATTAGACTTGAGCTTGCTTAAACAGCTGCTTGAAAAAAAAATACTAGGCTGTTCTCTGCATAAACACTCTTGATTGTCTAATCAGTAATTGAGTCTAATGAGATACATAATGTAGCCCTGGGAGTTTAGATGGAGTAGGACCGTCTAACCGTTCTCCTTCATAGTCAATGGAGAATCAATACATTCATACACTAGACCGCACACTCCACTTATCTGGGATAACAGATGGGCTGGGTTAAAAACATCCTACTGATGGCCAGATACTCTGAAGTCAACTGATTTAAACAAACTCAACAAACCTGTGTTCAATTAAAAAAAGAAGATTTTACATAATGAAGAACGGGGGTGTAGGTCACATAGAAACCAGTGATTAATGGCCTTGATAAATTTCAGTTTGTTGTGTATTGTGCTGGGGGCATGCACAACAACCCACAAACTTGAGATACACCAGAACAGTTAAACACAGTAGACTACTGTATGTTTAATCTTTGTACAAGTTGGTTTTGCAGTCTATCATTTGAGGCAGTGACAGCTAAAGGAAGTTGATGTTTAGGAGCTCTGAGCTGTTTATATCTTAATGTTAGATTGTGCGAAGACGGTCTGAAGAGGCCAAAGTTATCATTGAAAGAGCAGAGGCACAATGTAACAGACAGAGGGAGGTAAATGTGCCAGAAATATGTCACAGCTTATAAACTGTAACTAATGGCTCTTTAATGTGTGCTTTTTCACTAACTATATCTATATATTTTTCAGTTACATAATCTAAATTAAAAAAAAAAAATCATTTATCAAGAGTTTGTGCAACTCTAATAATTTTTTTTAAATGGAATCCATCAGTCACTTTTCAAGAGAAGATGGTTAATCGCTTTCTTCCATGTAGTTAAATTTAAAACTCCAGTTTTTCTTTTGGATATTTCTAACTTTTGGGCAGAGCTAGGAATGTTGTTACCCCCCATGAACTATACAGACAGGATGGGCGTAGCTTCAAAGTCTGAAAAGTGAAGTTTTGCTGAGTTTATTGTGTTATTTGCTAGTTTAAAGTCTATCTTAAGACATAATCGAATGATTATTCCATAATAATGTTTATTTTTCAAATAATGTTCAAATTGATAGTGAAAATAAAGAAGATTGTGTTTTAGGGTCTACTATAACTGATTACCGAATGGGGATCCTGCAGTTTCTTGGAGTTGCCCATTGCTCATCACATTGGGGTTTAATGTCAAAGGCTTTAAAACAGGAGCTCGCTGACTAATGGGTGACATCTAGTGATAGATTTGTTTCTCAAAAAATTTAATTACTTGTTTGTTTGTTTGTTTGTTTGTTTGTTTGTTTGTTTGTTTGTTTGTTTTTAAAGCTATCCATGCAATTACTTAATATTTAACAGTATAAAACAGACTGGCACAAATCCCTGTCCAATCACTTTCACCAAGTCTGAGTTTAGATTAATATTTTTTTTTATATATATATATATTTTCCATTTAGTTACCAAAATTATTTCTCTGTAAATGGCAAAAACAAAAAGTAATTCATGTACAAATATGTGTGATGTATCTGAACTACAGTTGCCATTGGAGTGAGCCATGATCAAGAATGGAGCACCAATAAATGCTATAAATGCACCACACAATGTGTCCATAAAACATTTATGCAGTCACTGCAATTCAGTGAATGTTAATCGAAGTTGAGAAATAAAACTCACTGAATGCAATAAGTGAACACAGTATGCTCAGCATTGCTTAATTGTGATTAAAATGGCAGATATCAATGATCTAAATTAGCAGTTTTCATTTAAACTATAGGTTCATTAAACTTGCTGTCACCCCTTGTTAATCAGTCCAGTCCACTCTGATCAATCGCTGATCTGTCTTGATTACTTAACCTAAGGGGAAAAGTCCATCCCTGCTGCTGGCTGTGTACACATCTTGTGGAGGCCATTTCTAACATGTTGAGCAATGAAAGAATGTCAGAGGCTTTAAATATCCTGTGTGAGTTAATATTTTATCAACATCTCAGTCCCTAGGCCTCTTCCCCCTTTTACATCCCACATCCAACTCTGAGATTGTGCACAAAGCAGGAACGGTATACTTTTTGTTTTAAACGCCTAGGCCCTGTCGTCCACATATGTGGACATCACATTTTAGGTTGTCTAGACCAATATGCTAAATTTTGCTCTACAGGGCCTGATATCCACTTATGAGGACATTACACTATCAAAATCACTTCTATCAAAATTTAAAACGAATGTCCTCATATGTGGAAAAAAAAAATCTGGTAATTCTTTGTTTTTACATTCATCAGGTCCCAATCAACCAAATAGCAAAGAGAAATAAAAAATGCATGCCATGAAAGAGTTTGGGTCTTAGGAGGTTAAACCTACCAGCTTTTTCTCACTGTCTTCCCTTCACATTCTCACAGCTTGTGCACTTTCTATTTTTCAACAAAAATGCATTTTCCTGCTAATGGGTTTGCAAATGCAAACCTTTCCCTTATAGAAAATGTTGGTTGTCTTATCTCGGCACATACGATTTCTATCACATGGAATCAAACAGAGAGGAATCATTTGAAGGAAATTAAATCTTGATGAAAAGGGGGCATTCAAATGTGCTTAATAGGCAATCTAATTTAGAGTTGCAAACAGAAAACGAGCTGAGCAGCAGAATGAAGGCAGCTCCATGTGTGGTTCAGTGTGTCCCACTGCATCCACTGAGCTTATTCATTATGTATGCAATGATCACTTGATGAAGGGGCCTGAAACAAAGCATCATCTTCATTGTACAGATGGCACTGCTGGTGCTTCTTTGCCCAGAAACACTCCGACAACACTACTTGTTTTTATGGAGTTTAATGAAATGTGAGGGGTTTCAATAGCAGTGGCAGTTAAAAATACTCATAGGTTTTCTATAAAAGATAACTCCGATTAATAACAACCTTTACTGCTTTACACTGCTTGTAAAAGATGTTAATCATCAAGTTCATTTTATCTTACAAATGAAGAAGGCAGCCTACATTTACACTTATTGTAAACAAAATGTAGGGAAAATGAAGTTTAAAGGTAAAACAGTTACATAACTATCTGTGGTAAACACACAGTGTTATCTATGTATAAACCAACTTCTTCACTATCTTTCAACCCATTGTATTGTATGTTGCTATATGTGTACACTCTTCCAGTGCAATTAGGCCACAGATATAGTGCCAAATCTAATAGTGCAGATAATCTGGATAAAAAATGAATTCACCTCATTGCTGATTTCTAGGCATAATGCTTTCAGAGCACATAACCAATAGACTGTCAAATATTGCCAAGGTGTCCAGTTCGACACTTGAAAATACTCAAAACAACTGGATTATCCCTTAAGCCAGTACCAGCTATTTGCCACTTGAGGCAGCAGAATAATTAGTAGTAAAAGGTAAGAGTGACTAAATATGTTAAAACCCCGAAGCAATCAGCAATCAACTGATTTGATTGCTGATTGCTGAAAAATAAGCAATTAATGCAGTGAACTATAAGGCAGAGAAGTATTTTCTATGCCTTCTGACCCTAAATGGCTGTATTATCATTTGAGAAATTGGAGCTGAGTTCCAGGGTGGAGCATTCATGTCAGGTGCAAGAAGGTTGCCTTCATTCATTATTCATGTTTGATCAAAGAGAGTGATCAAGTACCACTGAGGAATGCAAAGTCATAATAGTAGGGTGAAATTGTGTTTTATGATGGATGGTACTTCAATACCATTGATACGTAGAGGTTAAACTGGGATGTTTTTCAGTCATTTATAAAGGAAAGTATAGAAGTGTAAACACAGCACTTCTCAGTAAACTGCCATTAGCTAGTTTTTCATTATTAGAACCACAGTGGTGTGTGAAAACCACCGCTTTGACTTCTGCAGGCTGAAAGATTTATAGGCTAGCTTCTCTATTCTCCTGAAGCAGCAGCCCATGCAGCCACACCATGGCAACAATGGCCAACAGCTTTCCACTGGATAAGAAGATACCCAGTGTTTAGAGTTGAATACCTGTCCATCTGTCCCCACCAACATGGCCGCAAGCAGGGCTTTTCAGCACCTCTGTCACACACGCTGAGGTATCTAATTCCTACACATACGAATACATGGAGGCTGAACAAAGCAACCAGAGACCTCACGAGGATTAAAGACAAGAGTTTGGTACAGAAATATTTTATAAGCCAAACAGAAGTGGTATTCCAGGAGAGTGTATTAGAAGCAGAGGATTGCACCGTGCATATTGTGTGAGTTTTAGAGCTGTACTGTGGTGATAAGGCCTATGTTGGCTTCAGAGACAAGAACCTGCATTATGTGGAAGACAGGTGCTGAATGTTAATCACGTTTATTAGGGATAGAACAGTTTACTGCATTGCAATGTTTACACTGAAATGTGATGAAAAACAGAGCATGATCAGAGTGGATTTATTTAAAAAAAACATTCTAGAAGAATAAATCGCTAAGCAAAAAGTCGTATGGTACAGTTTTGTCTGTATCATTAAGTTAAGCTGTTTTAAAGTGTCCAAACGCAGTATCTGAGACTAGGTGAAATTATTTTATTAAGCTTCAGTTTTGATAATATTATTAGATATTGTGTCTTATTTTTACCAGGTTAACATTAAAAAACATCCCCTTTCCAACAAAAATGTTTTTTCTGCATTTAACTATATAAAAATAAAAAAATGAAAGAAATTCAGTCATTGGTGTCAATTATCTGAATTACTAAGCTATGACAAAATATAGTTAAATTACTAGTTCACTGCTCCCCATCACTGAACCCAAGTTATTAGAATATTGAATATGAATACATGATATCTCAGGCCATGAAATCATTGTAACTTTGTCCCAGTGGCGTGCCAAACAGAATTTCCGTTAGATTGAGGCCTGGACTTTGACTGGGTTATTGCAACACTTTGATACTTTTCTCTTTCAGCCATTCTCTTGTTAATTTGCAGCTGTGCTTGAGATCATTGTTCAGTTGCATGACCCAGTTTTGGCTTTAGCTGTCAGACAAATTGCCTCATATTTGACTTAATACAGAGAAAGTCATGCTCTGTTCTATCATGTGGCTGCAAAATCATCACTCCTCCATCACCATGCTTGACAGCTGGCAAGAGGTGTTGTACATTCCAGTCTTGCTGGCAATACGTCCAAACAACCCATACATGTTCAGTCCTTTTCTAAGTGTACTGTCATGAACTTTAGCCCTGAACATGATAATTGAGGCCTGTAAAGTCTGTGATGAAGCACTTGGGTTTTTATTGCAGTGTCTCTGAGCATTACACAGCTTGACCTTGGGGGAAATTTGCAAGGATGTCCTCTCCTGGAAACATTGTAAAGTTGTGTTAACACAGACCTGATCCAAAATGAGAAAGAGAGAGAGATGCTTTTGTAAGCACAGTAAGCAGCATTGTGTATTTGATTTGGCAGATTTTTTGCACAGGATACCCTTCCTGACGCAAATCACAAGGGCTTTTGTGTCACCATGTGGAACTGAACCAGGGTGCTCATTAGGCAAATGTGTAACCCACTACACTATGGGGTTCCTAGGCTGGGCAAATGACTAATAAAACAAAATTACTATTACTAGCAGGGACGTGCAGAGGGGGGGGCTAGAGGGGCTTGAGCACCCGCCCCTTTCCTGATGAGTGCCCAAAGTGCCCTTTTGTTGAGGCAACTTTTAAATTTTTTTTATTTATTTATTTATTT
>NW_005187435.1:3321895-3336438 GCF_000239375.1 Pundamilia nyererei | reverse complement strand
CCTAACTGTATACATTGTACAAAGTTAACTCCATGTATAATCTATACAAAGAAGAATTTAATGCAAGAATGCATTAAATTCTATGCTATATTTTTAAACTCAAAATGCATAAATAGCCTGACATTTATAAATGGATGATTAAGTCTTAAAAAATGTTCCAGTGAGCAGGGAGGATACTTGCTTTTAAGGAAAAACTTGTAATATCAAACAATATCACGTGTCTATCATAGATCATAGGTCTTTGGTCAAGGTGCAGATCTCGTGTCTCTGTCAAGACACCTTCTGAATCTGACTTCCTTCTGTGCCCCATATATGATCATTCCTGTACTTCACTGTTTCACTGTTCCAAAGACCAGCAAGTGCTTGTTTCTGCAGGAACCTGAGCAAATGTGGTGGAAAGACAGACAGCTCTTGTGACAATATGAAGGTCCCATATTAACTCTATCACCACTGCCCCATAGGAATACACACAGACATGCCTTTTATATTTTGACAGTTTCAGGATTTCCCTAAAACTACCATTTTCCTTCATTTGACTCACAATGGTGGGTCTAAAGTCCATCTGAATAGATATAAGGTCTATTTGATCTGTAACAGGTTCAATATGTTTTTCGTTTTGTACATTTTGGGTCACTTTAGGAAAAGTAATCAAATTTCTGACTGAAAAGTAACATTTTAGGTAATTTATACTGTTGTCAATTCTCAAAATGTGTCAAATTGGGCACAAACAGTGTGTCAGGGTTAAGGAAAGTGGACTAGTGGTTCACAGCTCCCTCTGAAGGGTCAGCTTCCCTCTGAAGGATCATGAGATGATCAAAGCCAGTAAAAAAATCAAAATTTATTGTTTTCTCACATATACCAAATATTTCAAACTTTTCAAATTTAGTTTTGCCCTTGAACAACTGAAGTAGCAGTGGGAAATGCTTTTCTGTAAATTTTAAGAGAGATAAAGGCTGGAAGGCCCTGATTAAGCTTTTATATACACTCTATATTAAAATAAAATATAAAACATTGTTTTGTTTTATGTGCAATCTTTTACGTCCCTACATCTGACATCTGGAAACTAGAGATAACAAAAAAGGTAAATAGAGAAATAAAAAGTGTAAAATCTAAGTAGCTCAAGATTAGACTTGAGCTTGCTTAAACAGCTGCTTGAAAAAAAAATACTAGGCTGTTCTCTGCATAAACACTCTTGATTGTCTAATCAGTAATTGAGTCTAATGAGATACATAATGTAGCCCTGGGAGTTTAGATGGAGTAGGACCGTCTAACCGTTCTCCTTCATAGTCAATGGAGAATCAATACATTCATACACTAGACCGCACACTCCACTTATCTGGGATAACAGATGGGCTGGGTTAAAAACATCCTACTGATGGCCAGATACTCTGAAGTCAACTGATTTAAACAAACTCAACAAACCTGTGTTCAATTAAAAAAAGAAGATTTTACATAATGAAGAACGGGGGTGTAGGTCACATAGAAACCAGTGATTAATGGCCTTGATAAATTTCAGTTTGTTGTGTATTGTGCTGGGGGCATGCACAACAACCCACAAACTTGAGATACACCAGAACAGTTAAACACAGTAGACTACTGTATGTTTAATCTTTGTACAAGTTGGTTTTGCAGTCTATCATTTGAGGCAGTGACAGCTAAAGGAAGTTGATGTTTAGGAGCTCTGAGCTGTTTATATCTTAATGTTAGATTGTGCGAAGACGGTCTGAAGAGGCCAAAGTTATCATTGAAAGAGCAGAGGCACAATGTAACAGACAGAGGGAGGTAAATGTGCCAGAAATATGTCACAGCTTATAAACTGTAACTAATGGCTCTTTAATGTGTGCTTTTTCACTAACTATATCTATATATTTTTCAGTTACATAATCTAAATTAAAAAAAAAAAATCATTTATCAAGAGTTTGTGCAACTCTAATAATTTTTTTTAAATGGAATCCATCAGTCACTTTTCAAGAGAAGATGGTTAATCGCTTTCTTCCATGTAGTTAAATTTAAAACTCCAGTTTTTCTTTTGGATATTTCTAACTTTTGGGCAGAGCTAGGAATGTTGTTACCCCCCATGAACTATACAGACAGGATGGGCGTAGCTTCAAAGTCTGAAAAGTGAAGTTTTGCTGAGTTTATTGTGTTATTTGCTAGTTTAAAGTCTATCTTAAGACATAATCGAATGATTATTCCATAATAATGTTTATTTTTCAAATAATGTTCAAATTGATAGTGAAAATAAAGAAGATTGTGTTTTAGGGTCTACTATAACTGATTACCGAATGGGGATCCTGCAGTTTCTTGGAGTTGCCCATTGCTCATCACATTGGGGTTTAATGTCAAAGGCTTTAAAACAGGAGCTCGCTGACTAATGGGTGACATCTAGTGATAGATTTGTTTCTCAAAAAATTTAATTACTTGTTTGTTTGTTTGTTTGTTTGTTTGTTTGTTTGTTTGTTTGTTTGTTTTTAAAGCTATCCATGCAATTACTTAATATTTAACAGTATAAAACAGACTGGCACAAATCCCTGTCCAATCACTTTCACCAAGTCTGAGTTTAGATTAATATTTTTTTTTATATATATATATATTTTCCATTTAGTTACCAAAATTATTTCTCTGTAAATGGCAAAAACAAAAAGTAATTCATGTACAAATATGTGTGATGTATCTGAACTACAGTTGCCATTGGAGTGAGCCATGATCAAGAATGGAGCACCAATAAATGCTATAAATGCACCACACAATGTGTCCATAAAACATTTATGCAGTCACTGCAATTCAGTGAATGTTAATCGAAGTTGAGAAATAAAACTCACTGAATGCAATAAGTGAACACAGTATGCTCAGCATTGCTTAATTGTGATTAAAATGGCAGATATCAATGATCTAAATTAGCAGTTTTCATTTAAACTATAGGTTCATTAAACTTGCTGTCACCCCTTGTTAATCAGTCCAGTCCACTCTGATCAATCGCTGATCTGTCTTGATTACTTAACCTAAGGGGAAAAGTCCATCCCTGCTGCTGGCTGTGTACACATCTTGTGGAGGCCATTTCTAACATGTTGAGCAATGAAAGAATGTCAGAGGCTTTAAATATCCTGTGTGAGTTAATATTTTATCAACATCTCAGTCCCTAGGCCTCTTCCCCCTTTTACATCCCACATCCAACTCTGAGATTGTGCACAAAGCAGGAACGGTATACTTTTTGTTTTAAACGCCTAGGCCCTGTCGTCCACATATGTGGACATCACATTTTAGGTTGTCTAGACCAATATGCTAAATTTTGCTCTACAGGGCCTGATATCCACTTATGAGGACATTACACTATCAAAATCACTTCTATCAAAATTTAAAACGAATGTCCTCATATGTGGAAAAAAAAAATCTGGTAATTCTTTGTTTTTACATTCATCAGGTCCCAATCAACCAAATAGCAAAGAGAAATAAAAAATGCATGCCATGAAAGAGTTTGGGTCTTAGGAGGTTAAACCTACCAGCTTTTTCTCACTGTCTTCCCTTCACATTCTCACAGCTTGTGCACTTTCTATTTTTCAACAAAAATGCATTTTCCTGCTAATGGGTTTGCAAATGCAAACCTTTCCCTTATAGAAAATGTTGGTTGTCTTATCTCGGCACATACGATTTCTATCACATGGAATCAAACAGAGAGGAATCATTTGAAGGAAATTAAATCTTGATGAAAAGGGGGCATTCAAATGTGCTTAATAGGCAATCTAATTTAGAGTTGCAAACAGAAAACGAGCTGAGCAGCAGAATGAAGGCAGCTCCATGTGTGGTTCAGTGTGTCCCACTGCATCCACTGAGCTTATTCATTATGTATGCAATGATCACTTGATGAAGGGGCCTGAAACAAAGCATCATCTTCATTGTACAGATGGCACTGCTGGTGCTTCTTTGCCCAGAAACACTCCGACAACACTACTTGTTTTTATGGAGTTTAATGAAATGTGAGGGGTTTCAATAGCAGTGGCAGTTAAAAATACTCATAGGTTTTCTATAAAAGATAACTCCGATTAATAACAACCTTTACTGCTTTACACTGCTTGTAAAAGATGTTAATCATCAAGTTCATTTTATCTTACAAATGAAGAAGGCAGCCTACATTTACACTTATTGTAAACAAAATGTAGGGAAAATGAAGTTTAAAGGTAAAACAGTTACATAACTATCTGTGGTAAACACACAGTGTTATCTATGTATAAACCAACTTCTTCACTATCTTTCAACCCATTGTATTGTATGTTGCTATATGTGTACACTCTTCCAGTGCAATTAGGCCACAGATATAGTGCCAAATCTAATAGTGCAGATAATCTGGATAAAAAATGAATTCACCTCATTGCTGATTTCTAGGCATAATGCTTTCAGAGCACATAACCAATAGACTGTCAAATATTGCCAAGGTGTCCAGTTCGACACTTGAAAATACTCAAAACAACTGGATTATCCCTTAAGCCAGTACCAGCTATTTGCCACTTGAGGCAGCAGAATAATTAGTAGTAAAAGGTAAGAGTGACTAAATATGTTAAAACCCCGAAGCAATCAGCAATCAACTGATTTGATTGCTGATTGCTGAAAAATAAGCAATTAATGCAGTGAACTATAAGGCAGAGAAGTATTTTCTATGCCTTCTGACCCTAAATGGCTGTATTATCATTTGAGAAATTGGAGCTGAGTTCCAGGGTGGAGCATTCATGTCAGGTGCAAGAAGGTTGCCTTCATTCATTATTCATGTTTGATCAAAGAGAGTGATCAAGTACCACTGAGGAATGCAAAGTCATAATAGTAGGGTGAAATTGTGTTTTATGATGGATGGTACTTCAATACCATTGATACGTAGAGGTTAAACTGGGATGTTTTTCAGTCATTTATAAAGGAAAGTATAGAAGTGTAAACACAGCACTTCTCAGTAAACTGCCATTAGCTAGTTTTTCATTATTAGAACCACAGTGGTGTGTGAAAACCACCGCTTTGACTTCTGCAGGCTGAAAGATTTATAGGCTAGCTTCTCTATTCTCCTGAAGCAGCAGCCCATGCAGCCACACCATGGCAACAATGGCCAACAGCTTTCCACTGGATAAGAAGATACCCAGTGTTTAGAGTTGAATACCTGTCCATCTGTCCCCACCAACATGGCCGCAAGCAGGGCTTTTCAGCACCTCTGTCACACACGCTGAGGTATCTAATTCCTACACATACGAATACATGGAGGCTGAACAAAGCAACCAGAGACCTCACGAGGATTAAAGACAAGAGTTTGGTACAGAAATATTTTATAAGCCAAACAGAAGTGGTATTCCAGGAGAGTGTATTAGAAGCAGAGGATTGCACCGTGCATATTGTGTGAGTTTTAGAGCTGTACTGTGGTGATAAGGCCTATGTTGGCTTCAGAGACAAGAACCTGCATTATGTGGAAGACAGGTGCTGAATGTTAATCACGTTTATTAGGGATAGAACAGTTTACTGCATTGCAATGTTTACACTGAAATGTGATGAAAAACAGAGCATGATCAGAGTGGATTTATTTAAAAAAAACATTCTAGAAGAATAAATCGCTAAGCAAAAAGTCGTATGGTACAGTTTTGTCTGTATCATTAAGTTAAGCTGTTTTAAAGTGTCCAAACGCAGTATCTGAGACTAGGTGAAATTATTTTATTAAGCTTCAGTTTTGATAATATTATTAGATATTGTGTCTTATTTTTACCAGGTTAACATTAAAAAACATCCCCTTTCCAACAAAAATGTTTTTTCTGCATTTAACTATATAAAAATAAAAAAATGAAAGAAATTCAGTCATTGGTGTCAATTATCTGAATTACTAAGCTATGACAAAATATAGTTAAATTACTAGTTCACTGCTCCCCATCACTGAACCCAAGTTATTAGAATATTGAATATGAATACATGATATCTCAGGCCATGAAATCATTGTAACTTTGTCCCAGTGGCGTGCCAAACAGAATTTCCGTTAGATTGAGGCCTGGACTTTGACTGGGTTATTGCAACACTTTGATACTTTTCTCTTTCAGCCATTCTCTTGTTAATTTGCAGCTGTGCTTGAGATCATTGTTCAGTTGCATGACCCAGTTTTGGCTTTAGCTGTCAGACAAATTGCCTCATATTTGACTTAATACAGAGAAAGTCATGCTCTGTTCTATCATGTGGCTGCAAAATCATCACTCCTCCATCACCATGCTTGACAGCTGGCAAGAGGTGTTGTACATTCCAGTCTTGCTGGCAATACGTCCAAACAACCCATACATGTTCAGTCCTTTTCTAAGTGTACTGTCATGAACTTTAGCCCTGAACATGATAATTGAGGCCTGTAAAGTCTGTGATGAAGCACTTGGGTTTTTATTGCAGTGTCTCTGAGCATTACACAGCTTGACCTTGGGGGAAATTTGCAAGGATGTCCTCTCCTGGAAACATTGTAAAGTTGTGTTAACACAGACCTGATCCAAAATGAGAAAGAGAGAGAGATGCTTTTGTAAGCACAGTAAGCAGCATTGTGTATTTGATTTGGCAGATTTTTTGCACAGGATACCCTTCCTGACGCAAATCACAAGGGCTTTTGTGTCACCATGTGGAACTGAACCAGGGTGCTCATTAGGCAAATGTGTAACCCACTACACTATGGGGTTCCTAGGCTGGGCAAATGACTAATAAAACAAAATTACTATTACTAGAGCAAAAAGGTTAGCACAGCTAAGAGTTAAAAGCAATTTTTAGTCATATAAAATCAAGATTAAATGATACGAAATGAACCTGTGTCTGTGTAGTGGCTCAACCCACACAGATAGACATGAAAATAAAACAAAAAATAAATAAATAAAATTTCAGTTTCATTTGTTTTATTTTCTTTTTCTCCCTTAAGTCTATCAACCCCAACTGACTTTCAAAAAAACCATTAAATGGACCAAAGTGAGGGCAAAAAGGTGAGCGCGCAGAGAAAAAACACTGGCATGTGACCAGTGAATCCTACGCACGGGTGTGAAATTTGATAGTGAGCCACACAAGAGCACCTGGCAGGCAGACAGACAGGTTCAGGACTTTACTAGCAATGAGAAAAACGATCCCAGTGCTGCATAAACACAGGTGTGCTTTCCTTTCAGGCTTGTTATACTGACGACGGGAGGACAGATGGACAAGACAAACGACTGAAAAGAAGAAGCTTCCACTAAGAACTCACAAATAAGTTTTACAGTGACATCTACTGTCCCTGTGTGCAGTAATTTTGTTGCTATTGCTGATTACTACAGTGTTACATTCACTGATATCTCCCTACACACTGTGCATTTCCTGTGCAAAAAGCTTAATGAACGTTATCAACATGAGATAACGTTTACTGTGTTTATTTTTGCATGCTGCACAAGACTAAATGACTCGAATTTTGTTGTTGTTCAAAACATCTGTCTTGTATATTTAACTGTAACTGCCCTCCCTTCTGTCGAAACCTCACGCTTTGGGGAGATTTACAACTGCTCCTTAAGACTCTGCAAATGCCCGGTCAGATATTTAATCAAACTCTGTGCGTGACGGAGTGCAGACAAGCTTCTTTCACGGCTGGATGAAGAGGTAAATTAAATAGAGGCTTTACATTTCACTGAAAAAGTGCGTTACTATTACACAGTTATTAATATAAGAAGACTTTGTACTATTTTTGGAATGAAGTAGCACAAAAAACATAATTCTAAGATTATTTTGTAGCTTAGTTTCCTGGGTAACTTAGTAATTCTTGTTTTATAGCTTAGAAAAATGTATTAGGGCAACTATAGGGCGACATATTTGGACTGACACGTTTTTGCTTGTTGCCAATAGCAAATCTTTATTTTTGCATCAAATAAAATACATTTGAAAACTTTCCTAGCAACAATATTTGCTAGCTTGCATTTTTACAGTTTAGCAGTGAAGTTTTTTATTACTAAGAATAATACTGAACAGTATTACAGTTACACAGATGAGAGTCTTGATTGTGAAATATTTCACTAGTGAATATAAAAATACTTGTTTTTGTATCACAAAAATATTTAAATGCTAAAAAATCTCAGCTAGGATTCTCTCTCGTGAATCTCACTCATCAATCTCATCATTCTAATGTTTTGTACACATCAACAGGCCATATGGGAACATGAGGAGGAGGCTTGGTGTAACTCAGGAGGCTTTGGATGAGCAAACAGCGCCTGCAGCTATGGAACCTCCCTGTCCAACAGTGAGCAATGCTGATATCAAAACAGTGGGTGGTGTGTGGCATTCATCATTGCTGTATGATTTCAGAACAATTCTTCCCACAGTGTGTTATGTTGCTTTGAAGGAATTTCTTGTTTGTTTTGAAATGATAGTATGCATTAGTTATACAAAAAATTAAAAAAGATGGTTTTTGTACTTGAAAACAACAACAAAAAAAGGAATAGAGGAAAGATGCGTTGGTAAAGGAAAATTATATTTTAACCAGTGAGTTTAAGCCACCACAGAGGATTGTGGTGTTATTAGTCGTGGCTGCACCATGACTGGTTTGTTGTCAGTGTTAACCTCCTCCTGCTATGATGGGTCCAAAGAGTCAGTTAAGATTAGCACTTGTCGTTTGATTAGTGAGGCTGGCTGGAAACAATCCAGACATTTCAATTAAGTCTGTAGTATTTAGTCATCACAGTTTATCTGTGAGGGTGATTCTCCAGGCTGATCTTCTATATTACATAATCTCCTTAGTGGAGTCCTCAGTCCACAGAATGAACACTGGAGTCTCTCTATCATCCAATCCAGACCACATCCTTAGTCTACTGAAGGGAAGTGTGTACAGTGGAATAAAGACTTAATTACTAGCATGTTCGTCACCTAAAACCTCAGTTCAAGACCTGTATGTACAGTTATGTGAAAAAATTGGTTAAACAGTCATCTGATAACCAATTACTAAAGTGCATACAGACAAGGGAATATGTAGTAGATGACATCACAAAGAAAGCATCACAAAGAAAGTGGCTTATTTAATCATTTCATTCAATAAAAAACAACAGAGATTTATCATTCTTCTATTGGAAAAACTGAGGACCTTTGGCCTATTATAACCCCAGCATGAATCTGTTCTTGTTTGATTTACAAGATCTTCTTTATCAGTCTTTTACTGACTTGGTGCCCCATACTGCAAGGTACATTGCTTCATCTGCAACACTTCGAAAACTTGAAGCTACCTGATTCTTGAGGCTGTGAAGAAACCCCAAATGACAATATTTCCAGTTTAAGGCTTTACAGCTGGTACCCTTGGTCTGCACCAAACATATCTAATTTTATTGTGGCCAGAAATTCTTGTCTTCATTCATCTTTCTAGAGTAGCTATGTTAGAATTTGCGAATGTGTTTGCTGGCAAAAAGGCCTTGTGTTGAGGGATTTTGCTGACTGCCAAGCTTTCTTGTTGCTGGTGTGCCTCCCATGCAGGTTGAATTTGTGCAGGCTCTCTGATTGCAGTTTGACAGCAACAGTTTCAATCTTACCTACAGAGCCTGTGATTAATTAAATTTTGATCTTTTTGGAGTCTTTGCATCAAATGGCCCTCTGTTGATCTGAATGTGTGTGGGCGGCCAGTACTTCACAAATTGTCAGTGTTTTGAAATCTATGCTATTTGTAGATGATTAATAATCCTTTCCTATATTCACAAGAAAATGAATCTTGGAAAATTTGATTTTTAACCTTTTTTTCCATGGTTAAACAAAGATACAACATAGGGGGATACAGCAGTCATTTGATCTGCATCTTAAATCCTCCTGGATGAGCATGTCACTTTAGCTTCCCTAACATTATACTTTGACTTGTGTAAGGGTTTTATATATAGTACTCTGCAATGAAGACACCTCTACTGCAATATATAGGATTACCAGACCAGATGTCGTTACCTCACTATAAGATTACGAGGCTGGAATGTCTAATCCGTGCTACCTGACATGCACATTGAAATCCTGTCACCCTTAATGGGCAAGCCAATGCATTCTGAGCATATGGGCTTCTGAGATAGTATTACCTAGATCATGTGCACAAGATGAGTAGTTCCCAGCTTATGTTCATTGTCATTTCAAACGGTGTATTTAGTCTCTCAGCAGTGAGTAAATAGTGTAGCTGTTGAATGCAACTGAGAACATTCACTAGAAAACAGTAGTTAAATAAGCTAAAATCAATATTTTTTTATTTACAGTGTTTCAAATTACAGTGTAAAGCACATTTCATTCACCATAGAACAGTAGATTGTCAACTGAATCTGTGGTCCTGCTCAGCATTAATTAATTTTCAGCTCGTTGTTTAGCTTCTGCCCCCACAACTTTACTTTGTTTGTTACTCCCCTTGTGGTGTTGTTTTAAGGCTGCTGCAGGCAAGGAGAAACATTTCCAAACAGCAAGCAGTTGAGGAGTAGTCGTTGAAGATAGTGGAGCAACTGCCAAAAGAGGAAGACTGAGAGATTCTTCTGGTGGCAGGTTATGGGTGTTAGAGCAATTAATGTTATCAGCAAATGTTATAAAGCTTTGCTAGCAAGCTGTCATAAGTAGGGGAATTTGCTGTAGAGATGAAAACTATTTTATGTATAACGCTGTAAAGATGTTTGCTGTTGAGCATTTGGGGGGGAAAAGTCAGTGGTTTCAAGTTAAAGCAAGTATACACTTCAAAAACATTGAACCTGCCAGAACATAATGTTTATTTGACAGCTTTATAAGTTGCTGCATTATTATTTTAAACCCTTGGGGCATCCTGGTCGATGGAGGATTTAAGACACTGACCATGCAGTCTGTCAGTGTTCAGCTATACTTCCTTTCTGGCATTTCGCCTTTTAAATATCTGCTGTCCCTGTTGAACAAAAGAGTTGAGAAATTACACTTATAATATATTTAAACTACCCAATAAATTATAATATAGTTTGGGCACAAAATTCTATCAGTCAGAAGGTAAATTTACCTGTGAGATTTCACAAATAGTCATGTGGGGAAAAAATGTGTTTTCCCAGGATTCTTTGCGGTCTGTTAGAAACAAAACAGCCCATGATTCAACAGCAGCTTCTATATAATATTAATTTAATTCAGGTCGAGATCTGGACGTTACCTGGACAACTACAATACCTTGACTCTCCTTATTCAGGCATTGTGTTGTAGACTTGGGATCATTGTCATGTTGCATGACCCAGATTGGGCCAAACTTTAGCTGTCGGACAGATGGTCTCACATCGACTCTAGAATACTTTGGCATACGGAGGAGTTGCCCAGCTGAAGCTGATAGATACCAAATCACACTTAACAAACATTTAACTGAGGCCAATAAAGTATGAGATGAAGCACTAGGGTTTTGTGCAGCTTCTTTCAGCATTCCACAGTCTGACCAAATTTCCGAGGAAGATTTTGGAAAGTGTCTTGAATATTTTCCGCACGTGAATCCACTTTCTCACTGTAAAATAATGGACTGCAAATGCTTGAAAATGGCCTTAAACTGCTTTGCAAACTGATGTGCAGCAACAGTTGCTTTTCTAAGATCACTGTTAATGTCTTTTCTTCTTTGCAATGTGTTAACACACAGCTGAATGCTCTAGACAGCAAACTGCCAAATTGTCTGCTTTTATAGAGGGGCTCACATTTGCTGATAATCAGTTAATCAACTATATTAATCAACTACACGGCATCTTAATCTCTATGGAAGTATAACTATCTTTTTGGCATGTAGTCACTGTAGTCACATACATATTTGCTCTGCAAAAGTACACTTTTTGCAGAGCAAAAGAGAGATGAATCAAGCATTCTAATAATGTATTTCCTAGTGCTAGTTAAAGTAAATACTACTCTTCATTAGATTAAAAAGTAAATGCTGGATTTTTACCTATGTCAGTGTTTTCAGGGTGTGACATTGCTACGGTTACTAAAGAAACTTGATACTTCTTTCACTTCTTTCAAATACTGCAAATTTTAAGCTTTCATAAGCTGTTGTTACTATTTCTAGCAGGTGTCCATGGCTCAAAGTCAGGCTCCATAAAGGTGTGCAGGAGGTGATTTGTACCCATGCAGCGTCAGTATGGTTCACACAAGCCTTCACGTTGGAGAAAATGCTTTGTCAACACACTGTGTTTATCGGTAAGGTGACAGTGTCATCGGGGAGAGGGCTGAATGTTGGGAGGGAGGAGCTATGGATGATGGATTGAGGGCTGCATGAAAGGGCAGAGGGAGGGACGTTATCCCTCTGGTACCTTGTCGGTACTTGTGAGACAAGTAACACTGCAGCAGCTGCAGTCCACGTCATCCTGGAGCTCATATCTCAAGGCATTTACTGCCCCTTTCCTCATTTCAGTGACAAATCGTTTTGCAGAGGAATACATCGATTATTTACCCTCTCAGCCTGACTCATGTAGTATATGAACACCCCTCGCTGTCCATCTTCCTGTCCTTCTTTGCCTGTCGCAAATTCTATTATGAAGTGTTTAAGTGACAGGTCATGCTTCGACTGACTGCACTCTCAATGACATGTCCAGGATATAACAGGATCACACAAGAAAAAGATCCCTACATATTGAGAATGTTGACCTAGCTGGGTGATGTTTGCACATGCAAGTCTCTGTGTGGCCATGCTCTATGTGCATGAATTTCCCCTAAGTTAATATTTATTGAGCATGATGTTCATGTGAGAACACATAATGACATGTCAAGAGGTGAGTGTTGATGATGAATGGGAAAGCACAGACTGTAAAGTCTTGATAGTTTTCTGTGACCTTGAAGCCATGTGCCTATGCCTGAAGTAGTCCTGCTCAGTATTACAGGGGCTCAGGAGACAGCCGATTCCTGGCTGCAGCAGAGCAAAAGTGAGATGAAGGAAGCATTTCTGGTTTCCATCAACTGGTTTTATATCCAGTAACATATTAATCAAACTGTGCTGCCAAATAGGATGACATTCTGAGAAAGTGCAAGGTTATGTTCAATTAAACTATACTAACTAGTCATCTCTGTAATTAAAGTATTTCAATTTCAATTGGACTTTAGCTGCTTTATTAATCTGACAAAATCTCAGTTGCAGGTATTTAAGTTTTCACACCACAATCAGAATATACTAAACCCCTGTGAAAAGTTCAACCATTTATCAATAGAATTCACTAAAATATGTGTTGTAATTCATATTTTTCACACACTAGAATTAGCACGTTATAGATTTGCATCACATGTTTGCAGAGCCATTGTAAAAAGCAGATTTCTGTTAAGATTTAGAAAACAGTTGTGACATTTTTGTCAATGGCAGGTGAAGTAACAGTTCACATCTGTGTACATGTGTAAATAAAAGGGAGGTGAAGCCCCAAGGATGATTGATGTGTTCTTCTGCTTAGGGTAATGAGGGTAATGGCAAGTATTGTAACAGGGAAAAAATATGGTTAAATCCCAAGGTGAGGGTGGGTTGGATGATCCTGTATGTGGGTGCTTACTCTGCAGGAAAGGCGGAAAAGAGGGGGTCCCACACTCCCTTTGCCTCATCAAACAGCGATTGGCTCCTGCGGAGTAAATCTCCTATCACAGAGCTTACCTATCTCCAGTGGTGGAGGAGGGAGGAGGGAGAACAAAGCCAGGTGACCCCCACATTTAAAGTACAGTGAGTTCGCTTTACGTGTGTTTTAGTTTGTCTGTGTTTGCGTGTGTGCGACTGTGTACGTTTGTGAGTATGTGTGGGTACCTCTGGCATCTCTGGTTTCGTATTCGGTGTTAAATTACCCAGTGGGAGCTTTAATAGAGCTTGAGACACTCTTGATTGTGAGTCTGGATAAGGGAGAGTGAAGGGAGTGAAGGGGAGCAGAGCGGAGCTGCCAGGCAGGATTAGAGAGGACACAATAACTTCTGCAGAGCGGGGACATGGGTGAGTGGTACAGGCATCTGCACACAGCTGGATTTAAACTTTTAACTTTTTAATTGAAAATTTGGACGTGATTTGGGAGCGCTTTGATGTTCAGACCTTGTTAAGGTAATATCATTTGTTGTGTCTTTCAGTATCATCTTGGTGTGAGATAATGCTGAGTTAACTCAATTTTAAGGTTTCTGCAGCAAAAAAAATCATTATAATAATTGATTCAAATGTCTGAGATCCAAGAACTCTGTCCAAAAAGCACTTTTTTGTCCGTTTTTTTTTATTGGGCTCAGTAACTCCTTTCCAAACATATATCAATATACCATTTCAGTTGTTTGCATAACCTCTATATAATATTCTTACATAAGAACAGACTGTTACATTATCTGCTACATTGCAAGTGGAAACTGAGTCCCAAGTCTGTCAGGGCCCTTGGTGTCTAGTGGACACAGAGGTTGCAGCCTTCGAGCGTGTGTCAGGATTTGGTTACCTGTCCGAACCAGACAAACGGAATGATAAACAGCCTCTTAGAGATAAGGTAAATGTGATGCTGATAGACTATCCTGAGGCTGAACAGCGTCTGGATGGATTAAACAAGTCACTAGTTAGGTACTTACAGACAAACATTTAGATACTGAGACAAAATAAATGTGCTTTGGTTTTGATGAATCTCTGT
>NW_005187435.1:3317290-3321775 GCF_000239375.1 Pundamilia nyererei | reverse complement strand
GGGGGGGGATAACTGCACAAGCAAAGTATCAGATGGCTGGCACTCTGCTTATCTAAACAGGAGCTGACAGAGGTGTATTGCAGCATTTGTCCAATTTCACAACATTCCTTTTTCCCACCCCTATTTCACAGATTACACAGAGGTCTGAACCCAAAAAGTAGTGTACAGCTGCCTGAATGATAACCAGGAGGAGGGAGCCCCTGCCAGGATCTTCCGTGTGGCACTGGCTGTGGTGTCTCCTCTGTCTACAAAAAAACATTGATAGACAGAGCTGTGGCTAGTGACGAGACAGGCAATGGAGGTGCCACTAGTTAATTTTGAGAACATGGATGATGTTGGCATCAACCTGGGAGACCCAAGTGATTCTGGGTACCCAACCTCACCTACATCAGAGGCCGCTGATCAGAACCTTTTAACCCAGCGTTTGACTTCTCCTCAACAGTCACCACACAGAAGACGACGCAGCCATCAGTCTGGTGCAGAGGGGCTCTCACCTTCCACTCCTCTTACACTGACCACCAAAGCCAACTCCAGCAGTGGCAGTTTGATCTCTAATCTAAAGCTCCTGATCAACAGTGAGTCTCCCACCAACAGTGTCTTCAGTAAGATGCCGAGGGATTATTACGAGAGTGAAGATTTGTTTGAAAAGCACTACATGGAAGAAAAAGATGAGAAAGTTGTCATCAATATTTCAGGACTGATGTTTGAGACCCAGCTCAGCACCCTGAATAAGTTTCCAGAGACACTGCTTGGAGACCCTATGAAGAGGATAAGCTATTTTGACCCAATGAGAAACGAGTACTTTTTTGACAGAAACCGTCCATCTTTTGATGGGATTCTCTACTACTATCAGTCAGGAGGGAGAATCCGCAGACCAGCCAATGTACCTTTAGATGTATTTGCAAATGAAATTGTTTTCTATGAATTGGGTCATGAAGCAATGGAGCAGTTCCGTGAAGATGAAGGGTTTATCAAAGAGCCAGAAGTTCTTTTGCCCACCAATGAACTCCAGCGACAGTTTTGGCTACTGTTTGAATACCCAGAGAGCTCCAGTGCGGCCAAATCTGTTGCTCTGGTTTCTGTCCTTGTTATTGTCATCTCTATCTTCATATTCTGCCTAGAGACTCTTCCAGAGTTCAGGGAGGACAATGACTTTATTCCGGGTGTAACCCAATTTATCAATGGCACCCGAGAAGATGCTAACCTTCATCAGACCACTAAAAACCTGCTAGCATATTTCACTGATCCCTTTTTCATAGTGGAGACTATTTGCATAATTTGGTTTTGCTTTGAACTCGGTGTCCGCTTCGTAGTGTGCCCAAGCAAAAGTGATTTCTTCAATAACATCATGAATATCATCGACATCGTCTCTATTATTCCTTACTTTGTAACCCTGGGAACAGAGTTGGCTACAACACCTGATGACGATATGAACTCTAGTCAGAACATGTCTTTAGCAATCTTAAGAATCATCCGACTAGTGAGAGTCTTCAGAATTTTTAAGCTCTCCCGACACTCAAAGGGACTTCAGATTTTGGGGCAGACCCTGAAAGCCAGCATGAGGGAACTGGGCCTGCTAATCTTCTTCCTATTTATAGGAGTCATCCTATTCTCAAGTGCCATCTACTTTGCAGAAGTGGATGAGCCCCAGACACAATTTGTTAGCATCCCTGATGGCTTCTGGTGGGCTGTGGTGACGATGACCACTGTGGGTTACGGCGACATGTGCCCCATCACCATGGGAGGCAAAATGGTCGGCACTCTCTGTGCCATTGCTGGTGTCCTGACCATTGCCCTGCCCGTCCCTGTCATCGTGTCCAACTTCAACTATTTTTACCACCGTGAGACTGAGCAGGAGGAGAAACAGGTGATGGATGCAGCAGCAGAGGCTGCCCAGAAAATGTCAGCTGCAAATAAGTGTGGAAGCACACTTTCACTAAACAAAAGTAACAGCACTTGGCAGAATGAAAAGAATGGCATGCACTGATAAAGAAACTCAAGTATTTATTTATATAAAGGGCATGAAAAACAAATGGACAAAACAAACATATCCATTAATAAGATACACTGGCTAATCAGTTTATCTT
Source organism: Pundamilia nyererei (assembly GCF_000239375.1). Taxonomy (NCBI): domain Eukaryota; kingdom Metazoa; phylum Chordata; class Actinopteri; order Cichliformes; family Cichlidae; genus Pundamilia; species Pundamilia nyererei. The sequence continues at coordinate 3,319,688 of NW_005187435.1, read as the reverse complement.
TCTCTCTCTATTTTATACAACAAACATGGCAGCATTTGTGCAGATAAATTACAGTATTAATAAGAACCGTGTGGTCCTGTGGCAACCAGGATTGGCTCCAGCCACCCTGCAACTCTGACTTAGATAAAGGGTTATGGATAAATCTATGGATGTATGTTTGGCGATACAGTTTTCACAGAAGTTGTCTGCCTGCATGTGAATGTGTCAAAGTGCAATTACTACAACTACTGTCAGTTACCTTTATGAGAATGACTGAAAGGTATAACATATTATCTTTCATTCAGTGCACTTTGAAGAAAAATGTCATAGCAATTATGTACTTGAGGCAAATACTTAATCTTGGAAAATGTTATTGTTAGAGTAAATACTGTAACGACGGGACAGGCAGTTGTATAATGTCCCTCTGGGCTGTATTAGCAGACTAAGTGACGGAAGAAAACAAATCAAAAATTATTTTGAGCAGCAGTATATTCAGTACTCATATTACATCACAGTCCCATGTCAGTCTATACTTCATCATAATCAGCAGAATCTTGAGAGGACTTGGCATGATTTTCAAGGGCAGATGAATGTATCCAGGCAAAAGGACATCAGCACACGCAGTGACTTATCAGCAAATCTATTCTTGTGGAGAAGCAGCGCTTCTCCATATGACACAGCATAACAATATCTGTGTGACAAACAGTTGGCACATTAGCATGTCCGCCATAAATCTTTTAGATGGCTGAAGAATATAAATCTAATATAATAGAGTATAATGTTGTACATGCAGTAGTTGCATGAAAAAGTTTCAGCTTTTAAAATCAACTTTTCTTTTATTATTTGGGATTTTGCTCCAAATTATGCACATTAGATATATGGATCACCTTCTAAAGTGTAATGTGAATTTACCCTTTAAAAAACACATCAATCCAATGCACTTAATGCTTTTTTCCACATATCTCTTAAGCACTTTTGGAATTTTGCACCATCCACTGTTGGCAGGGGGAAAAAATGTGTAAAAAAAAATGTGAAAGAACATGTGTCTTCAGTTTGTATCTGAGAGAGCTGGAGAAAGGACAAAGGCAAAAAAATTTTACTTTGCACTCTTATTTGAACATATCTCCATTTGCCTTCTTTCTCTCATTTTTAACTGCATGGCATAGTATGCTGGAATGAGGTTTACTTCTTGTTATCAGCAAATGAACGTTTGAATATTTACTGTGGCTGAATGCATTGTAGTATTTTAACCATAATAGTAATGAGCATTGTATTCCATGTGATGGGAAAAGCCAATACCTTAAGTGGATTTGAGAAAAGAAGAGAACAAATGATAAATGTGCACAGTTTATTTGAATTGGTACTATATATGCATGCCACATTTTGACCTTGAAAATGTACTGTATGTAAGTTTATGAAACATATAAATACAGCTTGTACTAAAGTGTAAATGGATATAGTTGAAAAACAGTTGGTACCTTTCTAATAACCTCACAATATGCAATAATGACGTGACGTGCGGATGAAATAAAAAATATTTTTCACAAATGGAAAGAGCAATACCTGTAATTAAAATGCAATAAGGTGACATCAACGTCACCTGGGTACTCAGCACTTTACAATGTCATGAAGCACTTAATATCTAAGGACTCTTACTGTGTGTGTCAACATTGTACAGTTCAAGTCATAATTTGCTGTTTTATTTATTCAGCAAAGAGTGCCTTTCATTAAACGTGTATTCTAAAAGTGTGAAGTTTCCTTAGATAATTTCTTTTCTGGGATGAAATGCACCTGTGTTTTAATTTAAATGTTTAAAACATCTCTTTCCCCCCCTGTGTTTAATAATAATGGTGATGAATGGAGGTGTAAGTCTCAGTGTATAGCTTTAGGCATGAATACTCATTAACGCCTCATGTTAGCTGTTATTAACGCCTACTCGCTGTTGGTTCTCTGCTGATATCATGATGGCATCCCTCTCTGTATCTTCAGGTTTCTATAAAAACTCATGCCTAACACTGTGTCACATCACGAGACAGAAAAAGTCAGACTGTTTTAAATATTGATGTATATCAAGACTGGAGGAGCAGATGTTTGTCATTGTGTGTTCTCTAAAAAAAGGCTTATAAAGAATAGAATTTCTGTCAGAAATAGGTGTGAAGATCAAAAAGGGATTATCAAATTATAGAGCAATCTAAAAATGGGGGGATTTTGAGTCAAAAATGTGAAATAGAAACGTGATTAGCTTTTCCTTTCTATTGGCAAAGCTCGTCACTGGATGGAGAAATTCTAATACTGTGTGCCTAACAATGCCTTTGACTGGGATCGTTTCTGAAGCAAAAGCACCAAATTAAATATGCAGACCTTATGAATCATTTATAAGACTATCTATCTTGGCTTCTAAGGCTAGGCACTGACTATT
>NW_005187435.1:3298178-3317131 GCF_000239375.1 Pundamilia nyererei | reverse complement strand
CCTTAATGGATCTAAAAATATCACTGTTGCATGACTCTGTTTATCCTTTTACTCTCCAAGTTAGTGACAAGCTCTGTCTCGTTGCTTTAAAAGAAAACAATGGACTGGTCTCACATGAAAGCTCAGACAATGAGTCTCATATCAGTAGATTGGGTTACTGTTTTGTCAGCAGACACGTTAAGCCAATTTCAAAGCTGCACAGACAGCAGCCTGTGTACTGTAGTTCACACCCTCCTGAGGGCAAAGTCACTTGGACCTCTGCAGCTTGTGTTTGTAATAAAACTCTAAAAAGTCTCCAGTTTCTTCCAGTGACTTGGATGCTGGAACAAGCCCAGTAAAAACAATGCTTGATGACCTTGTTGTTATAGAGTTTTGATCAAAGTGTGAAGGCAGCGCTGCAATGAGTGGCAATGCAATCCTCACAGCTTTAATATTGATTAAAGTTCTGCCACGTTCACCTACGGTATTACTTGAATCATTGATTCTGTGCCATGAGTTTGCTGACTGAGGACTTTTAGACACGGCTTCTGCATTACTCTTATAGCCTCTTTATTAACTAAAGAACTAATATGATGACCTTAGAAAAACAAAACCAAAGAAAAGCTGCTTTATAACAAATGAGCAGTAGATTTTTGGCACAGGACAAACCAATCTTGCAAGGTACTCCATCTGCTCTCTCAGCACTCGAGGATGAAGAACAGACAGGTGGACGTACACCTCTTTACAGTGGAGAGGGGATCAGGCATCCTGGCACTATGTGATAACACGATGCTCCACAGATGGGGTTTTGTTGGGAAGTCCTTTCAAGCGTTTTGTTGTTTTGTTTGTTCACCTATGCCGGAGATCATTTATGTTACATCTAAAATGTAATCATCACACATGAATCAACTTCTAGGTAATAATTAAAGAACCTCATATTTCAGTCTTCCTTATTTGGATAAGGCTGATGATATTTTATGTTTCTGATTGTCAATAAATGTCATTAAAAAATTAAAACAATGAAAGGATTATAGTAAATGTTACTTAATATCATAAGGTAAAGATCAGATATCATTTAACATAACCCAAACAATTCCTTCTTAGCAAGACTTAGCAACCCTCTCTTATATAAAAGTGATGTTATTTCTGGTACTTTCTGAATCCTCAAAGTTTGGCATTTGGCGAAAACCATCTGGGTTTTATGACACCATGTTATGAAGCGACCATATTTAGGTGAGTTGGAGCTAACTAATTTTTTACGTTAACATTAGCAAGTTTAATGTTAACGTTAAAAAATAGCAATTAGGAACCCCGCAACCAAGTAGTCATCCCTACAATACTTCTTTGAAGTCCACCAGCTGGGGCGTTGTAATGTGACTAATGTAAGTCTAAAGTCTGTGACACAAGACAATATCAGAGACAGACATGTTTGCAAATGAGAATTTTAAGACACCCAGAAACAAAACATACCCCAACGGACTTTAAGCCTGGATTATAGTTAGTGGCGGACATAGTCACGGATAGCTCAGTGCATGCGTAGTTGGTGCATTGTAAGGTAAATTATCCACGGACCCTTCCATTCACCGTCCGTTGAAGAAATTTACGTCACTGGAACCCAAGTGGACCCCCTTGGACTCTGGGACACGGAAAGTATAAAACTAGCTTTAGACTGTATAGATTTAACATGTAGACACAGATCTCTGCTGATTATTCATTTTTATTAATTGACTAGTTCATTTCAAAAATATAAATATAACTACATTATATAACTACAATAAATTATAAACAAAAACCAAGGCAAAACACAACGAGGTGTTGTGGATATCTCTATATACCAAGGATTTTTTCACATTCTCCAAAAGGAATAGAGTGAAGTTTACACATACATGCGGTTTACACTTTTTAAAATAAAATAATCCTAGACTTAAGCCCAACCACCTGGTGTTTAAACTGTCAGTCTGTAAGGGTTAGCCAATCAAAAGAAAGCTGATTTCAAGGAAAAATGTCCTAAAGGCAAAGGAGCTTAAACAGCTGTTTCAAGCATCTTACAGTATAAAAAGCAGATTACTAAGAATTAGCTTGACCTCTAAGTTATGCAAAAACTACTTTAGTGGAGTCCAAGAATTAAAAAAATATTGAGGCAGAAATGGGCAGATTAGGTCCACTTTAATTTAAATAGATGTGTTTTTAAAAACAATTTCAAGGATGAGGAAAATTAGCAATAGCAAGTAAATTGTTGTTATGCCATCCTGTAGATGTGCTAGCTTTGGGCTGACAGTTAGCCTCAAGTGGCCATTTTCATGAACCTGGCGGTTTATGCAAAATATACTGCTCTACTGAATAACATATATAAAAACAAATAAATTATTTATTTCTATTTTATTCTTATTTTACTAAAATCTGTAGTCTCCAACTGTTAAGATCACTGAGCTTTGCAGTAAAATTGGATGCACTGCTTAGATTTATGTCTTAAGTGAACTGGATTTCCTTCCTCTTTAACATCTACAATAAATGTGAAACTATGTTACACATTAACAGATTCCTGCTTGTATTTCCTTTCTGATTCAGCATTAAAAGTATAAGGACTTTGTTTCAGAAACCTCTTAAGTTGTTAAATGGCATGATGATGAACTTACATAACTCAGTTTCACTTTCTGGTGGCTAGCTTTCAATGCATCATATATGCTATTACACCATTTAATCAAAAAGCCTCTAGGGTGTATTGTACAGCAGTATTATTGGCTAGAGACATTAATGTAATCACTGTATGCCCTAGTATCTGTTTATATGTGTTTTGTTAGCACAGCTCTGCATTACCTGGGTAATACTCATCTATCATTTTAAGACTGGAGAGTCCCTAGACAGAGGATGAGTAATTATTCAAACAGATAAAGATTTACAGCAGGTAAACGCGCTGTGGCTGCTCCGCTGCACTGTGTCAGCCCTGGAGGTCAATGACCAGATCTTGTGGGACGAAATGTGAGTCTCACATTTGTCCAGCTTAAGACCCATGAAAAATGAAAAAGGTGACCTGAAGTATCATGTGGGACCAGACAGTAATGCATTGCCTTGAAGACCACAAGGTGCTTTGCACATCTGCAACACCCAAGGTTTTTCATAAAGTTGGGTTATGGATCTGATGCAGTCTGTTTGTGAAAAATTACTGGAAATGATACAATCATAAAGGCACAGTTCTGTGGAACTGAAAATGTTACGCAAACATGTGGATACCAAAAGTGAAACTATTTTGTATACTGTGGAACAACAAATTATGTAGGCTTACCATATTTTTGAATGCAAAAATATAGTCAAATTTATCATTAAAGAAAACAAAACAAAAAACAAACCTTAATCTGTAAAGGTAACAAGTGAAAACAGCATCAAATAAATATAGTATAGTCAAGCATACTATTTGTGACTAAATTTGTGCTGCAGCATGGAATAGCATGAAATGTATGAATACAAAAATACATACTTACATATGTGTATTGAGATTAAATACTTATAGGAAAAGTAAACTACTCTCTGGCTTATGGCCTGCAGGGAAATAATGTAAATGCTTGTTTGACAGTGAAAGCCTCCAGAACATGTTTTAAGAGGGACACCCAGTGGCTTCACTTTGGTACTACAAACTGTATAAATGTATCAATCATTCCACCCTGGACAAAGAACAACCTGCAAAATTGCCATGACATTCATGCACATGGTGAGTCTATGTACCACAATGGTATCCATAACTTTTGTGTGAATTTGTTTCCTGTTGTTCAGATTATGTAATAACACACTGATGAACTAAAGGCTCATAAAACATGATGTAGCTTACCGGCATGAGAGGCTCCAGTTTGGGATTCTGTTAATCTTTAACCGCCTATACAAAGAGAAAATTCAGTAAGGTTATCAGCAGCCTGCAAAATTACCATAAAGTTAAATAACAACTCTCTAAATTACTTTCAACAGAAACTGAGCTCTATAACCTAGACCACCATACCAGTAAAGCACAGGTATGTGATTGTTGTAGGACACAGAATGGACTATGCTTCAGTATAGAGAAACTCAAAAACTTGCACAAATTAAATTGATATATGATGTGGTTTGAAACCTTTTCTTCTATTATAAGATCAAATGAAGGAATCTATGGGGCAATTAATCACTGAAAGATTATTAAACTACTGTCTCCTGTTGTGTATCTGCCACTAACATGCCTTAACGTTGCACCTTCTATGGACTTCCAGTAAATCAGCCAGATAAAAGACTACTGATAAGAGTCAGCTGCAGACAGAAAGACTGTTGATAAGTAAGCACATAAATAAGGGATAGGCATGTTTTACAATTAAACAAAAATAGTTTGTCTGATCACAACCACTTCCTGGAAATACTTCACCGCAATGCATAACAGTGCTCTATGCTTGGAAAACTGCAAGGGAAAAGTTGTGATTACAAAATCCTGGGAACTGTGTTATCATATGTTGTCATAAGAGCATCCAGTCAGTTTTGGGAATAAAGGTTTTAATGAAAATAAATTAAAGAAAATGGTGCAATCCAAGTGAAATGTTAGAGGTGCTCGGTTTTAAACTGGAACATTTGTAATATATTCTTTAAAAAGTGAGTGGAAAGTAAACAGTACAGTTAATATTGATTGTTAGTTAAGTAGTTTCCTTGGAAACGAATCCCACCACAGGACTAAAGACATAATGGAAAATAAATGAGAACAATGTTATTACTCTACTACTACTACTATTGCTAATCATAATAATAATATTATTATTATAATACAAGTAGTTTCGTGATTACTTTTCCAAGACATCTGTATTAGAATACATAAAGAGACAGCCACATATTATCACAAATCAAGAAAAACACGAGTGGTTGAATGACCTAAATATAACCAAAAACAATCACTATGATTACGTCATTTTTAAAAACGTCGTGTTTTGTACTGCTTCCTCTAAATGCAGCCGCTGAAAGGAAGCAAAATGTCTTCCTGTAAAAATCGGCCAAAGCACCCGGTGGATATATTGTTTTACAGCAGAACCGAGAGCGAGGGTGAAACTGTAAACACGCGTTGAGTCTGACGTCTACTTTGGACACGAATGCAAGCAGGAAGACAGGTGGTGTTTTCCCAGCTTCCCGCCCACTCTGCGAAGGAGTTAGGAGGTGGGTTTTTGAGCAGGCAGCCGGACTTTGGAGTATATAACTTTTTAAAAAGAACCGTGAGTGGTGGTAGCCAGACTTGTACAGATCCTTGCAGAGATTTAAGATATTTGCGGTGTGTGAAGGTGAGTCTACATTTTGGCCTACTGCTAATGGTACTAATGCGCTACTTCTTGTTTTGCGGTCTTTCTTCTTCCTCCAACTTGTTAATGGTATATAATCCGCCTCTACAATTTTACCGCTTGTAGTTTAAAGTAAAACGTTTAACGAACACTTAATAGCAACCTGGTTTCAGAAAGTCCCAGATTCGTATTTGTTTTTCTGTTTAGCTTTCGGTTGTGCTGTTGTTCAGATAAGGGAAGTTAAATATCTCCATACGGGTTATATGGAGCTACCTACTATTATTTATTCCAATTTAACAACAGACTAAAAAAAATATTTGCCATCTTAGTTGAAATTAATGATTATTGTGCCGACTACTTTCTTGCTACATTTATTAATTTGAGGGTCTAAAATTGTTACAAATGTTTACATTTTTCTCAGTTTTGTTTTGTTTGTTACAATTGAGAAGATGATACCATCCATTGTCAGGTCATTTGGATTGAAATCGTATCCTTCAAAAGTGTTAAGGATGTGTTGTATATGTGGTGTTGTGTTTCACCTTTCAGAGTCCAACATGGAAACAGAGAAAGAAAAACAAAGGCCTCCACACAGCCAGTTGATTTCCGTGCCTCCCAAGGATACAGTCCGTCTCCTGGAGGTATACGTAAAACGTAGCCTCAGCCTAAATGATGGCACTCATGGGCTTAAAGTGGCTGGGAGGAAAGAAAAATGGGTGACAGTGCCAAAAAGACAAAGACATCATTCCAGCGACCCTTCCCTTCACTTGGCCCCTTCACTTGAGAATGTGGATGGCAAAGAAATTGATATGTTCTCTCCGGTCGAACATGTAGCAAACCAAACCGAGAAATGTCCCGAAGAACCAGAGAAACCGACAAAAAAATCAAAGAAGATCAAGAAAACCTCATTTTGGAAAAATATAATTGGCTTTTTCACCCGGAAGGACAATGAGGATAAAGACGATGAGCAGGACAGTCCACCAGACAAGTCCAAGTCCTCTGAGACAGTAACTAACTGCTTGCCCATTACACCAGTCACTTTACCAAAGAAGTCAACAAGAAAAAAGTCCCTAAGAAGAAGATTCTCAAAAAGGCAGCCATCTCTGACAAAATCAAACAAACTTGCTGACATCACTGGAGTTGAAGGTATGTCTGTGGGAGAACTGACCTTAGTTAATAATCAATGTTATTTTTTACATTTTTATAGTAAGCCAAATCACTGGAATACAAAAAAATACACATTTAAAAATAACCAAATCTTCATTTTGCAGCTGTTGTCAGTGTAACACCAACATACTCTTATTATGAGAAGGTGTCAGAGGAACTGGAAAAAATTGTCCATGAGGTCAAAGAAAAAGAAGAGGTTGCACCACTTTCAGATGGTAAGAAACTGTTTAGTTCTCTAAATTTAAGTCATGTACATGTCAGTCTAAAAATACTTCAGTATTGGCAACAAATTTGATGAAAGAAAAGTAGAACAACTCCTAAACCAAATGGAAGGTTTGTGCTAAAAATGTAACTATACCATACACTTAAATAATAATAATTAAATTTTTTTTTTTAAATAATGATAATAATGGATTGGATTTATATAGCGCTTTTCAAGGCACCCAAAGCGCTTTACAATGCCATTATTCATTCACTCTCACATTCACACACTGGTGGAGGCAGCTACGGTTGTAGCCACAGCTGCCCTTGGGCAGACTGACAGAAGCGAGGCTGCCATATCGCGCCATCGGCCCCTCTGGCCAACACCAGTAGGCGGTAGGGTAAAGTGTCTTGCCCAAGGACACAACGACCAGGACAGAGAGCCCGGGGATCGAACCGGCAACTTTCCGGTTACAGATATGCTTCCCAACCCCCTGAGCCACGGTCGCCCGCATTAAACCCACATTGTTACATGTAGCAGACTGTGGTGTGAACAATGTTGTGAACTGCTCAGAGCATTAATTACACTTCTTCTTTCTGTTTGGTCTCAGAGGAAGTAATTAACAGGATCATTGCTCTGATGAAGGAACAGGGTGATGCCATAGATGTCAAGGTTGGTATTAACTGTCAGTCTTGGAAAATTACAAATCGTTAGCTTCATAGCATAAGTGCCTAAGTCATTTTTTGGTCAAATTGAGATTTTTGCCTAACTTTACTCCCCTACCACTGCTGCATCATCCTGTCCGTCTGCCTATGTCATCACAAAAAAATGACTTAGGCACTTATGCTATGAAGCTAACGAAATATTGAAATACTTTATGTGAAATAGTCGGCCTGTATATAATGCATTGAATTTAAATTGTTTTTAATTACACAGATAAAATGTGTTTTAACAGAAAACAAAAGCTAACTAATAAATCTCAAATTATTATAAAGATAACCATTACCAACTCCAGTGAAAAAGTACAAACTGCTTCACAAATTCATGTTCAAGTTCCTGTGTTTGTCTGCAATACTTAATGGGTTTTTGTGAATTTGTCATGGGCATTTACTCCTGCATGTTTTCTGTTTTTACAATAAGAATAGTAGTAAACGAGGCCTACATGAGAACAGGAAGAGGTGTAAAGTTAAATATGCAAAGTTCTACTTAGCAGCATGTCAGCGTGTTTTGAAACTACAGTTAGTTTTTTGTTTTTTCATACAACAGGTTCACACATTAAATAAGTATGGCTGCATTTGGCAATACTAACTATTTAGAAATGTGATCAGGCATAAATACTAAAGATTTCATGACGACAGCTTCATAAGTCTGAGGATTTGCTGCTTTTCTATGTATTATTGGATCATAAATTGTTTTTGGTATATTTCAAAAACATTTGCACATGTAAATATGGCCTTTAGAGATATTATCCACATTTGAGCTATGAGCATTTTTAATTTTCTGACATTTTATAGACCAAACAATCAGTACAAAGAGAAAATAAATGGGTTGCTAATCAATAATGTAAATGATCATTAGTTGGACCCATCATGAATCAGACTAAAAGCTTTCTGTTCTCTCAGCTACAGCTAATGATTATTTAGGCTTCCTGATAAGATAGCCTTGCACTCTATTAAATTGTAATTAGCTTTTTATCCCATTTTGTATAACTGTTCAGTAGCTGTTGACTTCATGTTTATTTTAGTAAATCAAAAGCAGATTGTATTAACAGACCTCCTCTTCTCCTTATGTCTTACAGATGAAAGATAACCCCACCCTGAGCTCCTTCTTTCAGCAGATGACATACTCTTCCTTCCAAAAGCTTGCTGATGCATATGTTGAGAAAGAAGGTTCATCGACCCAAAAACCTCCAACTGTCTTACCAACAGCACCTGAGCTGGTGAAACTGGCTTTCACACTCGACTTCACGGCCAGGATAGCCGGACTCTCCAAACAGAATGTAGGCCACATTACTGGTCTGGGAAACCGTTATCTACAGGACCGATTTGAATACAGACAGGTAAGGATCAGATGAAATGGAGAGGGATAAAGCAAAGAGAGTAAACATTAGAAAGAAACAGCTTTCATGTGTTGTTCTCATAATAATGAAACGATGTTATCAGTTAATTATTGATTAAAATGGGAATTCAAATGTTCCCTTGCTTCAATATTTGAATGTATATCCCTAAAAAAGATGCTAAATATAGCGTACGATGTTGTTTATTTTTAAAAATGACATTGAAAAAGTTTGTTTTATTTAAACTCTTATGTTCTCTTACAGGCATGCACAGATCATCCATGGTCTGACAGTGATGACTGAGAAGCAGCCAAACATAGCTGCACATTAAATTTTGACAACCCCTCTTAGCACTGTAGATGTGGTTAAGGATGCATTGCACACCTGAGTTCCTTTTTACAAAGGGGCTAGCTAAGAAATGCTTTAAGCCTGCAAAGAGACACATGCTGTAATCTATGTTATGTTTTCTTAATATTGTTTTTGAGTGCGTGTTAAACTATAAAATCGCAACAGAACGACTGCTGAGAAAACTGTTTGGATGTTGTTTGAGTGCATGAGTGTTGTCTTTCACATTAAGGTTCAACTGAGATATAAGTAAACTACTAACAAACACAGCTGGCTTCACAAAACGAAAAAACTGTGACACTTTGCTAGGTTGAATTGTGTATATGAATTTGTAAAAATGTGAAAGATCAGTGCAATTTTTTATGTATAAGCTAAACAACTTGGTGCAAGGTTCTTGAATATTTTGGTATTCTAAAATGTGACTGATGTTTGTTTTTCATGAATGCTGGCATTCATATTAAATACTAAAAAGATGTTTATATTTTTTTCCATTGAGAATTGATGTATATCTAAAGGCTGGCTTAATTTAAGATCAACTTGACAATAAAAACAGCAAAAATTAAGACTTGCATCTCCCTTAATTTGTTGGAAAAATAATTATTGTGAAGAGTATTAAAAAAAATTCATTATCCTTCCACCACCTGAGAAACAGAAAAATGAAGCTAATAGAACAAATCAAACATCAGCCTTAGGCTATTACATACCTGCTCAAACCTGTTTAGGAGAGGCTAGAGATCTCTGTTTATACCTGTTAGGAAGCAGGCTTCAAGAAATAAAGCCATCAGCTTCTGACATACATGGGCCACACCTCTTAACCTTTGAATTCAGGTGTTTTCAATCCCATTGCCACAGCTATATAAAATCAGGCTCCTAGCCATGTGGTAGACCTTTCCAAACTTCTGTGGAAATAAGAGCTCACCGAATTCCAGCATAGTACTGTAACGGGAGTTGCTCGTGTAGGTATGTGCTAGTGGCTCGCTACTTTTGTCCATACAATGTATGCAGCTGCAGGTTGACAAAAACTTAGAAACTCTGTTCTAACAGATGAATGCAAGCTGAAGCAATAAAAAGACCTTGGGTCAGCCACACCTTTGTGTTTTACAACTAACATATAACAGCATATTTTAAAAGCTGTACAACCCTGACAATAAAACAGACTTGTTAAAACTACTGCAATTATAAATAAAGTATGTTTTCATCAGCTTTGCAATAAATAAAAAAAGCTTTACATTGACAATTCAAAGTGTATAAAGAATCTGTATACATTTGATAGACTTTAATATATTTGGAATAAGCAAATATTAAATGGAAATCAACAGTCAATATAATTATTATGAAGTACTATGACTGTCTCAGTACCCCTACTAAAAATAATGAACACGTGTGATTTTGTGCTGTGCTCTACAAAAAAACGAGAAAAAGACAAATGGAACTGCATGATGAACACAACACAGTTATGAGTGTTGTGTATGACATGAACCACTGAGATCTGATTTAGTGAAACTTGAAGCAAAGTAAGCGTTAATTCTTTGAGTAGTTAGTCATTTCAAAGGCAGCGTTAAGAGATTAAGTTGCTTACTTCGTTGACCTTAATTCGGGTATCTTATCGTTAGCTTCATAGCATAAGTGCCTAAGTCATTTTTTTGTGTTTTCGGAAAACAAGAAAAAACTAATTTTCTAAATATCACATGCATATTTTTGAATATCACATGCAATTTGACCAAAAAATGACTTAGGCACTTATGCTATGAAGCTAACGTTATGTAAGGCAAAAGCAGTTTGTGGAAGATGGCAGGTAGTGGAAAAATCCAGGTCACAGCTGAGTGACTATTTATGCTGTCATGCAATTTAAAAAATCAATTGCAAAAGATATATTGTGATGTGACTAATGACTCACTTCTAATTTATGCCCTTGCAGGGTTTTTGCTTATGACAGGGAAACCACACAGGTAATCAATGACAGGTCACTAAGGTGTCCATCCATGCCAGCTGCATTACTATTCAACTTGTTGGGCAATCAAACGTCTTTACCATGAGAAATAATTATTGAGAGCACTGAACATTATGCTAGCTGTTGTTTGAAGCACATTACCAATCTACTGATTGACTTCTTCCCCCCTTCCCGTTGATCCTGTTCTCGTGAGTCTTGCAGTAATTTTAAAAATTAAGAATTATTGTGTCTGTATGGCTGCATTGATAATTATACAATTTATACTATCAACACTTTCCATCCCATCCATCCATCCATTCGCTTATCCTTTTCAGGGTCAACACTTTATTGGTATTTTTTTCCATGTTCCAAAAGACCCATTTTACAAATTTCTATACTGTTTTTTTTTCTCCTTGTGACTGAATTGTTGTTACAGGTCATTTATGTGTTTCCTAAACCTTAAACACACCAGTTTCAATCTTGTTTTTTTATTATTTTGGTCTGGTCTGGTTCATGGACTGTCCCTCACTGCTCATACCATTATGTGGTTTCAATTATCTTACCAACAATACGACAGACAGACCACACGGAAGGTCTGGTTTGCCTAATGATGACTGGCTTCTTAGTCTTGTCTATTTTTAACATGAGACAAAAGCTTTAGCGTCAAGCCCCAGACACTTAAACTGTAATATCTTTGTGAATGATTACTTTTGCCCAGTCACAATTAGGTAAGGGTTATTTAAAATAAATATCAATTAAAGGACAGTATGAAAAGGTGATTTTGTGTAAACCTTTTACATTTTTATTGCTTTTTAAACACAGAGAAGGCAGATTAATCAAAGAGACCAAAACCCATATCTTCGTCGGACTCTTCCGATTCTTCTTTCTTCTCTTCCTTTTTCTCTTCCACTGCAAACAACAAGATGTTGTTTAATGAAAAGATAAGTACAGAGAGTAGTTACCAGCGCTGAGATCCCACACAGCTAAACTTTTTCAGCGTTAGTACAAATTTATCATCCAAACTTGCAGAAGCTTTAATTTTCTTCTTTAATGACAGATATATAAATATATACGTACCAGCAGCAGGCGCAGCCCCAGCACCTCCACCAGCGGCAGCTGCAGCAGGTGCCGCCACGGCACCGCCTGCTGGTACAGAGGCTAACTTAGAGAGGCCTGTGGAAGAAAAAAGTGATACACAACTGTTAGCCAGCTCCAGTGTATATCATCTTGACCTCTGCAGTTATTTTCAAAGAAGGGCCTTTACCTGAGTTCACAACTTCATTGATGTCTTTACCATTGAGCTCACTAATGACCTGCAGAGAAGAGACAACTCAGCCACGGCACATTTTCAGAGGAAAAGGCTCAATGTTTTAGCAACAAACCTTATTTAAGCGTTCATCATCGGCCTCAATTCCCACGCTGTCCAAGATTGACTTGATTTCCTTGGCAGAAGGATTGGCGTTTCCACCGAGAACAGCCAGGAGGTAAGCGGCCACGTAACGCATTCTGTAGTGATAACGAAACAGAAGTGAAGAATCTGTGTGCCAAGTTACGAATGTAAATTGGAAAATTTCATTTCGAAAAGCATCTCAATATTCCGGTTTGTGTTACAGTAAATCTTGATGGCCTGATGATTTTTTACATTAAGTAATTAAAAGGGGGAAATCATGAGATTAGAGAACTTGAGTATAATGAGCATTGATGCTGCTAATTATATTACTAGAAGATAAACAGGTAACAATTTCAGAAAGTGTAAGTTTAGCTGTATTTCTTTTCTCTCAAAATAGGCCTGTAGTGGGTGACCACGCATGCAAACATGAATAGTCCATATATAGTTAAAGCAAGTCTTTTCTACATGTCTCAACAGAAATGTCGTTTTTTTGCTGCCCGTATGATCGGCAAACGTGTATTTCGTGCAGTACTAGCTGGTTAAAAATATGATAAATCATAGTCTTGGCAATATTCCTTTGAGTGGAAGGCCAAAATACGTTAGATTAGCACCTTTCTTTTTTAAAGCAGGAAAAGGTGATTTCTAAATTGTATTTTTATCGAGTAGTCTGACACTCAGAAATACTCCAGGTTTGCCACTAGGGGGCCTGCACGCACCCTCGGTGAATTTATTTAAGGACAACGATGAGTACTTTCATAAAGCAAAAAACTGAAGTGTATAACTACTAGTAGTTCTATAAGAATATTTTGATTCTTTAGTGTTTTTAAGATTATACTTTGAGTCTTTAAATATGTTCGGAGAACCCAGGTTTAGCAGTTCAGCTGTAGTGTAGCTGATGTTTTACAAATAAAAATACTAAACATTACACACGGACAAAAATCACCATACTAAATATGCAGGTCGCTGTTCGACTTTGTATTCAGTGCCAAGAACACATGGTGTAACAGCCTCTATGCTGGTGTGAACCATGTAAGCTGGATACATCAGTTGGGACCGACAGAGGCAGCATGGCGCCCAGTGTTTGTCTGTAGCAGTCCTCCATTATTGACAGTAATTTAGGCAACAACGACACATTTGTAGCCGAATAAAATCAACCATCAAACACGGGTCACCTTAAAAAATCATAAGGAGATAGAAACTAACATCTATAATGTGACGGATAGTTGGACTTACTTTTAAGTCTAAATAGACACGAAACGTCGGTCACGCTAGAAAATCCGGAAGAGGAAGAGAGGCGGTACCGGAGGTTGTATGAGATGGAGTGCGTCGATTTCATTGGTCTGCTTGATGACAGATGTATACGTCAGAATCATTGTTGGACTTGGATTGTGGGTAATGTGGTACAGAATGAAGTCGAGCGTCTCACTGACCAAATAAATCGGTAACAATTATTATAATTTCAATATTAAATACACGCTGGTCTAAACTGCAGTTTCGGATCTAAAGACCACTGTACATTTATTCTGGAAGTGCCCAACTGAGAATAATTTCTTTTTATTGTTGAAAATATTGGTGAAATCCACTGTGCAAACAACTTAGGTGGCTTATCTCCAGGAAAACAGCACACAGAAAATCGTTTTTGTGCACTGGGTCGTTGCTATTATAACTTTACTCTTATAATTTGCCAAATTTTACACCTATAAATGTAACTTTACAAGTAAGAAACCATGTTATTATTGATTTTTGGTGAAGAAGTCGAACAATTAAGTTACATTTGTATTCGCTCCATTATAAGTTTTTTTTTTTTTTAATATATATAACATGATTTAGTGGAAAATTTTTGTAGCAGAATGACACCTTTCATAAAAATACACTAAAAACATTCTATTGTTGTTATTATTATTCACTTTCCATGTACAGATTGGATAGTAAATTAACTGGCTTGTAACAATTAAGTCATATATCTACATTTAATATTTATAAGTAAATATAAATCAATTCTAAATATATATAAATAAAAATGTAACATGATATCTAATAAAATGCATCTAAATGTTAAGGAGTAAAGGAAATTGAGAATTAAACAGGAATTGGCACAAATTAGTCCTTTAAATCAGCTTTACAGCACTCTTCAAAGCATTTGCACTGCATGTTTCAATGTTCCAACTTTAAAATATATTAACATATTAATTAGCCCGTAACAGAAACTAACATAGTTATAGCAGTTGTCATTCATAAATCATAGCTGAAATTAATAATTTTTTTAATTACATAGTTGGTTTGGGGGAAAAACCACATGGTACAAATCATTGAAGTGCATGACAGTGAGACAGCTCATTCAATATGTTTACTTCCATCAAAAATGATCAGAAATAGTGCTCAGGTACTGGTAATATTACAAAAATTCCTTACTAAGATGCAGACAAATTCTCTAGTGATCTTTTGTGTTTTAAACATTGCAGAAAATACACACAAAAAAAGACAAAATCAAGTAATCCTTTCATTGCAGCCTATAGTTCAGCCACCTGCTCCTGTCTGTCCTGCGTGAAGAGCCAATCGAACAAAAAGACCACCAAATCTGAAACAAACTCCACAATCGCATTCACGTTTGTCAAGTACCAGATTTTATAGCCACATTCTCCAATAAAAATGACCAAAAAAGTGACCAAAAGCCCAAGGAAGATGCGGTCCATGTAATAGTTTGCTTTATCTCTGAAGGTCCACTGCTCCCACGGTTTTGCAAACTGAGCTTCACGGTATTTGCTTAAGTGTAGCAAAGCATTATGTTCGTCCATCTCTTCTTCTGGAGCCTCTAGATCTTGTTCTTCCCCTTGTTCCTCTCCTTCTCTATGAGTGTCAGCCATCTTATAGTTGGTTGGGCATGCAAAATTCTGTTGCTGCTTGAAAATGTTAAAAAAGCAAACGTAAGAAATGATTTTGCAAACTGATGTAGTGATAGTGTTTTGTAGAAGCCTTAAATGTTTCTCCAAATATACATATAAATAGTCTTACCTTGCGAAGATTTCAGTTTCTGTGTGATGAAGTCACGATAGACACTTCCTACTTACACCATGCTTTTACCTCTCTACTGTAGATATTGTTAGGCCAGTGCTCACAGGGCTGTGTGGTGCAAAGGCAGTAAATGCCAGGTTGGTTATGCGGTACCTGCTTCTCTAAGATGAGTGCTGGGGATTAGACCACACTCAGCAGTTTCAAATCCCTCAGCGAGGATGAAGGTTAGAGATGGTAATATATAGTACATATTGACATGTTGAGCGATAATTAAATACCTTTTTGAACCCCATTGTTTTAACACAAAGCCTGGTGTTCTGAGCATATCAAATGGAAAATCATTTAATATTCTAAAAGGATTATACCGCTTTTATGTATTAAGTACTGAGTGGATGTAGTCCTGAGGTCAAACTGATGACGATGCAGAACCGATGCGGCTTTAGCAGAAGCTTTAGCCTTGGAGTTGGAATAAATCACTTGAACATAATGCTCTGTTGTTAATTTCTTTAAATGCGCCAGAGCCTTTTCACCATTCTGCCACAGCTTGTGAAATATGGCCTCAACTATGTGAATTTACTGAGGAAGTCCCTGCATCCTATGATAAAGACTTATGGCTGAAAGGCTTTGATATTGGCAGAGTTTTTGTCTCATTTGGTGTAGTGCCTGAATTGATTAATTTGCATTCAAGGCAGAGCCTTTTCATCTCAGCATATATTGAACTGTTTATGTGAAACCCAGAGAACAAACTGCACTCTGTATTGATATTATGCCAGTAAATCTCTTCACTCTTCTGACTGTGTTCATGTGACTCATCAAGCATCTAGTATGTGGTTTTCCAAATTCAATCTTTGCAATGAATCTAATCTCATTTATAAGTCAGTCGACCACTTTGGCACATATTGCAATATTTCGCCCACTATGGAATGCCACTGGCTTTCACACAAACATGGATAATGTCCTTGAAATATAATAACTTTGGCGATGTCTAAGACATACCTGCAACATCTCACTGAGTAGAATGTATTTTGTTAAAATGGGAAATACATCTCTTCTTTCCACTTTGAAGCATTCTGAGCATGAAATATTGAATGCATCATTTATGATGTTTATCTACAGCACATTACAATGATTAAAAAATTCAATATGAATCAGTAAGGAAAGAACTTAATAACAAAAACAAAACAAATCAAATGCCAGACTGATGAAGATATAATTTTCTTTCAGTTTTTCTCACTGCAACCTTGGTTTATTCTAATGAAACTCACAGAAATGTAAATGGTTAAGATATGGGTGTTTCCCAAGACTCAGTGAAGTGCTGTGTTATTCCAGCTAATGGGTTTATTTTCCTTATCAGTTCCATATATCATGTAATCCCATTAGTATTGTTGATACACCATCACTGGAAACCAAGAACAGAAATATCGCAGTCCTTTCTTTACACTTAAATTCACTCTCTAATTTAGGACTACTGTGCTTGTAGGGTATGCGGTCGCTTCTAAGGGTTTACATAACATGCAGCGGCGAATGATTTGGATGAGTGTGGCACGGAAATGCTTCATCTTGAATGCATAAACCAGCGGGTTAAGAGCCGAGTTTACATGGGACATGAAAATCCCTACCTTTGAGGCTATCGGATTGATACAATTTGGGCAAAATAAAGTCACGCAGTTCATGATATGTATTGGGAGCCAGCACAAAGCAAAGAGAAACACCACCAAGGCCAACGATTTGGCTAGTTTCAGCTCCTTCCGGAAGTACTTGTCTCCATCACAGGTGGCCTCAGCACGGCGGTTAAGTTGCTTCCGTATGACCCTAAAGATCTCCACATACAGAGTGATCATTATCAGCAGTGGTGGTGCCACACAGACAAAGAAATTAAAGTACACCATATAGTCCATCCTTATAACAGCGGTGAACTGGCAGCATATTTCACTGGCGTTGCTGCGGTTTGCGGTATCCCGGTTATTCCAGCCAATCATCGGAACCAATCCAGTGAGGAAGGAAAGAATCCAACAGAGACAAATTGCCACGAACGCTCGCCCATTAGTCACTATGATGCTGTACCTGCGCAGTATGATGAAAAAGAAAAGACAGGTTTCCGATTCACCTAAATGCGCATATGAGTACTATAGTTATAGTGTTTCATTGGTCCAATGTCAGCCTTTGAGATTTTTCAAAGTTTTCACAACTGACACTTGACATCAGGATCCAACTGATATATAAAAATGTTGTGTGGTAGACCGCCAGCTGTCATAAAAATGCTACCTCTGTCAGTTGTTTACATAGACAGGAACATTTTAATTTGCTTAAAAGGTTTTTATTTGCATTAAACCTTGCAAAGATATATGGTGCTGTATATCAGTCATGAAGATGGAGAACCTAATTCACTCGATTGAGCACATATTAGGCTCTCTGACTCTAAAGACAATTAAAAAGAGATTAACACCATATGTTCTGCTAGTTCAAGTTCAAAAGACACATGCTATATAATGTGATATCAATTAAAATGTTTGTGAAATAAATTTATGCTTATAAGTAGGATGAATATTGTACAGAACCTAGATCAGTGGATGACTAATTTGCATGATAAATTTTGGACAGGAAAGCTGCAATGGACTGGATCAGGCAGTCTTTATCGGTCAAGGAGGATGCTGACATCAGTTTCCTATGGTGTTCTGCTATGAATATTGAGTTCTTCTTAATGTAAACAGATCATGATTTACTACATTGATACTGTAATTCTCAACTTTCACTACTTTATTCCAATTAATTTATTTTTACCTTTTCAGATAAAACAAATAACAATAAAAAACAAACACACAAACAACTGCTTTTAAAGCAGTTCCTCACCTGGTAGGAATTTTGACTCGCAGATATCTGTCGATGGCTATTGCCAGTAGGGAAAAGATGGAGCTCTGGGTGATCATCAGAATCAGGCAAGACAGGAAGAGGCATGTGTAGAACTGAGTGTAATATCCCACACTGATAACGATAGCTAGAGGGATGACCAAAAGTCCCACAGCGATGTCAGCCATGGCCAGAGACACAATGAAGCAGAAGGTTGCGTTGCGGAGAGCCCGGTTTTCATACACCACCAGCACCACCAGTACATTCCCCACCACAGAGGCCAGAGCAATAGTGGTCTCAATGGAGATGTACACCATATCCATGTGCTCGTGAGGTTGGACAGGACAGGAAGTCATTATTACACTTCACAGATCCCACTTATCTTAAAGAAATACATTTAGTTCAGACTTTCCATTTATCATTATTTATGTTCCTTACCTGACTGGAGGAATTTCCTATTTGTGCCATTTTCACAGTGAGTGGAGCTTATGCTCATGGTGGCATGGTGAAGAACTGAACCTCAGAATGTCATTCAAGCTCTGGACAGGACTGGATACCCTGCATCACCACTCTTCTACGTCCTCTACTCTCTCGCTCTCACCAACTCACTCTCTCACAAGTCATAAAATCAAGGGGAGGGACTTTGATTCCTGCAGCATCCTGCAGCAAGAGTTTCACTTGCATTAAGTGTGTGTGTGTGTGTGTGTGTGTGTGTGTGTGTGTGTGTGTGTGTGTGTGTGTGTGTGTGTGTGTGT
>NW_005187435.1:3294781-3298158 GCF_000239375.1 Pundamilia nyererei | reverse complement strand
TGTGTGTGTGTGTGTGTGTGTGTGTGTGTGTGTGTGTGTGTGTGTGTGTGTGTGTGTGTGTGTGTGTTTGCGGTTTTTGAGAGGAACTGCGGTCTGTAATAACTGGCAGGAAATACTGTCAAAAGGGCTTAATAATAGCGAGCTTTAACCTCAAGATGGCTCTGCATTAGAACTCATTTTATCTTACCTTGTATGGTGCTAATATCCTGCTTTTTCCAGTTGAGGCTCCTGTCAAAAATTAAGGGTCTTATGTCGAAACTCACCTTGAAACATTAAGGCATGCTTTCAAAATGTCTAATCTCTATTACTGCAGTGCAATTTTTATCTGAATTAGCCAGCCTTGTATTGCTCACCTAGAGCTCGTGCAAAAAAAAAAACCTGCCACTCAAAGTATTGGTGCAAGCGAGAGCACATCACTCCAATTTTAGCTTTCCTTCACTGGCATCCGGTTTGTTTACAAATCTATTTTAAAATCCATTTAGTTGTTTAAAGTCTCTTAACAGTTGTGCTCCATTTTATCTGTCTGAACTGCTGTACCCATATGTCACTCTCACTCTGTCACTCTCTTTTTGGGGGTTTTTTTGTTTTAAAAAAAACAGTTTTACTCCCTGACCTTTGACCCAGTGAGAGATATTAACAGTTATTCTGAGATACTTTTTATGTACTATTTTATTGTTTAACTTCTACAGCTCTTTTGTTTTTTTGCATCTCTTACCCTTTCTGCTTTTTGGTCAGCCCTCTTGTTGTTTTCTAAAAGTGCTTTGTAAATGAAGTGGTACAATATGGTAGTATAAAATGATTTACATATATCAGCCTACAACCAAAGTTGAAGTGCTTTCTAGAATGTAATAAAAATCCTCTAAGAAAATACTACTGCAGCAATGCCTGAAATGTCTTGTCTGTAGTTCTGGCTTTTCATGTGTTGGCACACTGGCATAAAGCCTACCTGGCATGCCTTTGACCCACTTTGGATCAGGGTGTGGAGTGCTACATTATCAGCTTATTTTAGCCAGCTTAGCAAATGGCATTCATAGACTGTATAGGTGGAAAATATTGCTAGCATACAAATACATACGAATGATCTGATATCTCTGTGTTTGTATTGTTCCTACATCATCATTGGTCCAGGATCAACATTGCAACTGACCAATGGCATGGTCTGAGCATTCAGTTAGCATTAGTCACAATCTTTGCTAATGCAGAAATTATTACTAGCCAACATTAGTAACCAAAATTTGGCTAACAGGAAAACTAAGTTAATAGTATATTTATTATACTGCATAAATTAATAAAGAAAACACCTGAAATGCTTATCATTCGTTTCCAAAGAGAGATTTATATAAACAAAGACAATTTGACAGGTCAAGTTCTCTTGTATTGCTCGTTTCACTTACAGATATAATTCCAATCAGTCACTGCAAATACCTCTTAAGTTTAGAGCAGCTTAAATGTAAGAATGCACATTTATGTGGAAATAAACTAATAAACATTTGACTGTTTGAAGTTTAAAACACAAACTGTTTCCCAGGTCTTTCTTTTGAACTGCTTTTCTATAACATGAATTACCCACAGGTAGTAGAAAAAACTTCCTTTACTTATAAAGCTTAATTTAATTGTCCATCCAAGGATGCAAAGACTTTGGCAGCATTACTGAGCGAGCAATCACTGAGATGGTCTTTAGTTGCTTAAGCAAGCAGATTGAATGTCTGCCCATAAGTATATTCAGTAAGATCACTTCACTTTAAAGAAAGCGATGACTCTGGATGTTGTTTTGGCCGGTTGCCTAAGATCTCAGGCCTGAGTGTATGCATTAGGACATTTGTGAGAAAACACTGAATCAGACTTACAGGCCTCTGTCACTCCATAATCAATCTATACACATTATCAGTACTGAGGAAATAACCGTGAATACAGAGTACTGTAACATAGAACCCTGTTGTTGTTTATCCATATCCTTATGACAGTTTGCTTGTTCCCTCTTTTTCTCGTGAAACAGTCCAGTAAAGTTAAAATATTCCTTAGTGGCAATGTGGTTATTAAAAGCTAATGTAACATGCCTAAGAAACATGTATTTGGTTCCATTATTTATTTATTCAAAGTCATGGTTATCTATCCCCATCAAGTTGTCACGCATTGGTTTTACAGGCTTCTTTCTTCGCCTCACACTAGAGTTGGATGCCTCGAGACCGGTCTTGTAAAGTCACGTAAAAGTGGTCTCGAGATCAGTCTCAAGGCCACTTTTATGTGGTCTTGGTCTTGTGTTGGTCTTGACGGACTTTGGTCTTGGTCTTGGTCTCGGATCCCTCAGTCTTGTCTTGGTCTCGCTGTCTTGGTCTTGATGTCTCAGATCGATATAGTGGTCGGGAGATTTGGAGTCAACAGTATCCATGACACACAACGTAATGTTCGATAATGTGTCATACGCAAAAGCCCCACTCAATTTCCTTTTGCTGCTCAGCTCTCACACAGTGGCTCAGCTATACTTCAATCCCTCCATATTGTGGCCAATCACATGTGAGGATATGGGATATTATCATTATGTGAAAAACAGAGAGGGTGAGAGATGCGACAGTCAAGTGGAGAGTCCGTCTGTCCTCTCAGTAAGTGAGTGAGACAGTAGACAGCGGAGAGCAGGGCTGTGCGAGTGCATCGCAAAAACACATAAATATGCCTGACACCCGTAAACGAAGCAGCATCTGGCTGCAGTTTAAAGACTTTTTTGTCTCGGTCTCTGTCTTGGTCTCGTCTCGACTTTGTCTTAGTCTTGACTCGGTCTGTCTTGGTCTTGGTTTAGGCGGTCTTGAAGTGTACCTCACACCAAAAGATTGATTAGTATGTTGCCCAATTATTTATGCTGTCTCACATGAGGTACTATGAAAATAAAAAAGAGCCCCTTTAATCTGTGAATTGCACCACAGTAAATAAGGCAGTTATTCTGTCACACACATAACAGTGCACAGCCCATATTGAACATACTACAAATTCCTCTGTAGTGGCGATACATTTATCAAACATAGTGAAGACTTGTTAAATTTCTTTACACGAAATATTTTTGTCCCAATCTGTCACAGGCTGTACAATGAAATCAGCCACCTGATTGCTCCACAACCTGCATTATGCACAAACCATCATTACCTATAAACAGAAAAAATCAATTTGATTATGGCCTTGCAGGGATCCGCTTCCACATGTGCCACAGGGATTACATGACAGTAACACTTCTATTACCGGTATCAATCAACAAAATTATTCTCAACATCCTCATCAAGCATGCCGGTGCAATGTAGAATTTATTTCACTCTGGCATAATCATTTAGCTGAGCTTTCAGGTGAAACACACACCACTAAGTCGGATTATGCTGTAGATGGGGGGGGGG
>NW_005187435.1:3244836-3294732 GCF_000239375.1 Pundamilia nyererei | reverse complement strand
ATCTCTCCCTTCCTAATTATGTTCTTCCATTTATTTTCTTACAACCTTTCTCCATCTCTTCACTCTGTTGTTAGAACTGCTGTCCCTCCTCCTACACTGCTCCAAAGCAAGAGCCAGCAACAGCAGCCTCTTGTGACTGCAAGCGCTCATTACCAGTTGTGGCTAATAGTACTGTTGACAGCAGGCCTGATAACTATTGTTACTAATTTGATACAGTTTGCTGCATAATTTGATACAGTTTGCTGCATCTGTTTTGTTTGTTTTTTTGTTGTTGTTTTTAGTTTTTTTAGCTTTTTAGCGCCACTTTTTAAAAATTTTGTTTGCCCATCTTTCCCAACCACTTGTTCCACACTAAACTCTGTTCTACAGGGTGCATGAATGCACAGGCAAGGTACGTCAACGGTCGGTTGCCTTAAGAGATTTGATTGTGCAATCCAGTGTCAGTAATGAAAATAGACAATATGTGCCAGATTACCAGTCCAGCCTTTTTTGTGCTGAGTAGTGATTGGAATTCTGGCTCTTTTTAGAGAACCAGCTCTTCTGGCTCGACTCACTAAAAAGAGCCGGCTCTTTCCACTCCCAACCGGCTCTTCAGGTTGTTTTGTTGCTTTAATTAATTTATTATCAACAATAATATAAAATTATGCACAAAATAAATTACTAATGTAAAAAGATATGTTTTTTATTTACATACATTTATTATATAAATAAATTTATTTATTCACTCCACATAAAATGTAAAAAAAAAATATCAAATACAAAAGCCAACTATTTACAATTCAACTTTTAACTATTTAAATTTTCATCTTTTTCCTTTTAAACAAATTTAAAGTGAAACAACACAAAACACTGCAAACCACAACACAATGAATTTCAAATATGCAAAACAAAAAGAAGATGCCCGTTCTCTCTCATATAGGCCTGGGATGGGATGGGATTTTTTTGGGAAAGTGTTTTCCTGCTTGGAAAACACTTTCCATGCACATAGGATTCAGTGCATGAATAAACTTTCCAAATCCTTTATCATTCACAACTGAAAATAGTTGGAAATCAAGTGCGATCACTTTTGGCTGGTCCTTATCAATTGAGTTCTGTCTTGCTGTGGTCACAGACTTCTGCAAAAACTGTGTAATAGAGCTCTGGGTTGATTTAAGTGGTTGTGGTGGAATACGCTGTAGATGCAGCAGCAGCACCAACAGTTGCAGTAGATACACTGGCACCTTCATTAATATCACACTCAACAGACTCTGTTTCATCTTCTCATTGCACTGATGGGTGGACAGTTTTCAGGTGCCAGTGCAGGTTATTTGTGGAGCCGGCTCTATATGATATCCTTTTCTTGCAGACTCTACACTCTGCCTTTGTATTGTCAATAAAATTTAAATGGTTCCAGATTTTGCTTCTTTTCTTAGTGTCACTCATTTTCTTTACTATACCTTTCTAATGTGACAATGTTATCTCTTGTTGTTGCGCCTGGCTCTCTTTCTCTTAACTCCCGCTCTGTTCCTGTGCTACCCTGAGTGTAACTACCACCCCTCCCCCCTCTGCTCAGCAAACACAAGGCTCGTGTAGCAAAAAAAAAAGTGAGAGGGTGAGAGAAAGAAAGAAAAACACTCCCTTCCTTCCCTCAAAGAGCCGGCCTCTAAGAGCCGTTTCGTTCGCGACCATCACAACACTAGTACAGAGATTATGCGTTTGCAACCAGTGTTGGGAAGGTTACTTTTCAAATAAAACAGGTCCGCGGCTCCGAAACATATAAAGGGACCTCTGGCTAATATGTCGGGTTCTGTGTTGGGCTTGCAGCCGAAAACTAGACAGAGAGAGGGGTTGAAAGGCTGCTCCAACGGAACTTATTGTTTCAGAGAAAAACACAAACACAATATACAGTCGAGTCTGAATATCTTACTTACAACTGGACTACACTGCCCATGAGGCTACATTCTTTGGGGATATGCCTGTAACACTCTGCCTATTGTCTTCATATTAAATAATTTTTTGAACAATAACAATAATTAAAAAAAATATTCCTCACGTCATTATGCGGGCCGCAAGTAGAGGTGACATGGGCCGTGAGATTAAGACCCAGGCATTAGAGCCTCTTAATGCGTGTTTTGTTTGGGTTTCCACCAGCGTGGAATTACCAGAAATAGAGAGGGCATAGCCTAACATATGAAACAGGAAAAGACTGCTGTGTAATCCTTTTATTTCAGCAAAGTAACTGTATTCTGAATACCACCTTTTTAAACGGTAACTGTAACGGAATAGAGTTACTCATATTTTGCATTTTAAATACGTAGCTCCAGTACATGTCTTCTGTTACTCCCTAACACTGTTTGCAACTCATAGTCTGTGTTCCCATTTAGCCCTTTGACAGACTGGTGACCTGCCCAGGATGTACCCTGCCTTATAGCTGGGATAGACTTCAATCCCCCATGACCCTGAACTAGAAAAATGGCCACAAAAATGAACAGATGTTCCAAATAATTGGTCAGAGGTTAAAAGTCCTGTAGTTACCACTTATGTTACCAGTTATCACTGTGGCCACTGTTGTTTCAAAGGGAGGATCAATAATTTATTCACCTCTTAGTTTGATTGTACACCTTAGGCTCTACGTAAAGGCTGCCAAAAAAAAAACATAAGTCCCCATAGGTCGCTTCTGTTTCTCACTCTTCAGAGCACTGTTCATCCTCTTTGTGCTCACGCAAAGATACACATCTGCACCTGAGTGAAACCTGTAAAGGGTAAATACACTGCAGAACCTGTTTATACACACTATTTTTTCTCTGTGGGGGGGTTGAATGGGAGACTTGAAGGAATGGTACAGACCAATGACAATAGTATTAATGGAGGATTAATCTGGTTACTGATTTCAAGAAAATTTCATTTTGCTTTCTGGATTGTTGTTCCACGCTAACACAAACTGGTAAGTTAGTTTTTATTTATGAAAGACTCCTAAATCTTTCATGCAACTATTAGCAATATCGTTTGTTTAATCCGTCTCCTGACGTTTCGATGTGACACTACTTAACTGTTCGCAAATATTGTGGCATTTTAGATATTTATATGTAGACCAGAATGCCAATTTAAATTTTATGTATTTTGGATATTTGGAAAAAGTCAGATTTTGAAAATAAGATAGCTACTGTTATGCTAATAGCATTAGCAAGATGCTAGTTGTACTTATTTCCTACTCTGAAAAATACTAATTAATGCAGAACACAAGAGACAGCCTATGGGTCTAGAATCTGCTTTATACCCTACCTTGAATGTACAATATTGTTTTCTTGGAGCGGGCTTTGTTTTTATATTTTTAAAGTTGAGGTATAGTTTAACCCAGATCAACTGATCACTCAGGGTTGATATGCTGGTTCTTCATTGCATTACAAACAATGTTATTGACAGTCAAGCAGTATTTTAGCTACTAAGAAAAGGCAAACTGTAATATTAAATATTAAACTTGGATCTAAATATTTTAATAAATTAAGAAGAGTAGTATTTTGAAGTGTCTGCGTGTGTTCCTATTCATTGTTGCATTGATTTTTCACACCCTCACTCTGGCTTGTGTGCTCTGTTTCTAACTCAATTTCTAGCTGCCCCAGTTCAGGTTTTGTTTTGACCTATGCCAAAAATAAAGCTGTGGGTTTTTAGCTTAAGTTTCACTTTCACGAGTCTGCATTTGGGGCCTACTTTCCTGCTTGCTGCACACAGATCCTGACAGTTTTGTGCTCAGCCATTAAATACTTGCATTATTATTTATGTTAAATGAACAATAATGGAAATGTGTTCAGAACTGTTTCAGAGCACATGCATTGATTTCTCCAGAATCCTTTTTGTTGCTAATGCAGTGCTTCACAAGTCGATGATTGCCATTCAATATGATTTTAAGGCTTTTCGAGTTCTCTGGATTCATTAAATCTTTAAGCTCCTGAAAATCTTTGCTTTAAAAAAAAATTAAACGTTTATTATTAAACTGTGGAACTATTTAGTCTTTCCAATGTGAAATCATGATAATTTTTATTTAGTCTAAGCCTCTCTGGCATGCTCATGTTAAACTGAACAATGTTTTATCAGTGTTCGCAGCTTGTAGACAAGTAAATGAAATATGTTTTCCATCCTTGTTTCTTAATTAGCTACTGTAGTGTTTATTGAAACAATGTGCAAGCAGCAGCATTATAGTGCAACAGTAGAGACACATGGTATGAGTCAAAGGTAGCCTAGGTCTAGTTCTTTCCCTGGACATTTTAAATAGAAGTATAACATAATGCTTAATGCTTTAGTTTTGCAAATAGATTCAACTGGTCACTTGTCAGGAGGTGCATGATAACGTCACATAATAAAACTGAGGGTTGTTGAAGTAGCTCACTTTTTATCATTATTGGAGACTCCCTTGTGGCTGTTACTTTCAGACAAGCCCTGACGACGAGGCTTGTCTCGTCGTGCACACTTACTAGGGAGCACAAAGGCATGGTGTTGCTATAGCAACCTGGCACTTGCATGTTACATAACATTTATATTGGTATTTTCATGGACAGTATGATATTGCATGACCCTAATAACTGGTGCAATGAACATGGTACATTTAGATGACTGGTACACTGGTTATGGCGGTTTAGAGTAAATTAAAGAACCCCTTCTGCACTTTACAGTGCTCTGGCTTTATGTGTTATATTATAACCTGCAGCAGAGAGAGAATCACTCACTTCCCAAAAATGTTTTTTTTGTTTTTTTTAACTGTCACCATGCATGCTCACAGTATACATAGTTTCTTATACTGCATTTTTGTAATTTAAATAAATTGTTTTTAGTACAGATCTGTTTCACTGTTAAAAATTTGTACTGATACTTCACATTATGACATTTTTAAGCATATTGGCCAATACCAGTCAGCAACTCTCCTGTCAGCTTAGGGGAGAGTTGTTGTAAAATCACATATTTGTCTAACCTTATTTATGGTCTGTTTAAGGGTTGGTCACCTTACCCATTCAGGCTCTAGAATGATATTTTCAAAACAAGGACTCCCTAACAGAGTGACAAAATATTTATGTTGCTATATTTTGCTAAACCTGTAATTTATCTAATATAACATAAAGCTGCTTCTGTAAACTTATAATAATTATTAGCAGATGTTTTTAGTATAATCTGGCCAAGTTGTTATCAGGATATATCTCATTTCCTCTCAGCAGAAAGACTATGAGGGTTCTTTTTTTAAACTGTTTTTCTAAACCACATAATGCAACATGCCTACAGTTTGGTTTCTTTTTCTTTTTTGTTAGGCCAGAAAAATATTAAAGTGCAACCAGACATTCGTTAAAACATGCATATTGAAAATCATGCCAAACCTTAGTGTGTGGTCAAACATCAAGAAAAAAACAAGCTTCATTGAAAGTTAAGAAAAAAAACTTCCTCAAATGTTTCACCGGAAGGAGATGTGGTGATAATAGTCTTTTTGCACATAATGCAGCTGCACCATTAACCTGCACACACCAACCAGACTGGACGCACAATGAAGGAGGAAGACACTATTTATACCGTGGTGGAAGTGCTCATTGCCGTTATTTGCTGTCTGGGTAACATGCTGGTAATTTTGGCCCTTTGGATCAGTAGAAACATTCAGCAGACAACCTTCTGCCTTATTGTCTCGCTGGCTGTGGCTGATTTTCTAGTAGGTTGTGTGGCAATACCATTGGCTGTAGTGGTGGATGAACGAGTGAAGACTTCATTCAAGACCTGTCTCTTCATCAGCTGTGTGGTCATCCTGCTGACTTTTGTTTCAGTTCTGTGCCTTGCAGCTATTGCTGTAGACCGTTTCCTCCGGGTGTGTATCCCTATCAGGTAGGATGGCCTGCATAACCAGATCTTTAATTTATAAGCATTCACCATACTAATAACTTTATGAAAACTTTATGTAATTAAAAATAATTACAATTAGTTTGAAACTAATAGGAATTTTTTTTTACTTATAGGTACAAAAGGACTGTAACACACAGACTCTCTTGTTGTGTGGTAGCAGCATGTTGGTTTGCTGCAATTCCTCTCAGCTTTACTCCTATGTTTGGATGGCACGAGAATGAAACTTTAAATTATACAACTTGCAAGTTTACAGATGTCATCCCAATGTCATACCTGGTTTATTTCAACTTTTTTCTCTGCACATTGACGCCTCTGTTGGTAATGACTGCTTTATACATCTATGTGTTTTGCACAATCAGAAGAAGCCTTCGAGACAAACCAGGGAGCCATGCCCGAAATTCTTACAATTACTTAAGGAAAGAGAAACAGCTGGCGGGATCTCTGTTTCTGGTACTGGCCTTGTTTGCCCTGTGCTGGCTCCCTCTCCACATAATGAACTGTATTCAGCACTTTGGAAATAGTGAGGTACCAAAACAAGCTTTTAATGTTGGGATTGTGCTCTCTCATGCTAACTCAGCTGTCAACCCAGTTGTCTATGCATTCAAAATACAAAAAATCAAAAGAGCATATCTAAAGATCTGGAAAGAGTGCATTTCATGTGGAACAGAAAAGCAGGAATCACAGATAAGCCAGACAACAGACAAGTCCAGCAGTAACAATGATAGTCTGGCCCAAAATGAATGAAGGCTGATGTCCTTGTTTGATTCTATTTTATTAGGGATCAAATTTGATTGGCTTTTGAAATGTATGTATTAAAACCAGTGACTTGATGATTACCTTGGTGTGTGTCAGGCCTAGAACCAAATATTATATTATTTAGATACTCATATGTTTGCTAGGTATTCAGTTTTAAATTTTCATCCATCCATCTATTCTCTTATCCAATTCAGGGTCACAAGATCCCAGCTGTTATAGGGAAAGGGGTGGCAGTACCCCCTGGACAGGTTGCCAGTCTGTCACTGGGCACACTAAATATTAGTTTCTTTTAAATGTGGAAATTTAATCCATCTCAGCTTACATCCTTGGAGTCCATGTCATTTAAACTAGTAATGATGCCGCTTTAGTTCACTTCATTAAGGCCAACTAGGGGACTAAACATTTTTTTTAATATAGCAGTTTCACTATCTAGCCAAAGCTTTAAATATTTGCTGTAGCTTACTGCTGAGGGTATGGCATGCAAATAGTTGTTTTAGAGATAGCCTTAGTGTGTACAGATGTAAAGCACATGTTTCTGTCTATATTGTGTAAACTGGTGCAGAAAAAAAGACCAACTTCCTCTTGTTTTTAAAGTTAAGTTTTTAGATAAAGTTTCATATCACTCTTTCTCTGTTTCTGTTCAAGTTCTAGTTCGTCATATGTTGATATGAAGACTCTCCATTAATATCAACAGACAGTGTATTCTGTTCGAAAATTATATTCACTGTTCTTTGAAGTGGTAGTTAAAGTAAAATAAAATGGAATTGTGTAGGGGTAACTGATGCCTGAGTTCTGACTTTTATTAAACTAAAAAATCATTGACTTCAGAATTGAAGAATGACATTTCTTTGCCTTCAGAAACTCCTGGGCTGCGTTTGCAGTATGCAGCAGCGCTGTCCAATCAGTTTTGCAGCAATTTGCTGTGCAGAGTATAGCTTTTTTAGAGTGTGCAATTCATCATGTTACGTCTGTCAGCACTCACATCTTCAGTACCTTCAGTACCCACATCTCCAGACCTTGATAATGACACTGCTTGGCAGTAAAATATTCAATTCATTAAAATGAAATGAAAATGGAGGAACATTTATAAAATTCTTAAGCCACTGATGCGTCATTTTATATATATATATATATATATATATATAGTTCAACCATCAGGACTTAATAAAGAAATGATTATGCTAGGTTTAAGGAAAAAATTCAATGTACAACCTTTTAATTTTATTATAAATTTTATTATAGTAACTGATTTTGGATAATGTTTTCAGATATGTTTATTTAGAAATGTTTCCTTTAGGCGGGCATTTACATTGACATCTACATGTTTCTATAAAAAAATGCAAGCCAGTAAAGACAGGGATTAAAAAAAAGAGGGGTATATACATACATAACTCAGACTACCTTCCCCTTAGCCCTCAGATGCAGACCCCGGATACTGATTTTGGATAATAAATGTAATGAAAACAACTTCAGACAATCAGTACGATTATTTTATATGTATCACTGTGTAAATTACTGTACATTAAAACTCATCAGACTCAACTGGCAGTATCAATATTCTTGGCAGTATTCTTCTCTTTGAGTCTATAGTACAGATCTATTCTATACAAACTTTCCTTATATCTTTGCAAACATATTTTAAAGAACCTGAAAAAATTATAGCTTAGAAGGCAAACATGGGAAACAGAGCTTCGAGTTCTTCTTTTTTATGTATAGGTCTTGTATCTTTTGTTACTTTGTGGTTAGTTGCGATATTATCAAGAATTCCTTTTTCAGTTTACCCGTCTGCTAACCTAATGTTGCATAGTTCTTCCACTAAGTTGCAAAATGCAAAATTTTGAAACCTAATATATCATTTGGTAGTCTGTTCATGTAAAACTTTTACTGTGATCTTTCTGACAGTATTAATATCAACGTAATACAAATTCCCTAATGTGACACTGGATATTAAATACTTGTGGATTTACATATTCTGTCAAAGAAATTGTTTTACAAATCTGAAGTCATACTGGAAATTAGATGGCTAACATTTGCTCATTGAAATGCGTTCTTTAAGCTATACATTTTGTCATTGAATTATATTGCAGCTCATTTAAAATCAACTTGTCAAGTGAAAATATGCCTGTTTTTTATTCTGTAAATCTGTCATTACTATCTCAGATATAAACAATGCAGGTTAAAATACAATACAGGTCCCAAAGTTAAGATCATTTGTGGAGCTATAATAGTCTTTTTGCCACAAGATGGCATCAGAGTGGCTCCTTCAAGCACTTATTGTACCTCTCAAGGAAGGTAATAGGCTGTATAGTTATCACCTGAATAGGATTGAGTCCATCCCACAAACTATACAACCTACTACCTCACCTTGCTAGGCTCAACTTCAAACCCAAATGAAAAGCCTTAATAACAAGGCTTTGGTCAGTATACACCAATTAGAAAGGGTAGACAGGTTCTACTGTTCGATTACATAATTAAATGACAGTCTTTCTTTGGACTGCAGTTGTCTTTAAACAGGTGTGGGTAGATTATTTGTATTTTCATAAGTGATGCGTTCCTTTATCCAGGGAGCTTCTCGTGCATATAGGATTTGGCATCTCCGCAGATTAACCTGTTTCCTTAGGAAAGACAGTAGATTGTATAGTTATCTCAAAAGGAGGACGTAAACCCCACAACTATTCAATCTACTACCTCAACCTTAAGGACAGACAGTTTTTCACGTAGCAGTAGAAAATGTGTCAGTCAAACTGTGAGACAAAGAGAAAAAACACACGTTTTTAGATGTCAGTATTCACCTTGGAAAAACAGTTGCTGAAATATTTTAGTGTCGTTTCTTCATTTTTCGACTGACTACACACTATAGACCACATCGATTAAATACACTGATACCACAGAATGATGTAGTATGGTAGCAGATTTACCAAGAATTACTTTCTAGCTTCATTTCCACATTCCACTGTAACCTAAGCTCTAAAATCAAGGCCTAGTTCATTATAGAGCTGCTGTGTTTGCGTAACTGATATCCTGTATCTGACTACTGGCTCTTGACATATGGAATATATTTGACAAGTGTTAAAGACTGAAATGTGACAGACATGTTACCCTGTGTAATTAAAGTTAATAAAAAAAAATAGCACATAAAGTAAGACAAAAGTTTATAATAATTTGTCCATAATTCAAGACAACTAGAAAAACCAAGTTCTTTATAATCATGTCTTTTTTTTATAGTTTGCTTCCCTCCATCTCTACAACCAGAAAGTAATGCATAACGAAGGAAGAAAAATGGCTGTACCTCAGCCATTTTAGGGAGCTGTTTGGCACCCATCCTCAACATCTGTGGAGCGACTGTCTCCTCCTTGCAATTCTTGAAAACATAGACCTCTCCAAACAATGTTGGGGAATGTACAAAGAGCAATGTAAATTGGTTGTTCTTGGGTGTTTTTGGTGGTGGTTGTTGTGTGTGTGTGTGTGTGCGGGGGGGGGGGGGGTCTTTAGTAGAGAAACGGAAGGTTTGACTTCTCAAAATTGCCCTTTTTGCTCAGTCAGCCAATTTAAAGCCACTGAGAAAGAAGTTTCTTTACTGTGCCAGCTGGAGTCTGGGACACAAGCTGGGTGGAGCTGTCCAAGTCCAGACAGAACCATGCTTTGGTCGAAACAGCTCAGCCCAGGCAGTTTTGTGGTAGATGACCAGACCGTGCAAAGGCTGGAACATTTTGCATAAATTTGCATGTGAACGGTGGTCACTGAAAAGCTGCTTGGCTGCTCATTAACATTCTGAATTCCTCTTTGGCCCAATTAATGTCAACAGTGATTGAAATGTTTTGGCAGTCTGTGTGGCTGTGGTGACAGGGCATGCTCACTGGGGCTTGAGGGAGTGAGTGGCATTAACTGAGATGATGAATTAATCAGATGCTTAATGGTACCAGATTCTTCTAACTGGCTGGCCAATGCAGAGGGGATGGAGAGAAAGCAAGAACAAATTTGTCAAATTTGTGTTGTGACCAACTATCACTATACGATTCACTAATAATTTATAGCTAGGTTTAACATCTGTTTACAGTAATAATATAACTTGCACCATTTCTTCCATTCAGTCAGCATGATAAACTAGCACCCCACCTGCCTAATGTAACATGATATGTGACCGTTTAGACTCATATGTTTCTTAGAAGAATTTCGCTTTTTACAACCGGAAGTGACACTTTAAAATAGTCTTATTCACAAGCTGCAGATCAAGGGAAAATGGCTGCTCTGTTGTTCATCCATAACTTTTATCTGATACTCAGAACAATTAGCATTCCAATCAGTATATCACTGACACGGTTATTCTCTTTTGCCTCGGGTATGTATATATGCCCAGAGAAGCTCATTTCACAGCAGCAAACTTACGACTTCTTAACGAAATCTGTGTTGTGAAATGCTCAGATAGCAAACAACTGAGTATTTAGGCAATAATAATGCATAAAAAATACCCATTTCAAACTGGCGCTGGTCCGTGATGATTTGCGGAATACAGGGCATGAGTGTCGGGGACTGATCTGGGTTCTCCTATGCTGCTCCTTCCAATGTTTTGTGCCAAGAAATGGGCATTGTCTGCCCTCCAAGCTGAATCTCAGTGAGACAAAAGTGGGTGATGTCGTGGATGCAGCATGGCAGAGCCCATAACTGAGGGGGGAGGAGAGTGTTGGCAGCCAAGCAATCAGAGAATGCCATGTCAGACAAGGGTTGTGATGCCACACAGTAAGGTATGGTGGTGTAGCCTGCTGCCAGATGCTCAGTGCATTGCCGGCTATGTGAGCTAGGTGTATACTACTAAAGAAAGGTCCATTGTTCCATAAGCATGCTTTGTCCATATGTTGAACAGGTATTTATTTTTTGTGTGAGTCCATCCTGATCCTGTTTAAACTAAAGTAAAAAGAGTGAATATACATCTTGTGGGCAGTATGTCTTTATATTAAAACATATTTCATGTCAACTGAAAATCAAATAGCTGACTTTTTTCAATTTCTTACAAGAAGTACTTGCTAAAAGGATTTAGCAATTCTTTTAGAAAGAGGATTCAGTGTTATTTACTCGCATTCTGTTAATTTTTAGTAATAGAATTTCATGGCACAGCCAAGAGGTGGAGGGTGTTAGGTTTGGTGGGGTCAGGATCCCATCTCTACATTTTGCAGATCATGTGGGTTTTTTAGGCTTCTGCTTACACTGCCTTGGGATGAGAAATTAGCATGTCCACGTTTGAAACCATGGTTCTCAGCCAGAAAAGGGCACTATGCATGAGTGGGAATGAGTTTCTGCTCCAGGTGGAGATGTTCAAGTGTCTCTGGGTCTAATCCCACACGCTGGTGTTCATTTTTGTGGCGACAAGGTAGACCCACTGGACCACCATTAAATATCTGCTTCTGATTCGAACAACAGCATGCTAGAATACCATTAGACTGGTTTTAGTTTTTGAATCTCTGACCCTATAACAAATAAAATATGCCCAGATCTGAAGGACATTTGGTGTGGACTTCAGTTGGTCTATAGTTCAGAGTTGCTGTGCTGATTTGCAGTTAATGCAGTAAATTCTGTGTTTAAAATTATTTAACATATGAGCTGTTGCTGTTTGTTATCAGTGGTTACATATCGGCTTCCTCTTTAATACATTCAGCTCGACGGTATCTGAATTGCTGCAGTTTTGTCTTTTTTTTTGTTTTCCAATGAAAGTGCAGTGTAAAGATATTTTAAGATACTACTGAAAACTTACTATAATTTTATTTTTGTAATTCTAAACACTTCCACTGAGGAAAATTGTGCATTAACCATGGACTAAACTAAAATAACATTTTACATCACTGCTAAAAGGCTAATGTTGACAACTTGCACTTTTAAAATATTTTCATCTAATGTGAAGTAAAGTGCAAGAGTGGGTTTGTTTATTTTGTGGTATTTTACTACTGCGATGAGGCTCGAAGGCTTCTGTCTGTGGTTCATATTTTGTTACAGGCTGGGAAGTTTTCCTCGGTCTATAACTGCAGGCCATGTTCCTGTCATGCTATACGTACTTCTCAGTTAAGAACAGCTTCACATATGAATCTTTATATATACATACAGTGACATTCTCATGAGACCTGGGTTAAAAAAAATCTTAGCAAATACTCTTTAATGTCATATTTTTGTCAACATTGGCTCCTTAGTATCAGTACAGTGAGTGTTTGCAAGTGTAAATGATCACATGGCTGTGTTTTTAAAGTAGAGTTTTTACTAGCAATAGTAGGAAACTACTGTTATATGATCTGTCCTCTTTCTGACTTAATATTCAACAGATATTAACAAAATTGCTAATATAGTGGTGAACCATCTCTCATGGCTTTTGCTCGTAACTTTGTTGATTTCAAGACTGTGTAAAACGGCTGATGTCTAAAGAGTGAGACGTGCTGTTTATAGCCCAAAATTATTTTTTTTCTTTAACAGGAAGAGCTGAAGTGTGTATGTGGCACGACTTGATAAAAAAGCAACACCAAAAGAGAGACTTTGATCCTGGTAACTACAAAGTAACTCCAATTACGGGGAGGAGAGAAGCACAAATAGCAGAGGATATGGCTTTCCAAACAACATGTCATCAAGCAGCAAAGCAAGTTCATTTGAGGAGAACTTGGGGGGAGGAGGGAATAAGTTCATTTTCTTTCTCGTTCTCTCTCTCTCCCTTTCTGCCCATCCTCCCTGCGTTCCTCCCACTTCTTTTTTTCTTCATTCAGCCTTTCTGTACAGTATGCAATAATAGTGTTGCACACACTCAACACAAACTTAAGAGCTGACTCGACTGTATGCAAACAAAGCAGCACATGCCAAAATGTTTACAAAGTCAATTCGCATAAGTCTAATTCATGCAAGAGTGTAATTTGTCTAAAAAATGAATTTTCCTGTAGATTTACTAACTTAAACTATTAACGCTGCTTTCAATAGCTTTTATGATTGAAAACAAACACTAATAAACCAGAGAGGCTTGATGTGAAACATAGTGCTGTAATCCTTAATACAAGCCCCTTCATGTATTGTACAGTGCTTGCAACAGATGGATCTGGTTCATACTGGTTTTCAAACAGGCCTGTCAAACAGCAGTATTCGAGAAAACTAAATTAATAATCTAGTTTCACTGTATGATTGAAACCACAGGATGCTTTTTCATTTTCGCAGTAATAGATGTTTAACAGCAGATACAGTGCAGCGGGGGGATTTTTTGATGTTGCAGAATTCGTGCATCTATGCAGCAGTCCTGCAACACAAACACCAAAGTTCTTAGAAAAAAGCACCAACTGCCTTTTTATTACAGAGAATTTCCTGTTTGAAACGTGGGGCTAATAATCACTTTTTTTTTTCCCAAGGGCAAAGTTTGTTCAAACTACTGCAGTTACAATGTCTTTAGGCTACGACTTGCTGTAAAATATGCCAGAATTTTTATTTCTGCTGCAGGTTTGTGCTTTAAGAGGCAGTAATGTCAGTATTAAAATTTCTTTTTACTTGGTGGCATGTGTTTTTATCAAATAGTGCTACGTAAACAGACTTCTCACATCAGTAAGTTTATACAAAAGCTTTGCTTGCAATGCATTTAGCAGAACAAATAGTATGTGGAACAAAATCCCTTCTCAGTAGCGGTTAAGATTTAGGCTTTGTGTTCGGTGCAAGCGAATTAGACACGTGTACAGTGTGGAAGGTGACAGTAAAGGGAGTGTAAAAGTGCAGACATGAATAAAGGGAGGCTTGAATACAAAGAGGAACATCAAGGCCTAAACAGAAAGATAATCAAAAATGAGAAATACCTGAGGGTTTGTTTTTGTTTTTTTGTCAAGATCAGGATAGCGTTCACCAACAAACAATAAGGCGGTGGTGCAGACGAAAAATAAAGGCGGCTTAGAAAAGAGTCAAGAATACATTTCCACATCCCTCTCTTTTGCTTGCAAGACTAGGGAAAGGCTGAGTAGTGTACCAGCAAGCAACCCCACTCGAACAGGGGCTGGGGCTTGAGAGCAGTTTTTGGGCCATGCCCTCCTCTCTCCCTGCCCACTTTTGCCTTACTGCCAAGAGAGAGAGACAGTAGGAGAAAGGGAGCTCGGCAAACAAATCACATAGTCACTAAATTTTACTTACATGGTTCCACAATATATACGAACTTCATGTGGCTTAGAATTGAAGTTCCCCACACTAAATGGGAAAAGCCATATGAAGCAAAGATTATGTGTCATCAAATAGACATCTCACTTTACTGTAGGATTTGCAGCTGGGAGGGGATAAGAAATGCAGAGAAAAAGACAGAGATGTAAGCTTGGGCAAAGAAATCAGAAGTGAGTACTTACATGCTGTGTTGTAACAAAGCCAAAAGGTTTGACAGATTTATCTACAGTTGGGAAATACTTCAGTATTCCTGTAGCATTTCAGAGCAAATGAGTTAAAGGCTTCTCTTGGAGCTGAGCATTAAAGGCTTTTGTCAGCAGTTGGCATCATTCCCAGGTAGTACATGCCTCCCATTTTCATCGTCGCTCAGGACGTCTTTAGTTGTTCTGCACCTGCCTGTGTCTTTATTCAGATTTTGAGCAAAGCAGCAAAGGCAGAGTTCGCCTTTCAGACTTTGGTGTAGTTTTGTTGTAGCTGAGAGTGGAAGGCCCTGTTTACTGTCAACATAGCGAAATAAATGAGTGGCCTCGGGTGTTTACCACAATACAACCTGAAGTAACAAACTGTGTCATCGAGCTATGAAGCAAAAACAAAGGCAACAGTGCAGGCCAATCTGTGAAAATAAACAGATTCAAAATAATGTTGCACACGGAGCTTCACCGAGAAATGAAAATCACTTTGATAATCCCATATTCCAGTCTTGAATAGAGCGTACAGGTTTAATGTTCGAGGGTGTCCCTGCCAAGAATGCCACAGACAATGTTTCTTTCCTCAGGCAACATCCAAGACAGCTTCCTGAGTGACGTCACTGAGTCTTCATTTTTCTTTTATTCATTTCTTACACATACTTTGAAGCCTTTCTCTTCCAATGCAGTCTTCGATCCAGAACATTTCTGTTGATAATCTTGAAGACTATATACATTGTCAAAGAAAGAAAGCGTGGCTCTTTGCTTTTTTTATGTCTCGACAGGCTGAGGAAGACGTAGGAGCTGCAAACTCCTTGCACAGATCTTACTCTGTGTCTTTCCCGTTCTGCTCACGAGCTTGTAAAAGTTTCAGCTGCAAAGATTTGGGCCAGCCTCCGCTGGCACCATTTCAAAAGAGCACTGCCTGTTTCAGAAGAACAGCGAGGACAAATCTGTGAGGAG
Source organism: Pundamilia nyererei (assembly GCF_000239375.1). Lineage (NCBI taxonomy): Eukaryota > Metazoa > Chordata > Actinopteri > Cichliformes > Cichlidae > Pundamilia > Pundamilia nyererei. The sequence goes on along the minus strand of NW_005187435.1, from coordinate 3,278,827 downwards.
AGCGCTGTCTTTTTGCACTCTCTCCCACCACCCACACTCTCTTGGGGGCTCAGGGCAGTGACCGCTCTCAGGACTTTTACTCTGCTCTCAGGGTAATGTCAGCTCATGCCAGCTCAATCCTTAAGGCAGCAGTACATCTGTTAGAGATCCACGGTGGTTTGAATCGCTCAAGCAAGCCTGGTCTCTATCACAGACACCCAGAGAATAGGAAATGCAAGCTACAGCACTCTTTCCTGGATACTTTGTCCTACTTTTCAGATGTGTGTCAAGCTCTCACGAGGCTCAGCACTCCTTGTGTTACAGTTCGCACAAGATCCTGGCTGCTCTGCCTTTTTCTTTTTTTCTTTTCTGCTCCGAGTGGCCCCGGGATTGTCGTCTGACCCTCCACGTTGCTGCCTTCTTAAGAATTTATAGCACTCCAACTGTGCTTTTTATGCAACTTTTACACAGATTGGCATTAAAGAATAATGAACTCAGTGACAGGAAGTGCAAAAAAAATTAGGTTTATGTTTTTACTGATGCAGTAATTTAGCCTGAGTAGTGATTTTCTTATAGTCTAAGAGTAAGCTCTGGGTCTCAAGGGGTTTTAGTTGTTATTCTAATACTTTTTTGAGTAGTGGGCAGTACTGTGCTATAAAATCTAAATAAAGAATAAACTGTTTTTTTGCTTTTTGATCACACCTCGAGTTTGTGTCAAATTTCTAGATTCTGAATCCTTCCCTGCTATATTGCAACATTGTATTACTTTTGCTATCTATACTCAAGAAACACTATGACCCTTCACGCAGCTATGTACAAGTATCACATATGAGAAGCACACTCACCTATGCATATATGTGTATCTTTGTGTTTATTGTATATTTTTACAGGTTTAGTTGGTGCCAATGTGTAAGGACTCTCTTCACTGGGACTCTACCCTTGTTTACATTTGTCATCACCTAGTCACCTACAATCTAAGTCAACCTTTAACCCTTTTCAAGAGTGTTATGGCTAGGTAGTTTCAGTTAATACACTGTATGTTATACAGCCTTTAGTTGACCTGCTATTATCCAGCTCGGAGGATTTTATAAACAAGAATGAGCTACTAGCGAGGCTTCTGAGAGAGCCAGTGTTTCTAATTTGTTCCTTCATTGATTTGGCAATTTTTTATGTTTGTGCCTTAGCAAACTTTGGTTTTCAGCATGTTTTTTAATCTTCCCATCAATTTAATCCTTGGAAAAGCTCAATTATGAAAATAGAAAGATATTTTATTGTTTCACCCTTTACTAAAATCAATATATCAGTGGCATAAATGAAGAGGTTTGTTCATTTAGGTGTGTCTGTTTGTCCATGTTGGACTCAAGTGGCCTGTATTATAGCTGAACACAGTATGGTATCCATGGATTTGTACCCAGCCATCTCTACACTCACTACAAATCCTAAAAGAGGTTTGGGATTGTTTAGCTTTTTCTCTTGCATTAGCAATATGTCAAGATTTCCACTAACAACTCTGTTTACAGGGTTTTTTCCTGGCATTTGTCCGGAATCCATGCATTTTAAAAAATTATTTCTGAACATTATAAATAAAAATCTAAACAGAAAAGCAACATTTTAAAATGATTTAGCTTTTTTAGCCTCAGTTCTTAAAATTAGTGCTTAGATGGGGTACTATTGTAACAGTCAATGTCAGCAAGTATACATTCACTGAAGCAGTTTAAATGTTTCGTTGAGATTTTCCTTGACTTTTAGGTGACGAAATGATGAGGACTTTCCCACACGCGAGGAGTAGAAGAAGAACTAAGCGAGAAGAGCTGGGTAAATCAGAATATAAATATGATACCATAAAGACCTTAAAATGAATGCAGTTATTGTGTTATGTCTGTACGTGAATTGTGCTTGTATGCTTGAGAGGTTTGATCTTTGTACAATCCAAGCTGCTATTTTTGTTCCTGAATAACATATTTCCATTTATAATGAATGGAAAAGACCTCCTGCCATTGTCTTCTTTGCTATCCTTCCACCTTCCTCAGACAGTCTTCCCTTTGAGGATATACTCATGTAAACCAGATTTCCCTGTTTCGTCTTCATTGTTTGTGCTTCCTGCAATATGGGCCTTCTCTGAGTTGATTCACTCGGTTTTAGAGTGCCACCGGGTTCACGTCCTTACCAGCATGCTGTTTCAGCACTAAACCCATGGGTGAACTAAAATACCACGATCATGCCCCCTCCTCAGGTCCAAGGTCAAGCTATATGTATTTCAACATATATCTTCTTTGCTTAGTGTTTGCACAACTGCTTTGAATGGCCTCCATTTCACCATAACAAAGATTAATGTGTTTTCATTTCATTCAGGCTTGTTGTTACAGTTGTTGGCATAGTAAGAGCTGCTTTTACAGCCGCTCTGGTGTAGTCCGTGACACTGCTTCTCATTGCTTTGACGATGTTTACTATCTTCCTCGTGGTGATAAAAATAAAAATAAAATGGGCTGGAGACACACTGTATGGTGAGAGACACACTGTATGGTGAGAGACACACTGTATGGTGAGAAACACGCCGTGGTTTCTGTCTCTTTAAGATCGTGATGGCTTCTCTGCTGCTCCCTTAAGGTCACTCGCCCTCCTTAGGCCGCCTGCCAGCTGCCATGTTACTGTCAAGCATTTGCAGAAATGCCAGCAAGGCCATTAGTCCAGAGCGTTTTCAGTAGTCAGCAGTCTGGACAGTGTGAGCTGCACAGTGATGCAGAAAAACAAAGAGTCTGGCCCATATAAAACTACAAAACACAGTGCTTTCCCGTCTTTGTTTCCTATTACTTGTTATTGTTCACTTCTGCTTTGATTTATTTCCTCCCATTCCCTCTGTGAGCACTCAGGCTACAGCCGCATGGGACACGATGATGAAGAAAACCTCCTTTTTAACTGTGAATGTGACAGCTTGTGATTCAAGCCGTCATTTTTAAAATATGTCGAGATGAATCAAATTACAGTTTCTCCATGTTCCCTCTGGTGTCTCCCAGCTGCTTCATGCATTGTTTTCTGTCTCTTGGGGTACAGCAGCATCTGGTGGTCAGCTGAGGAAATGACACTTTGTTTTTGATAGTGACACTAATTTTTAATCTCTATTTTTAAATGAAAGCAGGAAGGAAATCGCAGGGCTTGTGGTTATAACCAGATCTCTAGATTCAGTAGTCTTTTTGTAATGCAGTGTGACTGTGCGGTTACACCTACCTGAATTAAGACTGCACATTTTTGTTTGTTCTGAATCTCTTTAAATTTCCATCTTCCGTGTTTCTCCACAGAGTTGATGCTAAAAATCAAAACAAAATGTGCACAGATGGTGAATAGCTGATTATAGTAATCCCAGTTGAACAGTCATGGCATCATGTTTGTCTGCAAGTTCATGGGGGGACCTGTTGCTTGATGAAAATCCTCTTACAACTTGTATCACGTGACTACTTTGTGGGCTTCACTGTTTATATGGAGGCTTGTGAGTAGATGAGACACCCTTGCCTAAGAACCACACACCTACTAAAGAATTGTATGTCTATAAATGAGTACATTTTGGTTGTAATACGTATAAATATGTACAAGTAGGTTTAAAATCACACGATTTTTGCTGGATGTCTTACAATTCATGCCACAAACACATCATGAAAGAGGCCTGGACGAATGGCAAGTACAGTATGTAAACATTCCATGCAGCACTTTAGAGCTTTTGATAGTCCTTACCATGCAAGCATTTTTCATCTTTTTTTTCCTTTTCTCCTCATGCCATCAGGTTTATGGATGAAGAATGGTTATTACTGCGCTACCACACTCAGTTTCCAATGATACAGGCCAAGTAGCGCTAAACCAATAAGAAGGGAAAGCTTTATGTGCTGCTATCGGGTGGACCTACTTAGGCCCAGTGACCTGTTAATCTAATATATCCACCATTGCATTTGCAGGCTATAGCAAGAGTAAGAGTTTGACTGCTTTATAAATTGTTTCTTTACTGCTTTATTAATTGTTTTTGTAAAACTGTCATGGACTGAATGATTCTTCTTAATGCTTCTCAAGCTTCTTCCTTGAAATGAAACAAAATATCTTTGGGTCTTGGACTTTTGGATTTTTATTGGGATTAACAATTAACGCATCAAAAAAATTAATAAATAAAAACATCACTAACTGTCAGCTTTGTTGACATTTCACATATTTAGAAGTAATTGGTTCCGAAATCCGAATCAGAGAAACTTTATTAATCCCAGAGGGTAATTGAGTTGTCATAGCAGCAAATATACAACAAACAGTAGAAACCGAGTTATGACAGATAAATATTAAGATAGATAGATAAATATAGAGATATATGCATAAATATGAATATACATATAAATATAAAATGACAAGTATGTGTGCAAATATGTAGTGGTGTACAAAAGTGACAGAGTGCATTGATGTGTGATTAATTGTGTTCCACATGTGTGGATCTGACCCAAGTGGATGAATTAAAGAGTCTGATAGCAACGGGAAGGAACGACCTACTGTAATGTTCCCTCAGATAGCGAGATTGAAGAAGCCTGTTGCTGAAACTGCTCTTCAGATTGTCCAGTGTGTTATGGAGGGGGTGGGATTCATTGTCCGTGATTGCCAACAGTCTTGCCAGCATACTGTCACTAATCATCTCCTCCAGGGTGACGAGCTTTATGCCAACAACAGACTCGACCTTCCTGATGTGTTTGTTTAGTCTGTTTGCTTTGATGCCTGCACCCCAGCACGCCACAGCAAAGAAGGTGATGCTCGCAACAACAGACTGATAAAACATATAGAGCAGCCACTGGCATGCAAACCTTGAAAAGAAAATTTTCATGTAGTTTTCTGAATGGTTGAAACACGTGACAAACAACTCTTCTCCCTCCTCCCGAGCCTTTCTTGGTTTCTCCCGTTGACGTGTTCCTGCAGAGCAGATGGCTTTACACATAAATCCTATTAACAACTTTCTGCTGATGGAGATGCAGTGAGCACAGGGTTTTCTCTCTCTGTCATCATCTCCCCTGAGAGGTCTGCTTTTTTATTTTCTAAGCCATAAAAAGAAGCGGTGGGAGAGCTGAATTTGGAGGCCACGTCATGTCTGCAGAGAAGGTAAAAGGTTGAACTTAGGTTTTTGCAGATTTTCTTTAAAAAAAATATTTTAAATAAGATTACTTTTCTCTGGACTTTAAGCTTCTCAGGGATGAAATGTGCCAATATTTGGGAAGTGGACCACACAAGTTACTTTTATAAGAGTAACTTAACACTTCACATGACGTTATTTATCGATATACTGCAAAGTTTAAAGTTGTACAGGTGAATTTCTCATATTTCTGTTTGTTGTGGAGAGGACACATATTCGGAAGCATGCTTCAGGGATTGAAATCAGTCAGTAATCCAGACGTTCAAGCAAACTGGAATGCTGCTATGGTGGATGTCTGAACCAAATGCAACTGCAAAAGCATTGTCTTAATTCTTACTATACTTTTATTTCTATATTTATTTATTTATGTATTGTCCTGGATTTTTTTGGCAAATCTTGCACCATCAGTAAAATTTGTTAATTTGACTCAGTAACATTATATTTGAGAACAATACAGTTGCATATTGTGTAGTTGTACAACTGACCAAAATTAACTACACTTGTGACTGTTGTTGGTGAAGTCTAAACTTACAAAATGAGCATCAATAATCATAAGTGCTATACCAATAGACATATATAATAAACAAATGTGGTAATGTGGCTAAAGTGTCCAGTGACATTTGATAACTTTATTGCAACAATTCATCACAATACAGCAAATGTCAAATCTGCTGCCATAACGCTGAGGTGCGGATTTCCTGTGGACGCAAATAGGCCTGCATTTAATAGGATTACTTTTCCCGTCTCCGGTAGTAGCGATCACACTGACCTCGTTGTCTGTGACTTTAGATGGTGACATATTGTTCCTGTCACTTAGCACAAAAGTTTAGTCCTGAGACTCAAAATATATATGAGATGTTTGGTAAAATAAAACACTTTTAATTTAATATCACTGATGTAGGCTGTGTGTATTTTACTGAAAAAATATCAAAGCTAATCTCATTGCTTAGATGATTTTTTTTTTTTTAAATAAATAGATATTTCAGAAAGGACTATTTATGGCATTGGACATATCTTCAGTTGAATGGGATTCATGTTTTCAAAATGTTAATACTATGTATAAAGAAACAGGCAGTAGATTTATTCAACTTAAGATAATCCATAGGTGGTATCGAACACCGCAACAATTGTATAAATGGAACCTGGCCTCTACGGACGAATGTTGGAGATGTGATGGTCAAAATGCTTCGATTTTACATATCTTATGCAGCTGTTCGGCACTTCGGGATTGGTGGGGAAATATAATGGAGGTCATTTTCAGTGTTTTAAAAAGGAGATTTGGTATCTCACCAAAACTGTCCATACTTGGTATAACCACAGATTTTTCTGATGGAGATTTTTCCAGTTATACAAAAAGATGGATTATTTTGGCTCTTACTACGGCCAAACGGGTCCTGCTAAGACATTGGCAGAAAAAGAACCCCCCTCCATATGAAGAGTGGCTAAAGACAATGGCTAAGTTGGCGTCTTACGAAAAAGTGACTTATGGTTTATTAGACAAATTGCATCAATATGATTGTATTTGGTCCCCCTTTACAAGCTGGCTTTCTGTAACTTGAAGAACAGAGGAGTAATGACAGAGTGGTGGTGTGGGGATTGGTGTGCGAAGAAAGAATAGGATAACTTCCCTTTGTTTTGGTTTTTGTTTTGTTTAGTTTTTTGTTGTTTAGTTTTGTTTGTTTGCTTTTTAAACTATTTATTTATGTAGTTTATGTAGAGCCCCCTTGTCTTAAACTTGTATACACTTTAGGAAGAGGTTTGTGTTATAGATGATAAAGAAGGAAAAGCCAAAGAAGAAGAGTTATAAATAACTGCATTTAAGATGCACAAAACAAATGTAGTTTATATTTCAGAATCAGAATTGAGTATAAAATACTTTCTCGTAATTTACGATCCCATTTTAGCTCTCACGTTTTCATCAGGGAATCGCAGCAGGCATGACTTCATCACAAAGCAGTGCAGTGGGTGTTTTCTCCAGGGCTTGAAGGCCTTGGCAGGTTTCATAAAACTGTTGCAAAACCTGTTTCTCCTTTTCTTGTGTTTCTTATGAAACGGTCTCATCAAGAATAGAAACAGATTGTTCAGTTCTAGACGAGACAGCCTTACATGCATCACATCATTATTACCTCATGCCCTGTTTCTCCATTAACTTCCTTTAAACAGTCTTTATGCTGATTTACAAATCAAAAGCTAAACTTATCAGGCAGATTTGACAGGAGCTACCAGTGCAAAATAAACAACTTTCATTTCATTTGAATCATTTAGAATAGAAAAAAAATAATGATACCACTTCTGTTCATCTTTTTATTGTCTTTCTTCCCACTGCTTTCCTCACACCTGAATTTGTGATGGTGAGTTGGTACTTATAACAGTCTCGCTAGTTTGACTAAATCTTTCACTGCATTTTATGTCTTACCATTTTAATTTAGCTCAGTTGTAGTAAGGGCTCTATGAGTATTACCAATAATCTTTTTTGTGTGCTTAAAGAAAATCTATAGAAACCAAAAAAGAAGAAAGAAGAGGCCAATGGTACAACAGAAGCCAAGCTGAATGGAATTGAGACCAAGCCCAAAAAAGCTAAGACAAAGAAGAATGAAGATGTAGCCAAAGAGGACAGTTCTGCCATTCAGAGTGAGGAGATAAAAACAACTTTTACTCTCTCATTTTTCTCTTTACATCTCCATTGTAGTCTAACGAAAGCAGTTACATATCTTTTTCCTTATCAACATTATAGATGGGAAGAAAGTGAAGAAAAAGAAGCTAGAAAAAGACAAAGAGGAACCAGAAAAGGAAAGACAGACTAAAAAGAAAGCAAAAAGTGCTCCAAAAAAGAAAAAAGGTAAGTCAGCAATGACTGTAATATTGAGTTTTCACTGGGATGTGTTAAAGCTGGGGTGTGTTTCCTATACAATGACACTTTAAGTAACTCCCACAAAAATACGCCATGAGTGCACTGATTTCCATTACTATAGATTCAGACTCAGATGATGATGATGAAGAGGACGGTGAAGATACTCCGAAAAAGAAAACTAAGAAAAAAACAACCAAGGATAGTTCTCCACCTGCAAGTTCCACCCGAGAGAAGAAAACTAAAACTAAAGGTATGACGATGAGGAGAAGAAAGCTGTTGTCTAAAGGGCGTTAATGGTGTGCTCTAAACAGAAGTTATATGACCAGATTGTAATTAAGAGGATTAGATGATGTTATTGTGTAATGGCGTGTGAGCCATTTAGTGGAAACACTTCCTTACTTGGCTGTGTTGTCACATAATAATGAAGTAAGTGGTTTTCCTCTAAGTAATTAACTGTGGAAAATGTAATTAATTATTGCAGCATGATGTTACACACCAGCATGTTTTTGAAGTAAGTGAATAAAACATTCTGAATAAATAAACAGAATAATTAATCGGAAAACTGAATCAGTGAAATAATCCAAACAGAACTGGATTTTTGATGTGAAGCCATGTTTTCTAAGAGATATTTTCTTTATTCCATCCCATCATCACTTTCAGGTGTTGCTAGAATGTGGATATTTTTAGTCCTGCTAACAGCATGGCTTTAGCAGTGTGAGTCATTCAGTAGGTCTGTCCACAACTTTTATCCAGATTGAACAAACTACTTAATCTACTGTGGATTCCCAGATAATGTGTCCAAGTGAACCTTAAGTTTGACATTCTTGTGGTTTTATGTTGTGGCATCACCATATAAAATTGCACTTGTTGCTATAGTATTGAGTGCTTGAACAGAAGGCAGCTTGACATCTTTTCAGTTCATTGCGATGTTTTAGTTCTTCAAGACGCTTCAGTTCTCAAAAAACTCCCAGGTATTTAACCCCCAGTGATGGCTGTCCTCTTGGAGGTGATCCTAATGGTGACTGACCCACTGTTAATCATGTGAGTCATCATGATGTGAGCCAAGATGTGAAAAAAGGCGTGGGTCATTGCCATCATCGGGGTCAAGGTGTGAAACCTTGCACCACATTGTCTCACCCCATCATCATGAGAGCTTTTGTGGTTTCTTGAGGCAAGGTGTAAGTGGGGCTTGAAACATCTGGGAAGGGATCACAAGATTACGTTGGAGCTGATAGTTGGTGTTGTATGGTAGAATGTGAGGTTTTTGTTCTTGTAGGCTTCCTCAGTTATTTTAGAACTGACACTGCAGGCTGACACTGTGAACATGTTAAGGTGTAAACATGAATACTTTACTCAGGGCGCTTATAACCTTCTCCCACCAGTGTTGCTTCTGTTCCCTTCATTTATTTGCTCAGTGAATCTGAGCATAAGATATTTGGAAATGATGTTGCTATAATTATTCCCAAAGCGCTCTAACTCACCTGTTTGTCAAGAATTTTGCAGTGAGCTGGTTTTAGCAGGACTCATTCTTTGATTGCAGAAATGAACTATTGGCTCAAATCTCTGCATGAGATACAGTATTTATAATAGAAGATTGGCCACACAATTAGTTATGTGATCAATCTCAAAATGCTCTCCAAAGCATTTTGTCACCTTTCACCTCATTTTGTTTTTTCTGCTTGCAGCTTTAATAGTTTTGTTCTGGTTGTCCTGTTGTCAGCTTTCCTTGACAGCTCTAAAACTCACTGTGCACTCTTGCTCAGTCACAAACAACAGGAACAGTGAACTTGTGAAAATAGTGGAAATTTAAAAAGAAAAAAAAAACAGCCAGACATTATCCTCAAGATACAGTAAATATTTGGTAACTGTAAGCTTAACTATTAAGTGAATGCTAATGTTACTCTGTAATTTACTTGGCAGGGAGTTAGAAAGGTTTTTACCAGTGTAGCTGTGCATACCACGGATGTTTAACTATGTTTTTTTAATCCCCAAAGTTCAACACTGCCAAAAACATTCAGGGAGGACTAACAACTTTTAGCAGTCTAAACGGGAGTAAGTCTAAACGGGAGGGCATGTTGGGACAAATTCGTCATTGTGGAAAACGTTTTAAGAGGAAGCACTGAGAGTGTTACGAGTGTAATCGAGGTTCTGAGAATTTGCTCCACAGATTTGCGCAAGGAATTTGTTCAAATCCTTCACTTCACTTTGATGTCCTCCCAGTTATACACTCCTTGTTTTAGCAGCTTGAATCCTATAAAGGTAAACAAACTGAGGGCTAAAATATGTCGTCTGCGTCCCAGTTTGCTTCATCAGCTTTTCCTTAACTCTGAAAATTAATAAAAGGTACTACTATAATGGAAACTTAACATCTAAATTCGGGTGGATCCAAGCTGAGCCCTAGTCACTCTCACATTCGCATGCTGTCCGAATCTGGGTCAAGATGGCATGCTCCAAGTTAGTTCTGTTGCTACACATCTGTTTCACACATAAATCTTTGTTGACTTAACTGATAACAGTTTGCATTTTTTGGAACTCACACCACAGTGTTCACTAAGATTACTCTCTATACTCTACAAGTGAATTTACATTTTGTTCCATTTCTCAGTGTGTGCTTCCAATTCTTCAGGCTATCACATTTAAGAATAGACAACATTTCTATTAAACTATATACTTTTTTTCCTTAGATGACAAAGATTCTGATGGAAAAGAAAAAAAATCCAAGTCAAAGGAAAAAGACAAGAAGAAGGAACCAGCTTCAATGTTCCAGATAAATGAAGACAAAAACTCAAAAAGCAAAAAGAAAGGTGATTGCATTTTTTAAACTGACGAACTGTAAAACTCTGTCTTTGTTTACTTTACCAAATGCTTTGCCGCATAGCATCCATCTTGATGCTTGATGTTAAAATGACAAAAATTGAGACACTTTACACTTGTTTACTGAACAGCGGCCAAATCGGAAAGTGATGACAGTGAAGAAGAAACAAAGTCAACCAGATCAAAGAAAAAATCCAACTCCGGCTCTGCATCGATGTTTCAAACATCAGCAGATAAGGACAAAGACAAGAAGACAAAGAAAAAAGGCAAGTTTATTACTAAAGCTTTCCTCTGTTGTATTCACAGACAAGCGTATAACAGCTCTGTTGTTTTTTTCAGCAAAGGCAGACGAAAGCAATGATTCTGAATCAGAAAAAGAAGAAAAAACAAAGAAGAAGAAGGGCAAAGGGAAGAAGAAAAAAGTATCTGACTTCAAACAAATCAACCACAACATTTTAGTCACTTAATGTCATATTACACTTTAACTTTCACTCAGAGTGGACCATGTTTTAAAATGTTCTTATCTATTCTTCTTTATCAGGAGCGCTCTCCCTCACCTGAAATTGAATTTGACAACTTGGAGAAGTTTGTAATGGAGCCAGCTCCGCAGGGTGTGACTGTGAAATGCAGAGTGACTCGGGATCAGAGAGGGATGGATAAGAGCCTCTACCCTTTGTATTACCTTCATCTAGACAATGAAAAAAAGGTCAGTATCATGTTTTAAAAAGTTGCAAAATGCAGACCAAAATTGTAAACACAGTACAACAGCACGTTCAGTAGTTCTCCTTTCATTTATTAATTTTGATTACTGTTATCATGGACAGTTGTCATTTGTCGGTGTCTTGTCCCCCCCCCCCTTTTTTTCTTTCTTTCTTTGTAGACGTTTCTACTGGCTGGACGGAAGAGAAAGAAAAGTACAACTTCAAATTACCTCATCTCCATCGATGCCACAGATTTATCAAGAGGAGGCGAGAATTTTGTGGGAAAGCTGAGGTAAAAGGATTTTTGTTTAAATTGCAAAGCAGGTAAACAAACTGTCACATATAAAGTATTAATTAGGTGCATTTTAACTGAATGTGTTTTATACATTGCCCAGGTCAAATTTAATGGGGACTAAGTTCACTGTGTTTGACAACGCTGTGAATCCAGAAAAAGCTCTTCCAGACATGTCTAATGCTCGGCAAGAGTTAGCAGGCATCATCTACGTAAGTCATTTTACTGCAGAACGTTTAACTACAGTATATTGTATGAATAATAAGAACTGTATTTGATTTTGTTTTGGTTATTTCTGACAACAGGAAACCAATGTCTTGGGAATAAAAGGACCCAGAAGGATGACTGTCATCATTCCAGGAATGAGCAAAGACAACGAGCGAGTACCCCTCCGACCAAGAAATGTAAATTCATTGTAAATGCAATCATATAAAACACCAGTTCAATGAGGGCAAAAGATAAAGGCCTATATGAAAATTCAATATGAATTGACTAGTCATAGTTTTTGTTTTGTTTTTGAAATGAAAAGTAAATTCACTCCTTGCTTAAATCTGATATTATAGTCACACAATCTTAAGTCACACAATCCTGGAGAGTAAGTGGAGGCCTGAGGAATGGAGAAATGTACTGGTACTGATTTTTAAGAGTTATGGTGATGTGCAAAGCTGCAGTAAGTACAGAAGGAATAAAGCTGATGAACCATACCACGAGGATATGGGAAAGAGTTGTTCAAGCTAGATTAAGTAGGGAGTTGATAATAACTGAGCAGCAAATATGGTTTTATATTATGAAAGAGCACAACAGATGCAATATTTGCTTTGAGAGTGTTGATCGTGAAGTGAAGTCCAGGAGTTTTACTGTGTTTTTGTTGATCTAGATATGATAAGTTGCCAAGAGAATAGTGGTGCAACGGATCACGGTTGATCCGTAATCCGAACCGATCGCACTCCACGGTTCGGGACGCACGTGATCCGAAGATTCAAAAAAGAAGGAAAAAACGTATGTGTATGGTGCACGTGGTCAGTCTGTCAAGTGATAGTTATGGCCAGCGCTGGTGGTCCAAGTGGAGGAGTAGAGGATTTTGCTGCATTTAAGCAGCCATTTGCTCCCCAATCCGACCGGGCTAAAGCTATTACAAAAGCTACTGGGGTGTTTAGCTGCAGACGGGAGGTCGTATTCCCTTGTGCAAAACAAGGGGTTTAAACTATGATGAACGTGCTTGAGCCACGCTATGATATCTCGTTGCGCGTCCACTTCAGTGACAAGATTGTACCAAGGCATGTATGATTAGGACAAGTTTAAAGTTATGGCTGAACTGTCCCAGGCATCTTCTGTTGCCCAACTACAAATGGGTGGACCTCCAGGTCAACGGAAAGCCCTGTACTGCCCTATACTGCACCTTAATTTGTTTTTATATAATTTCGTGGAATGAGTCTTGAGCTGAATGTTTTTAACAAGCAAACAATTTTGTCTTTTTTTTCTTTTTTTGCTGATCCAAAAATTGATCCGATCTGTGACTTAAAACCGTGATCCGAGCCGAACCGTGAGATTTTGGATCCGTTGCACCACTACAAGAGAAGAACTGTGACATTGCATGAGGAAGGCAGAAGTGGTAGAGAATTATGTGAGGGTAGTGCAGATGGATTCAAGGTGTCTGTGGACTATGATATTTACAGAGGCCATTGTGATTTGTAGTGAGGGAGCAGATAGAAGAGAGTTTGGAGAGGTGGAGGTGTGCTGCGGAGAGAAGAGGAATGAGACAGAGAGAGCTTACTACGTGTTCTAACTCTGCACTCTTGTGCAGTCAAGCGTAACACCCAACAACTAAGATTAGTTTTGTTTCTAAAGAATGCAGATAAATAACTGTAATTTGTCATCTTAATCATTAGAATAATAATGTGCTTTACTATTTTTCTGCTTTCAAGCAAAAACAATAAATTTGAATATTCACAAATGACTTGTTAAGCCTTGTCTATAGCATTAAGAGCAACACAAGGCCAGTGGGAATGAACTATTTGATGTTGATGTTTACCACTTATGTTTTGTTAATTCTTTGCAGGAATGTGATGGCTTGCTGATAAGATTCCAAAACAGAAGGATGGAAAATCTGATCGAGCTTCACAACAAGACGCCTGTGTGGAACGAAGAGACGGCATCTCATGTGCTAAACTTCAATGGCAGGGTCACCCAAGCCTCCATCAAGAACTTCCAGATCGTCCACAACAAAGATCGTGAGTGGCTTTTGCTTGTCCACAACTACTATATGTTAAATAGTTGGGCAAAGAAATGAAAAGCAGTTTACTGGCAATGCATAAAACAACACAAAGATCTACACAACCTAAATGAGTATCTACGTATTACTGCTGACAATGTCCATCTCCCAATAACCACAGTATATCCTGCAACCAGCAGAATAATGTGCCATGCCACAAAGTTCAAATCATCTGAGAAATTATTCCTTGAAGAATACAGTGAGTTCAGTGTACTGAAATTGCCTGCACAGTCCCCAGATCTCAATCCACCAGAGCACCTTCGGGATGTGGTGGAACATGAGATTTGCATCATGGATGTGCAGCCGGCTGCATTATGTTATGTCAATATGAAATAAAATCTCTCAAATAAAATCGTAGTTAACCTAACCCCATGCATGTGTTTGGACTGTGGGAAGGTGCTGGAGGAATTGGATTGAACCCATGCACGCATGGCGAGAACATGTTAAGGTGTGCACTGGGGGCAATATTGTTAACCACTGCATTGCTGTGCTGCCCCACAAGGAATTAGGCAGTTTTTAAGCCAACAGCAGGCCTAACCTGGTACTAGCAAACTGTACCTAATAAAGTGGCCAGTTAAATTATGTCTCATAAGACAGACATTGGTCAGTGATTATTTTACTTCTGCCTGTACAACCCTTAGATACAATTTTTAAAAAAATGATTTCTTCTGAAATTTAGAACTGCAGTTTTTCATATTTGAAATTTCTTATTTATGCCAAATGTTTTGTTTGTTTGTTTGTTTGTTTGTTTTAAAATCCCAAGTCAATTTTGAAGTTTATATGCTGAACTTGCTTTACAGTCTTTAGACTGACCAAGCAGTTTATGCAGAATAAACGAATATGGGGATTCAGCTTGAATATTTTATTACTTCTAAGTACGTACATTGCCATGATCCATCTTATTAACTCCCTGCCTGCCTACTTACGTACCTACCTACCGAAACACTACCTATTTATTTATTAAGATAATTGCTCCATTAATGAATTCTTTTGCTTTTTCCAGTGGACTACATTGTGATGCAGTTTGGACGAATCGCTGATGACATTTTCACACTGGATTACAACTACCCGCTTTGCGCTGTGCAGGCCTTTGCCATCGCACTTTCCAGCTTTGATGGCAAAATCGCTTGTGAATAACACACAAGTCTTCAGT
Source organism: Pundamilia nyererei (assembly GCF_000239375.1). Lineage (NCBI taxonomy): Eukaryota > Metazoa > Chordata > Actinopteri > Cichliformes > Cichlidae > Pundamilia > Pundamilia nyererei. The sequence continues at coordinate 3,263,619 of NW_005187435.1, read as the reverse complement.
TGTGGACTCACACTTAAACCAGCATGCAACAAACCCACATTCACATCAGATCAACCCAGCGTCTTTGGACTCGCCTACACTTCCTGTGATAGGTGTCGATAACAGCAATGGTTCCTCGAATGTGACAATACCTGCTGTTGTGCTGCTGTTATCCGTGTGAGTGCCCCCAGGTGTAAGACACAAAATTGTTGTCATGTTATCGTCTGATCTTGCATGACATGGTGCAGAAGAATCCTCTGTTTTTCATTCTCAGTATTTCACTGCAATCATCTGAACTTCTGGGAACTACAGAAAGACACACCATTGGGAGTCCAGTGACTGGAGAGTTATGTTTCAGGGAGATAATTGTACACCTCATTTATGAAGGTGTTTGAAGACTACTAACATCATTAAAGGATGTTAAACCGTGAATTTATTTTTTTGCTTTGTTGTGCTTTGACGTATTGTGTTGCTGTATAGCGCCAATTTTTTGTGTCAAATGTGACCGCAGAAACACCAAATTACAATAAAAATATTTCTCTTTAGGGCAAAATGAAAATTATACTTTGTGACAGTAATCATCTGCACAAAAGACACACTTTTATTTTAAGTTTATTCAATTTTATTTAGTGACTGTGAAACCGTTTTGTGTATCTGTATACATTAATATACACATAGGTGTGAAAATCTTTTTTCTAGGCATGTACGTTACGTTTCTACAAATATATATGTTTCTAGATAACTGGCTCTAATGTGAACTCCTGTAGGTTTTTGTATGTTGTCTTTTTTAATTTCTTTATATTCATAAACATTGCCTTCGCTGCAGGCTTATGGGAATAATTCAAATGAATTAAATTTCCTTGTTAACTAAATCGCTTTGAAGTCAGCTTGTATAAATGTATGTTTTTGTCATGTTTTTGTGGTTGTCATTTTTTTATCTTTTCTTGTCGCCCTGATTCACAGTAACATAGTAAATTTAGAGTGCTACTGACTGTTTGCAGATGGTCAGTACCACTCAGTACCCCCACAGAATTACAAGACATGCAGGTTACCCCAATCCTTCTTCCAACCCTACAAATGGTGTTTTAATGGGTGTTTAAAAAAAAAATAAAAATCTGTTAGAACAGATATTTATAAAATATGTTTTATAGTTCTATTTTCTCATGCGAGAGAGCGCTTGGCAGATATTTAGTCACATTCCAGTTTCCAGTTTTACAAACACCCACGATTTTCTTCAGTTGCCTGCATGTTGAGAGGAGCTTCACTCAGCATGGAAAAACCTGTTTGAACCGAGGGCCTCCAGAGTAAGTGAGAGGTGTGTATTCTGCCTGAACCTGCTCAGGCAGTTGTCCAGACTCGCAAATTAAATGAAGCCTGGCAGCTCCTCTGGAGAGATGCTGTAAGGTGAGTTCTTCCTACCCCATTGTTTTTTTCTGTAATGTGAGCAATAGTTAAACAACTGCCAACATTATTGTAGTCATGCTGATACATTTGTACTCTTAGACACAATGTGTGAAAATGACTGTACACTACTGTCTTATATGTGTGTGGTGTATAAACGTTCATAATCTAAAAATGTTGCAACCATGTTATTGACCAACAGAAGGAGCTGTTGCTGGATGGAAAGGTGTGAGTGTAAGCTTATAAGATTTACAGTGATACACACATGGTTACTAGTTAAACCCTCTTTCCAGTAAATAAGCGATAATACGAGGGAGAGCAATATTCATAGTTTCTATGGGAATTTAGTGTAATATGAGCATTTACAGCGTATATTTGTATAATTGCATGACAAATGTATTATTATTTGTATAGTTAGACTAAAATGTGAAAGTAAAACTACAACAAAGACTGTTACAGATTACACTCACTAATTGGCTATATACTTGAGGTAATTATACAATAAATGCCAAGAAAATACTATATAATATAATATTAATATAATATAAAATATTCCATTACTAGTAAAGGTCTCTGTGTGTGTGTCTTTGTGTCTCTCTGTCAATAACATTTAAGCAGTAGTAATGCTCCTTCTGATTCTCATTCTCATTTATGGGAGCTTTAAATTACTCTCTGTGAGTTATGCAGGTTTGGCTGCATTAATGTCAACATCTGTTAGGGGAAAATTAAAGTAACAAAATTCTAGGGGGGAAAAGAAAACTGTGTTCCTCACATGAAAGTTGTCTAAGAGAAGGATTTGCATTTAAACTGTTGAGAATAATCAAAACCTTAGACTGGATGACATATTCTAAATAATGTTAGACAATATTTTAGTACTTTTTTCAAATATAGTAGGTTTTTTTTTTTGCATATACTAAGATCTAAGAAAATTATAAGAAGAAAGAGGAAGATGTCAAATGGTTGAATGACAATGAAGCTGAGTCTGTTAACTATTTCTAACTAAAGCTTTTCATAATACATCATTTGTATATTTGTAGTATTTCTCCATTATTAAGTACCAAACATCAAGCTGAGGTTTCTGTTCTTTAGATTTGAAGAAAATTAAATATCAACATAACCAGACGCACAGAGTAAACCATTGAATGTGTGCTGTTTGTTCTGTGTGACATTGAGATGGCATCGTTTTTCTATTGAGTGTGTAGGGGACCTTAACATTTTCTTTTTCTCTGTCTTACTGTAAAATTAAGACTAAAATTAAGTTTCGAGGCAACATGAAGGTGACTCCATCATTTAGTAGTGAACATATTCGCCTTACATGCAAAAGATTCCTGCTTTTAGAATGAGAGAAGACATAAACCCAGCCTTAGGGGGTCACGAGCCCAGGTAATCATTTATGTGCCAGAAGGGGCATCCAATGTGAAATCTGTGCCAAATCAGATATGCATATCCATCGCTTGTGGTCGCCTCTTGGGGATGAGCCAGCAGGTGAAAATACCTCCAACATATAAATCCAATTTATTCAGTAGTGATTAGTAGTGATGTAATTTGTTGTGATCTTCTCTGTTCTGTTTATATTTATATACTATACCATATTATCTCATCTTTTTATCACTAATATTTTGGATAGGATAATATTTCCACATGTAACTAACTGCACAATTTTCCATTTTAAACCCTATATATTATTATTTAGAAAATTTTAAAAATTGCATTAAGGTTTTGAAACATTAAATATTCCATGTTTCTTTAAAGTTATCTACAGTAATAAAACATAATAATAATAATGTTTTAGAAAGATTCATTTAAAGACTGTTCCAGTGTTTTTATATAAAGCCACGGAGTCTTTTATGTAAATGCCCTTTATATATTTCCTACCTTTGACATATTTCTGCGAGTGTATGTACTGCCAGACTGGTTTTTCGGACAAGAGTTTCCAATCAGCGTTCAGGGATTTTGTGGGCGGGGCCTGCGGTGAAGTCACTACCCCCCCCTCCAAAACCTTGTTGATTGACGCGCACCAATGGCTCCTCCTTGAAAGTCTTTTTTTTCCCTCCCCCTTCGTTTTCCAGTGTAGTGCGTTGATTTCATACCAAAGTCATACTTAACATTCCACTTATACTGTCAAACCTCTGAGAAATATTAAGGAAAACAACAGCGCGCCAAAATATAACAAAGTTACTGAATTGATCAGTTTCCCCCACTGAGGAGAATAAGCTGACTGCAAGAATAAAAAGGTAAGTCTTCCACAAATGTTCCCTCTTTCTGTCCACAGCCTTTTTTCTGGGAAGTTTTTTCATGCCGCTTGTCTCGGTGAAGTTTTCAGATCATTGTCATTTTTTACATTTTTCCGCGGAGCTCCCTGCGTTGGGAGGGAAGAAAACATTTGCAGTTTGATACTCTATTGTGTTTGACTTTCCCAGTGTGCATGGATATCTTTGACAGCCTATGTGCAATCATATTTCCACCGGTAGCCCGCTCATTGGCACATACTTTTACCTAAAAGAAAAAAAAAGAAAAGAAAAAGGTTTTCTCGTTTGACAGAAGGAAATGGGAAAAACATGTTTGTTTTCTGTCCCGGACAGTTCATACCTGGATCCAACTCTTCCAGCCTTGCTCCTCAAGAAGAATCCAACAGTTTTACAGACAAGCACGGAGAGAGACGATTTGGACGAAAACGTTTTAGAGGAATACACAACATCAGCGTGATTTGGACCTCTGCATCACTAAGGTAAGACAGCTTCTTGATTAGGAAGCGAGGTTAAATAAATTCTGGAGGTCTTGTTGATGCTTCCTACATGGAATTACAAATACAGAGTAGTTTTCTTGATAACGCCTAAACAAACCAAGATTATCTCATATAAAAGTGTGTGTGTGTCAGCTCAGCTACGTCTGCTTTCGCTTTAGCTCTTGCCGGGCAGACTGTGAACAACATTGCAGTATGTTAATACATTTTTAAGACTAAATTTAAATCAAGCATTTTTTTTCATCAAAACACTCACAAATTAATATGAATGATTTTTAAATGGTTTGCAATGAATCAAACCATTTAAAGCTTTAGATTAGAAAACCAAAGCTTTTTTTTTCACTCACATCTGGAATTACACCTTAAATCTAAATTTATTTATGTACATGCATATTGAGGTGTACAAGACTATGCAGTGTAAACCACAGAATAAAAGTTGTTATAGAAAGTAACTATCAGTCTATCTATTTAACTATCTGTCTATCTATGTAGTTCTTTGTTCTTGACTTTTTCAAACGTGGCATGTGATGATACACTGCAAAGTCCTTCTAAGTACATAATTCATAGGTGAGGATTTGAGATGCATGGATACGTAGCGAGCTAATTGTATAATTATATGAGTGCCACCTCAGGCTACACCTGCTATACAACTGTGTGTGGTTAGTAGAGACCTAGGCGAAAATAATATGTGTCCGTTTTGACAGAGCCAAACGTTGGCACCTCCTTTATCCTAAGTTTGCGCGGTCATATGAACTGCACAGTTAAATCACTGACAGTCAACACGTTTGACTGAACGGCAGAATGCGGTCTGTCAGGTTGGTCGCTGTTAGCAGAATAACCTGTTAACGTCTGTTACTGTTTCCCCTGCAACATTTCCTAAAACTCAAGGCAGAAGGAAAGCCTTTCTCTTTTTTTTTCTTTCACATCATTGTCTTTCATAAACACAGTTGTAAATTAAAGTATGACATTGATTTGGTGTAGCCCTTTAAGCCCGCTCTAAAGCCTTTTAAAGCAGAAGGATAATCGGCTATCAAATAGGGTGTCTCTTTTCTTGCTGTCACGTTAGGTCATGGTTGAGAAGCCAGATCTCCAGTTTGGGGCCTGCTTAAGACCTACATGTGGAAATGTTCTGAAATGAAACACCAACATGAACAACCAAACAATGTGCCCTTGGTAAATGAGACACGCCAAGATGCCTAATAATAGATTTTGATGCTGATGGGTAAATCTGGAGAGGATTAAGCATTCTGCTGTTCCGTCAGATTCTCTTTCATTGTTTTCATGCAGCCTGAATACATCAGGCCTCCCACTGTACAATGTGGTCTTTTTTTTTCCTTGAACATACTTTATATTTCTTAGCAATTGCGGATTGAGCATTTACACTTTGTACTTGTGTAGAAGTTAAATTAAGGGAAAGTTTTATAGCTTTACCATGTCACGGAGGTCAATTAGATTACTTGTGGTAGTATCCCCTAAAAGTGGCTGTTTTCTCTCCTTTTTTCATCCCCAGCTGTGTTCCTTCGGGCTGTTTATTAGAGGGAAGAGTTAATGAGCATGTGTTCTCTTCATTAGGGTAACAAATCAATCCCCTTATGTTTTTGATTTTTCTTTTTAAATATGCTTAATCAGAAACTGTAGCTACTATAGGTATTTCAAATTATTTGTGGTGTAGGGCTAATTCCAGTGGTGAAGTGCATCCTGTGTTTGCGCTGCAGAGAGTTTACTTTGGATGCAGGTCTGTTGACCGTTTGTCAGTAGCAGCTTCACCCGTTTGTGTCAAACCCACAGAAGACCAGCTAATGAGCTTTTGCCCATTTGTGCAGACATTGGTCGCTTTTTAGCACCAGTTTCAGAAGTTCTCGTCCAAATGGTGGACACTTTTGCCTCTGTCAACCCAGACCTGAACAAATACCACTTATGTCTGTGCGGTGAGGACACAAAGAGAAAAGCCTGCAGCTCTCAGCAGAAAGGCATTAATGATGATCTGGATTACAATATGCAGTTTGACACTGTCAGCTAGTAACGGCTGGACTGAGCTACTTGTTGGAGTCATAGAGCCAAAAAAGAAAGTGTCAAAATAGAATTCACTTTGACAGTCCTCAGTAATGCAATTTATCAACATTTTATTCACATTAATTCACTGCACATGTTTACATATCCTCCAAACCATGAGGTTTGAACAGATAAGCTTTCTGGCCTCCTCTTCAGACCACTGAGGGGAGGAGCTGGGGAGTGGCTGAGAACAGAATACTCTTTGTGTCAGATGTCCCCAAGTTGCTAAAGGTTTTAGTTGTTCTTCCTCTGGCAACCAAGAGTTAGCAATGTTCCACATTTCTTTACTCGAAAGAAGAAGTACTCAGAAAGAAATGTTATTTGTGACAATGTCTGTCTCCTCTCCAGCCTCCATTATAAATAACAGGAGGCTTACTCCTGCACTGCTTCATAAAGTGTGTGTGTGTGTGTGTGTGTGTGTGTGTGTGTGTGTGTGTGTGTGTGTGTGTGTGTGGCCTGTGTCGCACTGGAGCTCCAGTGACCCAAGGGCACTCATGTGAAACTCCTTTAATCCCTCTGCTCAGTGTTTTGGGTTGGGGGATGATCTCCCTCTGCAGCACAGTTCATTTTAGTTGCTCCTAATATAAAACATCACAGGTGTAGTCGTTTTTAGGCTGATTAAACTTTTGTCTTCAACAGAAGAACAAGTTTAACCTTTGGGTGTGCTTTTTATGTAAGATTGGAGTTTTTTTTTTTTCCCTTGTGATACAGCTCGTATACAGCTCTGATCACAGCCGTGGCTGCTTTTAAATGCCTTGTGCCACGATTTATACGGTTGCATGAATTATTGGCTGGTGCATTCTGCTGCAAAGTTATGCATGTCTTAAAGGTTTCACAGATTATGGCTTTAAACCGCTCCTCTCACCACAAAATGACCAATTCAGGCTAGAATGGCTTCTCTGCTACGTTCCCCAGAAAATTTCCGATTAAAATGCTGATTCAGGCTGTAAAGAAGAAAAAAAAAAAAAAGCTCTCTGGCTTTCTGGCCCTGCTTTGTGTCAGTCTTTCCCTTTTCAGCTGGATTAGGCTTAAATCTCTGAACGTGTCACAGTTCAAGGTAGACCAAATAGCCAGCAGCATCCAGTGTTAAAATAGAACAACAAATGAATGAATCGGGCCTTATGTTCATGCTGTGCCTTGACGTGTGATACTCATTTATCCGCCTTAGACTCTGTGACTCATAGGAAACCAGCCACCTCTTTTTGCCTCCATGCAGCATGTTAGTTGGTTTCCATGCTATGTGAAATGATTAAAAGAAAGCAATAAATAATAGTCATTTCTCTTCATTTTCATGGTGTAAATAATCGAGGAATGTGTGCCAGACACTTCCAGCTCAGATCGCTTTCTTTTCTGCGTGCAAGACGTTATTCTGAGCCTTATTTTTCTCCTCGGGCAGGCAGCTGGTATCAAACTGCAAATGTCTGACTTGACAGAGTGTGTATGTGGTACGTGTGTGTTCATGTGTTTGTCTTAGCTTTTCCCTCTGCCTTTCTTTCTGTCTCTTGCCGTGTGAGCTGTTGGCCGTCCAGCCCTCCTCTCACTCTCAGCTCTGATTGTTTCCTGAGTGCCTTGCCAGATAGGAAGTAGGAGGAAGTTATTGGAGGAGCTGGAGAGAATTTATTAGGGCCAAACACAGACACAGAAGGGAGAGGGGAAGGTGGTGACTGATTTTTTTTTTTCCTTTTTTTTTTGGAAGATGGGCTCGTGCTTTCATGAGTCTTAAAAAGGCAGTGGTGCCTTCAGCAAACGCAGAGAGCACACAGCTTGACACTTGTGCCAGCTCATCACCTTAGATTTATCTCCTAAATGAAGGCGCTGCAGTTAAACATGTGCATATGTGTGTTCTGTGTAAGGAGGAATAAGGCCATGTTTCTAGCTCTTGTCAGAGAGCAGCTTTCCTGGCCCGGAACCTAAAATGTTTTCTTTATCTGTAATCTGACCTTAGAGAGCAGCTGCTCCTTCTGCCGCCAAGACCTGTTGTTTCCCCTGTTAAATGTGTGTGTGTGTGTTTGTGAGACTGTTGGTGTGTGTGGTGGGGGTCTCACTTTGAACGAGAGCACTGACCCTACAGCTGTGAGCACCCTTCAACCTTAACAAGATGTGTGCTTCTCTAATGTGGAGGAGTTTGGGTCTGTGATTTGTAACTGTGTATACACGAGACTTTAAGTTCAGTGGAGGTGTGTTTTACTCCCAGCTAAGCGGGGGGGCTTATGTCTGCCAGTAGGGGCCTGTTCTTTGCCAACAAGTGTCCCAACTCTTACAGCAACTAAACAAAGACTTCATTTATAACGACAGGAACAAATCTTGTAGTGTACAGATGGAAGAATATACAATCCGACTGTGAGCAATGACAGAGAGACATGCAAACACAACAGGCTTGATGGATCAACAGTGGAAGAGACAGATTTGAAGGAAATCTGTTAACAATCTGCTTTGGGACATGAGTCAGTAGAACTGAGTCATGGGGTGTACAGAGATGTGAACAGATGAAGGAAGCTGATCCTTTCATGGTGCTTTGTTTGTGCTTTATCCGAAAAAAAAATAAATAATAATAATACAAACGATATGCACTACCCCAAGTGGCCAAATGAATCAGATGTACTAACATTACAGCCAAAATAGCGTTTTGCATCCTGGTATTCAGCTAGTGAGGTTTATAAATAACTTCATTCTATAAAAAATTATGGCTGACACACTGAAACAAAATCCTAAAGCAAATGCGCGTGTTGCATTACATACACCATCATTTTGATAAGGCATGTAGAATTTTTTGTTTAAAAAATAAAAGGAAAACACCTGTAAAGATATATTGCAAATATATCTAATGGCTGTGTCAGATATCTTGTTTATAACCTTGGCTCCAATGTGTCTTCTACTGTTTCAGTCCTGTGGACCAGGTTCAACTTTTTAATAGTTGCTGTTAAAGGCTTAAATATCACAATGGCAAAAAAAAAAAGATGATTTCTGTACCAACGTATTAGAGATCACAGAATTCATGTTATATTTACTTCAGGTGTTTTTAAAATTTTAAATGAGTTACATTTACAAGATTGTGTTTTCTACCTTAAATTCAGAGTAGGAGTAACCAGAGTAGTTGATGGTTTTATTATTAAAGCTTCTAGTGTATTACTATGATCCATCCTGTCTGGTCTTTACTGCTTAAAAAAAAGCAGTAAAGAAATTAAGAATTTATTTTTATAACATTTTTTTTTCAATTTTCAACAGAAAATGTACTTGCTGCATTGACTTCATTCTCCATCTAAACCTTGTTACTGGCGTTTTACACAGCCAAAAACTGCAAGAAAAACAAATGTATTAATTAAAAGTGATGAATTTGTCAACAGTTCTCATGACAATTTTTTTTTTTCACGGAGTGTGCAAATAACTCATAAACAGAGAAGTTCAGTGGAACCAAAACGGATTCAAATGGAGTCAAACATTATGCTCGTCACATCGACAGCAGAAAGTTGAGGGAAAATTTCTTCCTGCTCTGCTAAACCATGACATGCTCCCTCGGATTTAACAAGTACTGTCATTGTGAAATGGGCACTTGTAATTGGTCGGGAGGGCATTTAGTTTCATTTTTATTGAAATGATTATTTTGAAAATAGAAAATAAAACCTAGTAAAATACTTATCATGGGCTGTCAGGATGGGTCCATTGTTGAAGTCGGTGGGCCCAGGACTCTTAGGCTGACCCACAATGCTGTAGACTGTTTAGAAAAGAAGCGTATAGCCCTCTGTCACATCCCTAACTTTAGCAGAAAACAAAGAAGAAGAAAAAAGATTTGGCTCCTGTACTGCTGTGAAGAAGGGTTGGCTAGTCAGACCAAAATATTTTTTTGTATATGGCTATAAACAAGTAATTTCCATGACTGAATGTTAGCATAGGGGTCTATGGAGTCTGATGATCTTTAGGAGCCAGCCTCAAGTGGCCGTTAGAAGAACTGAAGCTGTTGGCTTCATTTTTTTTAAGTTGTGGTTTTGTTTTTTGGGAGGCCTTTCTGTGACACGTGTAACCTGGGCGTTGAAATAATAGTTTCCCTTATTGCTATACAGCAGAAGCTTAAAGCTTAACTTTGCACTTGTAAGCTATTGGACACATACTGTGCCCTTCTGGTACTTACACTGCTGTCCTAGCTCAGTGGGCTCACATGGCTCTCACGGTGGGATGTTTAGTCTCTGCTAAAATGTATTACTATGATCCATCCTGTCTGGTCTTAAACGTCTTCGAGGTTCGACAGATGTTCTTTTCCCACCGCTGGACTCGAGAGGAGATGTTGCCGTCAGGCCATAAAAATCAGACATGACAGAGAAAGTTTGACTCAAGGTCTTGCCTCACTGTAGTCTTGGAATTCCGCTGCGTAAGTAGAAACCCATCTGGTTGGTCCATTTGAGAGACCCAAGATGATATCATGTTCAGTGGAAGATAAATTTGAGGAATAACAGACAACAAATAAAAATGTGTCAGCTCTGCCTTTTCTGTTTGACTAAATGTTATCCTACCAACTGCTGAATGCCAAGACACCTATTTCGTTTTTACAGAAAGAAACAGAATCTGTTTTCCGGCCTGTAGGTGTTTGTAAGTGATTTCCTCCATTCTGTGTGACTTATGGATTCCCTTTCCTGATTAAGGCTATGTTGACAACTTTCCTCAAGCAAGCCAGCTGAGAGTGACTCAGTAGAATTTCTGGAATTCATTGGTACATTTTACCACACATAGCCCTCTCTCAGAAGAAGCAGTGCCAACAAACTCCGGTCAGTTCGTAGATGGAGCCGGAGCAGAGATAAGCCGATTGCTGAAAACAGAATGTAATGTGATCGCTGGGTACAGGACTGGGAAAATGGGTAGAGGGATTCTGGTGCATGAATGGTGCTGTTTCAGTGACTGTGTGAGCCACATAGCTTTGCAGTGTTATTTACATTCCTGCTGCACATTGGAATTCTGTAGCATGTTGGTCTCAGAGTCCCATGGCCTGACTCCCAGACAGAGGGAGGGGAGGTGTGTCCCTGATTTTTATGTAAAATGTGAGAGCAGTGTGTTATCCAACCAGGGCACATTTAAAAAAAAAAGTGTTTCCATCTGGCAAAAGATCTAAAAGTCTTACACACAGTTTTGTACATGGGAGCTGCTGGTTATTATCAGTATCAGTTCCATAACAGTTTCTCAATTGTGCTATGAAATGTCAGCAAATTAAAATGAGCCAAAGTGTGTCACAATTGTCTAAGCTGAATGGAAAAGAAACAGAAATCACCCTTATAAGATTTATATTTCATACTATGGTTTACTCATGAAAGTGACCACCGTCTCATTTTTGTCTCACACAACACAATTGATTCATTCTTAAGTAAAATGTTAATTAGGCCATGATATTAAAATGGCAAGCTTGCCACCAAATAGCTCTGACCTATTATCGATGTAGGACCTTTTGATGATAGTCCTGCAGTTACTGGTACTAGGACAGAAGTAGGTGATCCTTTAGGACATGTGGGGTGCAAGTGGTACCTCCATGGATCGGGCTTGTGTAACATGCAGATGCTTACTGGATTGGGATCTGGGAATTTAGAGGCCTGGTAAAAGGCACGAGCACTTTATTGCTTTCCTTGAGCTGCTCCTGCCACACTGCAAGGTGCGTTCTCCTGCTAGACAAGGCTGCTGCTGTTGGGATGCCATTTCAGTTAAGGCTGTGTTTGGTGTGCAAAACCAGAATGATGTCATTCACTTTCATTTGTATTTAATTTCAAGCCCAAAACATTAAGGATATTCCTTTTTAAATCTCATGTAACAGGAAAAAGAACTGTAAATTATTCGAGTAGAGACTGAGGAACTGAGGATTTTCTATCACCTTTGCTTCACAAGTACTTATTGCTCATCGAACATGCTCATTCAGTTAATGCCACTCAACATCAGTCAACTGATTTATTTTTTCTATCAACACTGAGGACTGTTTGTATTTTAATCATTGCAAGTTGTTACTATGCTGTGGAGTTTCTCACCCAAACTGGCTCGAAGGGACATTACAGTGCATTGGTGAGAGATCTTCTAATTGAATCAGTATGTTAATTACAACTGCTTTACTGGTATTTTGGGAGTAAATCATGTTGGACAACTAAATCCCAAACCTCCTCATGCTGACTCATTTAATTGGAGCTCTCTACAAGTATGAAACTAGCTGTTGCGTTTGAGTCCATAAGACTGTCCGTCCAACATTTATCATGATGTCGGGGCCATTGTCCTGACTTAAATCCCGTGACTCCACTCGGAGATGTATTGAAAAATTGCTCCACTGACAATGCCCTCCCTCTAGTCTGAGCTCTGAGCGTCACAAAGTGGGAGCGTGTTCACTGCTGATGTTGCATTCCAGCTGGAACAATCCCACTGTTTTCCAGACTCCAAAGTGGACGCCTAAATTGGACCCCCCTTCCCCCCTCCAAAGTCCCCCCCTAGTCCCCCCCCACCCCCCATACACACCCCTTTTCCCCCTCTGCTCTAAACCTACCATCCAAACCACCCACCCACCACCCACTCCTCCTCCCATACATGCATCCCCTGGTCTCCTGTCCTTATTTGGGTAAAGACGTTCTGAGTGCTCGTTGGAGGGGAGGGAGGGGAGGGCGCTGGGTTGACACAAGGGAGGCAGGAGGAGAAACAGTGAGCACTCGCAGCCCTTTCTTAATAAGGACATGTCTGGAATTCAGGCCCCTCTCTTAGTGAAGAGCCTCTCTTTTGCAGCACCTCACTTGAACACGCTCTTGTGAGCACTTGGAGCTCCATTGAGGTCGTCGGATCTGATGTTACATTGAGGGCTGTTTGCGGCTCTTCACTGCTCACAGTGCAGAGGAGGTTCGCAGTGTTTTCTCTGCTATAATTGGAGATAAACAACAGCAGCCACCTCTCCCTCCACGCCTCCCTAACTGTGCCATCAGCCTATGATTACGGTCTCGGCTTTACTGAGCCCGTTACCCCGCAGCACCTGCGCACACATTAATGACATACTTTGAAAGACATCTTCACACCAAGCTATATGACCACCATATGCTATACTTGAGATTGAGATAGACGTGTATTGAAGATTGCATTATTGTTTGTAGAAGTGGACCTTTTGTGCTGGTTTAGTTTTTAATTTGTTCCAATGCGGACAGCGTGACAACAAAGTAAAAATCGCACTGGCGAAACTCTTGTGGTTGTTTCAGTCTGCTTACACATTTTATGGTTTTAGCTTCTAAAATGTAAAGATGTGATGCTAGAATATGCCATGTATTATAGTAGATTGATTATTTTAGGGTTTTGAGATGTTGGTGAAATAAAACATTGCACTTGAAATCATCATATTTTGCTGTTGGAAACCATAACGAGCATTTCCCAATGTCTTAATTTATCTACCCACATGACATTGTAGGCCCAAACTTTTTTTTATTGTTGGTCTGTTTTCCACTTCTTGTTTTGTTTCTTTAGCAGTGCAAAATGTAAGAAATCATCACTTTTTAGAAGTTAAAACCAGATTTTTTTCTTTTCTACATAAGTAATTAAATGGCAATTCATAGTTTATGAAATGGTTTTACACAAGTCAGTGCAGGGCTTTCTAATTGTTTACTTGCACACATTTTTGATTCTTATTTATCAGTAAAGTATCACAATTTTGCCCCCCCCCCCACAAATTGGCTAGATAGATTATAATTAAACTAACCCCAACTCTAGCAGTCACTGGGAGCAGTCCAGCCCAGTGATTCGTGAGGACTGAGATCATTTGAGCTGTTGATGAGTGCTCAGTTTCAGTGTTGAGTTTTAACACCGTGACCCTGTCTCAAAGGGTCCACCGTAACCAGGACCCTCTCAGCTAAAATTAGCAGCTTGACTTGTGGATATTTCTCAAACTCTCGCTTTGGTTCAGTGTCAAAATTAATGTTGCATGTTGCTTGTGGTAGAATTTCACTGCAGGAACAGTATTGCCATACTCTATTCACCTTTGATCTTTTGTAATTCCTTTTAAATGATGATGGGAAGGGAATGAAAGCATCACTAATCCTTCGCCTCTGCTTTTCACCATCAGACATTTTGTTATAGCTACAGTAATTGTAAAGTGTGCGTGTGTTGTTCTACGTACTGATGAAAAGCATGGAAAAAGAAAGCCTAGGAGAGATTCCTGTGCTCATGAATGATGAATTTCATACATTATAGTGTATGTATAGTATTTTTTTTTTTTACATTTATATTTAAGTTTCTTCTTGTTAAAAGGGAGTTTATTCTCTCTTGTCTCATCAAGTTTCTCGTAGTGTGTTGTACCGTTGTTTCCATTTGTGAAGTTGTAGTTTCTTTACCTTGCAATATAGAGAGGATGTTATAAATGTCATGGCTGTAAAACTGCCATTACAAACAGGGGTTTTATTCACTATTGTTACTCATTTATATTTTCACCTGAGAATAGAAATGTTATGGGTTGATTTTTATGCTATTATGATATCCTGCATTTCTAAACCTCGTAATGAAAGAAAGAACTGACTGGGTCTGTATTTATCCATTATACTTTATTTTTGTCAGTATCTGCAGAAATGCTGAAGCAGAAACATAAGCATCCTGGGAGGATAATGGTTACCTCATAGACTTCCATTTTAGAAACAATACAATGCTGAAAAGGCAGCTTGAAAAATACTTAAGAGCCATGCCTGCAGTCAGCCATAAGCCAACCACACTGGAACACAGTTCCCAGACCACAAGAATTCTTTGAGGCCAGCGCTGATTAGTGAGGTCTTTAAACTTCGTTTTATGGAATATCTTGAATTCATTTGGCCATTTCAGAGACATAAAATCAAGGAAATTATCATAATGATTACGGGTTGCATTGTTTATTCTTGCAAATTTAATGACTGCAATAAAAAAAAAACGTCAAAGAAGGTAGTGGCTGTATAGATGAACAACATTCCTTTTTCAAGGAGATCTTCTTTGCTCAAGTCAAATGTTTCCAGTTGTGAGGATTTCAAAGAAAAAAGACAAATTTGAGATTTGAGTCAAATTTGAGTTGTCTTAGATTTAACTGAATTGATTGAGTTTTACTAGATATCTCCTCAAGGTTATCTGGTGTCTGTTCATAGAAGGCATCAAGTCAAAATTTATTTTTTTTGAAGCTCAGCAGTGTTGCTTCATAAACTCTAAGAACAATGTAAGACAGTTGTTCACTCCTGACCCATTTGCCTGCTACTTAGCACATATCATAGCGAGTCCATCAAATTCATGACCTCCGCACAAAAATAAGACAATTTTATGTTGGACATTTTATGTGTGTTGCCAGATAATGCCACATGTCCTGTACCTTTGCTTAATTTGGACATTTAAGTGTAAAGCTGGGACCAGCATGGATGCCATTGTGTAAACAATGGCTTTGATCTAGTAGAAGATCAAACTTCTACTATGGCAACATCTGTAAATTCTACTAGGTGAGGTTTTACTGGAGAAAAAATATATAATAGTAATAATAATTATAATAGTAATAGGAACTGAAGTGAAACATTGTGCTTCACTGATTTGTTTTATATTCTTTTTTAGCAACAAATAAGGGTTAAATTATGGATTTGGCAAAACAGACAATACTTTTTCAATGAGCGTTTCCAAATAACGCTGGACTAACGATAAACTGTTTCTACATTTCCTCAGACCCTTTAACTTGCTGTTTGGGTGAAAAACACTGTTTGTTGGGTTGTGCTCTGGTGATGATCATAAAAATTGCGATCAGTATGGGACTTTTAAAAATGTTTATGCAACTGTATTCAACAGATCACCTACAGATCCTTTGATACCGGGGCTCAGGGTTGGGCCCAGGTGGAGCCGCCACAATTGCGTCCAACGAGTGGAGTGCCAACGGTAGCCCAGAAGATGGGCTGGACGGGGACAATGAAGACAAGACCATGGACGGGGATGCCGAGGGTGTGTGGTCCCCAGACATTGAGCAGAGCTTCCAGGAGGCCCTCGCCATCTACCCTCCCTGTGGAAGGAGGAAAATCATCTTGTCAGATGAGGGAAAGATGTATGGTGAGTTCACTGGATAACTGCCAGAGTAACAAAAGAACAACAATTACATGGAAATCCACTCCATAATGAATGCACGAAAATGAGAAAAACATTCATTCCACAGAGACTTGTGGCTAAAAGAAAACAAACACTGGTAATACTTTCCTGAAAAGAAATGAGAAAAATACTTTTCTTCTTTTTGCGCTCAAAACTTTGCTACAGAATGTTTTCTTTCCACTCAGAGCTCTCTTTAACAAGTCTGTACCTGTTGTGCTGTGACCCAGGGGCAGGTTCTTCCAGTCGTACCAGCACTCTCAGAGCTGGTTATTGCTGTCCTGAGAGCAAATCGGCTGCTCTCCCATTGATTTACACCTGTCTTTTTCTTCAGAGTGTTTTTATTGCTTTGGTTTTTTTTTTCCCCTCCTACTATTTCACAACCTGTCCTTCTCGACATTATGTTGTTAGACACACAACCTCTTTGTCTTCTTTTTATCTCTGAACAACATCTTATATACTTTTTTTTTCTTAAACACACTGGTATCACTGGGAGAATTTTGCCTTTAGGTAACCGGTTAAAGCCGGTTTTCAGGAGAACTGTTGCGTTTGATGCAGGATGGCTCAGTTAAATTAGCAATAATTAGCCCAGCATGAATCGAGACTCAGAACAAAAACATCACATTGGCCTGCTGTTCTGCCGAAGAGTTTAAACATCCATATGGTTTCGGAATAGTTGCGCTGTTTCCTGCAGCGTGTCCATTAAATTGCAGGTGTTGAGCCCCTAATGTCCTGAAACGCTCCAGATGGATATGTTGGCAAGGCCTTCCGTAGACTCACTCGCATGCAGGTGTGGGAAATTTAACACACTTGTCTTTGATTATTTTGATCGTACTCTCCCATTCCTAATGTCGAGACTGTTTTCTTAATGAGATTTTATTATTTTATCTTGGAAATGTAGCTGAAGAGCCATAAATGTTGAATGCGAGAAATCAAGCTGGTTTTTTTACGTTTGTACTTGCTGTGCCCTCTTTTTGATTTTGCTAAGTTGCAGTGATATTTTTTTCAGCATTGTAACTCAGCCCCCTTGTGCTTAGTAAGAATTTCCTGCCCTTTAATTAATGTCCATCAAGGCTCTAAAAGTTTAAACTTATTGTAGCTTCAGTGCAACCATAAAAACCATCAATCATGGCCATCAAAATGTCAGAGGGACTGTGTATCTTAGAAGCATCGGTGTTTGTTTCTTGTGTGGCTTTTATTTGCTTGACGTCAGATGGGATTCTTTTGGCATGATTCAACCAAGATGGAATCTTATCCTCATTTGTTCAGCAGATTCGGATATTCAAGGACAGGCACATACCTGAGATTACTCAGCCACTGCTGCAGCTTCTGTTGTTACTCTCAACCTGCCTTAAGGAACAAAGTAGTCATGAAACGCGTGGTGGATTAAACGATTACTCAAAACTTATTAAAATTTTTGTTTGCGTAGATGAATTTCTAATAATTAGTTTATCAAATATTTCTGACATACTGCTTTTCTTTTGGATAATTTTAAGTTGAATATTTTATGGTTTTGCTGATACGCTAAATACGGTTACAGATTAATCCGCCCGAAAAAAGGAACATTTTAGCATGGATTTAACAAATAAATGACATATACATATAGTGTAAATAATGTAGTTGAGTTTGCTCTCACTATGTGATGGCACAAATTATCCCAAAGATCTAAATTTTTATGTAGGTGTCTAGCGCACAGGATACACCTATGCTGATACACTTATGACAGGTTAGTACTGGTTGACAACAAGATTGGTTGGGTTTTATCCAATGCGATTTAATTTTATATGCGATTTATATTTTTAATTTTTATATGAAATCAAATAACATCTATCAACTTTTTATTCTGGCAGATTTGAATATCATGCATAAACATATACATATGATATAATGGGAAAAATATTGTGACATATTTCTACTAGGTGCCAGAGCTAGTTTAGAACATGCTTTGACTTTTGCACACACATAAACTTTTGAAGCATTTTCAAATTTACCCAAGTAAATTTTTATTCCACTTTAGCTGTGCAGTGCTGTGTCTTCCCTTCCATACATTTGTCATGAGAACACCAACAAAGAAGCAGGCTTTGCACAAACCTGCCCCTTCAGCAACAAACTGTCAAGACCCCTTTTAGAAGCCCTTTTTTTTCTAGAGCATTAAACACCCTCTCCTTTTACAATAAGTCATCTGAGGCTCTGCTGGGAGAGCCAAGGAATGCCCCCAGAAGAAGCCTTCTCACAAGGTGATTACCTCAGACATCTAAAAGCTGCCCTGACGTGAGGTTAGGGGAATGTTAACGATTGCACTGTATGTAAGACTGTCTACCTAGCAGTCTCAGACTCCAATGGCCTCCAAAAGCAGGCAAGTCATCCCTCCCATTGGGAATTCCATTTTTTCTTCCAGGATTTTTATTTGCTGGGAAACCTTTGCAACTTTCCATTCGCAAGAAAAGACTACTTTATACTCATGTGTTCACTGCTCCACAAGCCTGTCTAGACTTCCCAGTGCCATTTCCAGTCACTTACATAGCTCAGGGGTGACAGAAAGTTCAAATAAG
>NW_005187435.1:3177383-3243934 GCF_000239375.1 Pundamilia nyererei | reverse complement strand
CTTTTGAGTTAAAATATATATTTATAATTTTAATAAATGACAAATTAAAAAAGCATGAACATTCTTTTGTATCGAAAAAATATCGAACCTTGACATCAAAGTATCGAACCAAACCGTGAATTTTGTGTATTGTTGCACCCCTAATATATTCATTCTGTCACAGCTCCGGAATTGTCAACCGACATGAGTCCAGTTCAAAATAGCCTCTTCTTACTATATTGTATTGTATTGTTGTTAAGTTGGTTTTGATCTTACGTAGTGCAACAGAAGTGATTGTAGCAGTTTTGTAAGAGGTAAAAAGAAATTAATTAATGCTAATAACAGAATGTATAGGGGCATTTTTAGAAGAAGGTGTGGCACACACAATTTGCCCCTTGCACAACCATGAAATTAAAAGCTTTAAATTAAAAGAGTAAAGGGTAAATGGTTCTGATTTGCATTTAAGGTTTTCTGTGTAAACTGGTGTTTTAGCAGCTGCAGGGCGCCGTAAAAGTCATTCTCCAAGTACAGTGTCCAAGAGAGAAAAAAATATTGCTCAAAGACGACACATTGCCACTAAAGTTTTATTACCCCAAGTTGCTATTATTTAATTAATTGGCTTGATTCTGCTTGCATTCAATGCAGGAAGTAAAATGCAATACACTACAATTGAAAAATTGAACACCAATGAGGTTGGTAATGTTTTAGACTCAGAGGTCACTGTCTCAAAGTCAAGTAGCTAATTCATGCCCCTATAAAAGCAAACTTTAATGGTTTTATGACCCCCATACTTGACTTTTATTTTTTATGCTCCAACTTTTTAAATATACTTAATGTCTTTAACAAGTTTTAGAGCTGCTTGTTTGTGGATTTTTTTTTAAAACTTGGGGATAGGACCAAGCAGCCTGTTTACAAAATTCAATGCAAGCTATAATGCATGCAATGCTACAATGCAAGCTTATAAGCTTATATTAATAACCTTATAACAGACAGCTGAGGGGAGTCGGTCATCTCATCTTATTCGTAAGTAAATATTTACCAAAATGTCAAACCTTTTGGTTGCTTTTTCAGATCATTTGTTCAGATTAAAGGAACTCAGTTGTTACAGGTAAAGATTATCGTATGCATCTTTTCAGATTAATGAAAAATAAAACATTTAAACAAGAGTCAGGAACTTTATTCTTGGTAAAATGAAATGGTTGGCTCATGGCGCACAGTAAATTTAGAGGAAGTGTCGTTAGAAGATGGAAAAAATGTTGCCCGTCTTGTTTGGCCTTGGGGCTGTGCTGACATGTTGTTCACCTACGTTTTCTGGCCTCAACAGGTGTGTCAAACCCAAAGCACACACCTTTTTCTCTTTTAGACCTGCAGCTGTCACTACTAAAGAGCACTCTGGGTAATAAAAGTAGAGAAAGATTTGAGTGCTAAACAAGGGTTTATGTCTGTTCCTACCTTCGTGGACTGATGTTGAATTGCCAGCAGGTTCGGTGCATGTGCACAACTTTGACAAAACACAGCATGTATGTGGACATATTTAAGAAAAAGAAAAGGGGGTGGGCAGCTTTGGTTTGTAATGATGACTGAGCAGCCATGTAGCTTCTCTGTCAGTTACTCACTGAGATGTAAGGAATGTTTTCAGTCATGGCTGAGCAGTATGTTAGCAATTTTGGATTACCTCAGTGTTATGACAAGGGAGGAGAGAAGATAATAAGGGCGTATAAAAGGTTCTGGGTGGTGGGGGTTATGGTGAGTGAAGAGAGAGTACCTTTTTGCTCACTATCTTGGTGTGTAAGTGGAAAATTCCAGCAGTAATGTAGTATAAGAAAAAGATAGGCGTGTCTTGTCAATGAAGAGGTTAAGAATGGCAGCCTGCAGCGATCTGAGGGGGTGTTGAGCAATCAACAAAAAAGTCATTAGCAGTTCAAAAGGCGGAAAGAGAGATGGAAAGACCAAATGTAGAGAAAATAGAGGACAATGAGACTTTGCATACCACTGTACAAGTGTGTCTGTGTTTTTGTAAGCACCTGTCATGATCCCCTGCAGTCCGTGCTACTCCCGCTCTGATCCCCCTGACCGTGTCAAATCTGAGCAGATGTTGCTACTGCGGGTGCGGATTGAAGACCCAGTGATTCTCTGTTGCTTTTTTTTTTTTTTTTTTTTTAATGTCTTACAGTTTTAAGGAAGTAGTATCCTTAAAAAGTATCAACTAATCTAACCGGTCTTTCTGGGTATTCTTTCTAAAGAAGAACGTGCTGAAGTATTAATTAGCACAAAACAGCTACTGGCATACACTGTTGCTACTGCTTTGATGTTTTTAAGAAATTAGTGAATGAATTATTTTGTTAATTTATTTTCGGAGTATATTACACCTACTGCCTCCATATATTTTTATAGTCAGGAACCTTTTTATTCCTGCTTAAAATAAGGGTGCAGGATCACCTTTGCTTAAAATCACTATCCACAATTTGAATTCCAATTTTTCTTACCTGTGTCTAGATGTAATCTAGTTACAACTGCGCTATAATGTTGGCTTGTGCAGTTCGTACCCATTTAAGGAGATTGGCAATATACAATTAAAATAAAAAAACTAACAAACAAAAAAGAAAAAAAAAAACAAAGTCACTTCCTTATGAGCTGTAGGTAACATCTTTAAAGGATGTCATGCTTTTTATTTCAGATGGTTGACATAATTCCTGGTACTACATTTAGTTGTTCAGGCCTTCCCCTGCAAGCTTTACCAGTATGATTCAGCTGCTGTGCATCTGAAAAAAAGAAAAGGAAAAACTCTTTACAAAATAAGTTACACCTCCAAGGTCCACAAAATGAAGACTTGGTTCTCAGCACCTCAACTAAAGAACTTCACTGTCCAACAGGTGAAAGGTTATCATTTACCACACAATTCAGAGCCATTACTTTGCTCATCACTGTGGGAAGTTTCAAAAATCTTAACATCTTGACATCACCATAACAGAAAGTTGAGTTTTATTCAACCTCTTTGTAGTCCGGAAAGTGTGCGAGTTACACCTCATCCACATCTTTCAAGTTCTTGTCTTTCTTGGTCAAGCCTGTAGCACCAAGTTAATTTCAGTACACAGTAATGTACAGTGAGATATCGGTTATATTCATATCAGAACTGTGGGGTTGTTGTTGCTGCATTGCTTTTTCGCCAGCTGAAGCGATTGAGAGTGACAGTTGGGTGGGGGTTGATGTCATTGTTCTTTCTTTGCCACACTCTGTTGGGATGGTCGGCAGCAGGTGCGGCTGTCTGCTGACTGCGGGGTCACAGGGTGCTGTTGTTTTGGGAAATGGGCTACTTTACTGCCAGGTGGCAGTTGCTGGCAGAGACAGTTATGGCTTTGTGTTTCCTGCAAGAGTTACTGCCCTTCTCAGCTGCCCTTTTGCCCCTTACCCCATCCTGATGGCCTTCACTCCAGCTCTAACCCCTGCTTCTCCCAGGGCTGTGAGTGCATATGAACATATGTGTGTTCACCCAAGTTCTGGCTGTGTTCACGGGCCCAGGCCAATCAGACTGGCTAGCACAGATGTGACAGGCTTAGAGGAATGCTAGGAATGCGGAGGCGCTGAAGCGGGTGTGTCCATCCTTGGCCCGGGGCAGAAGGGGAGGGACTACCTCAGTATCGGCAGACAGTTCAGCTCTGCTCTGCTGGCCGACTGCCGGACTGAGTGGTTGGCTTGTACGGTGAGTACTGCAAGCCTACTGGAGATGGCCTGCAGTACTTTTATGGTAATTGCACTAACCATGGCCTTCCGGAGGCCAAGTGCTAAAGTGAAAAAAACAGGACTTGTTTCTGCTGCCATTATGTGTCTGGAAAGCTGTTGAACATCTAGACACATAGTCTTTTGTGTGTTCATGAAGGCGCATCTTGACCAATTTTGTTGGTGTAAATTTATGTCAGCAAGTTTAGCAGAGTTAAGGCCATTATTCATAATAATACAGCAGTTCAGCCTCTCCCTCTGGCCCGATTTTCAGCCACAGAAACCTAATAAGCGTGACTTGGCAGAGAAGATAACTGAAAGCACTGATGGACTGATTTTCCACTGAGACAACATAATAACACTTTTTGCACTTCTCATACTCCAGAGATGATTTTTGCATGACCACAGCTGCAGTTTGTTGAAAAGGTATGGCTTGATGAATCACATGCGCTGCACTGTAGATATAGAGGACAGTGAAAGCCCGAAATAGAATCCTGTTCTCTGCACAACCTGTTTGTGCAGAATGTCGAGTGTAGATGTTATGGCATGGGGAAAAAAAAAACGCGGTTCTGTTTTTAAGTACTCTTTGTAATTAGGCTTCAGGGCCATGTGAGCTGAATTTAAGGAGGTGTGAAACAATCTAGTGAAAACCCAGGGATAACACAAATAAATGTACTCTTTGCTAATTTGCTTAAAAAAAATCTCCCTATAGGAAACAGAGGTGTTTCTGTGGCTCCTGACAAGTGTTCTGAGCTTTGAGAAATGCCACACTACTTTTCTTTTGACATGAGATCAAGACTTGAGAAGAGTGCCACCTTCTGTCCAATTTGTGATATTGCAAGTAATCTCCAAATGTTGAATGATATTTTTTTTTTCAATCTGTCTGCCAGTTTGTGTGTCATTGTATTAAAAGTGACTCTGGAGACACCTGCTGTTTGTCTGTCTGTGCTTAGTGTAATCCAATTACCATCCTGTAAGATAAGCCCCCACTTTTTTTATCTCTCTTTTACAGGTCGCAATGAATTAATAGCGAGGTACATCAAGCTGAGAACAGGCAAAACCCGGACAAGAAAACAGGTAATCAAGTTTTTTACGACTTTAATGTTTGGGTCCAGCTGCTGACTGGGTGACGTAGAAAAAATCCATCATCAAAACAGCTTTGTCTGGTGGCTTCCTTAAAAAAAGTGGATTATGAGTACTTCAGAGGACAAGTCTGGTTTTAAAATTTACTGTATTATTATTATTATTATTAACAATTGATTTGATTTTGGACAAAAATAGTATAGACCACAAATTATCAAACTGAAACATTAAACAAATACATTTTGTCTTTATAAATAAACCTTTAACTTATCATTTTTATTAATTAGTTCATTCAATTAACTGTCTAGACTTTAATATGAAAAAATAACGGCTTTGTCCTTTAAATCCACTTTCTTATTTTATGTGTAGATTTCTTAGTGTGTGTCATGATCCTGTAAAAGGTGTGTGTGTGTGTGTGTGTGTGTGTGTGTGTGTGTGTGTGTGTGTGTGTGTGTGTAGGTGTGTGTGTGTGGATCAGCACTTGTATAGATGTGTGGCCTGTGTGCATGGATCTGCATGCATGTTATTTTTATGCTCAAATGATGTTTCACACCCCTTTAGGTGTCTAGTCACATACAGGTGTTAGCACGGAAGAAGGTTCGTGAATACCAGGCGGGTATAAAGGTAGGTGCTGCCAGCCTGCCTCCCGGCAACACTGACTGGGCGTCTCTTTCCTCTTTGGTTACGGCTTCTCTTTCTTCTCTTCTCTCTCTGTCTCCTTTCTTCTTTCCTCCTCTTGGCTATTTTTCTGTGCAGGTTTCTAGCCACTTGCAGGTTCTCGCCCGGAGAAAATCTCGCGAGATCCAGTCAAAGCTAAAGGTATGCGCTTCACTGCGGCCTGTGGGGCTGGTAAATGCTTGGCTTGGCACTAACCTGCTAATTTGTGAATATATTTATCAGTCTTTGCTTTAAGATGAGGTTTATTCTGGCTGCATAAGTAGATGCAAGCTTGCCATGCGCATTATTGTTTAACAGTTAAGCTTTAGAAATCATCATAATATTGCATCTGTGCCATGCATACAATGCACCGACAGAGAGAGTTTTTACTACGATTTTGAGCTGTAGGAATGCATTCAATCTCATCCTCTGAATTATTCTATCTCATTCTCTAGCCTCTACTTGAAATGAATGCTGCACAAGCTGATGAAATTTGAATGAAAGATCATTTAGCTGCATGTTGCTCCAGCTATGTATCTTTCCTTTGTGCCAGTCATGCTGCTGCATCACACTGTACTCTTCTGAGACCTTTTCTTTCCCTAAAACTGTCTCTGAGCTCCTGAGCTCCTAGAGTGTGCTTCTTTGTAATGCCTTTTGTAAAAGTCAACATAGAAAAATAATCCTCCATTGTAATCTTGTGCCTCCTTTTGACTTTTCTCAAACTTCGTAAATCCTCTTTCAACTCTTTATGCTTTTTGTTGTTTTTTGCATTTTCACATATGAGTAAAAAACTATATCCAGACACTACTTAATACTAAAGATACTGTGATCTTTTGAATCCTAACCTAAGCCAAAACTTGAATTAACACAGACTAATCTGGGGGGAAATGGCATTCATAGCAGGGATTTTTTTTGTTTAAAAAACATAATAAAAAACTGTGTAGTCTCATTTTGTCAGTGGTGACATCCTATATTCAGTGCAGTGCACCCAACGGTGGCTAGTATTCTAAATTACAAAGAAGTAGATGCATCAAGCATCACCTTTCATAAGTTTTGACTTTATTTCTGAGCTGTCTACAAACTCCTAGGTCATGTTGAATACAAAGACCCCATTTAAAATGAGATGTGTTTTTCTGATTACATAGACTTTTCATGGTGAAATCTTCACCCTGTTCCTCCCTTGTTTGTCTACAAATTCTCCGCTAACTGTACAGGTATCACAGAGGTCACTTTATTAGTTCTTCTAATTATCTCACATGAATATTTTAATGAAAAAATAATACACTTTTAAAGTTACTGTCTTGTTTGGACAAGACATAAAGGATCAAGGAGCCCACTTTCTGTTTGAAAACGTTAACATGGAATAATTTATTAGAATTTATAAGAATAAAGATTATTTTCTTCTGTTTTGACACGAAAGCATTAGATACCCTCTTTCCTTCTGTGTCCATGTAAGAAAGAAAATCATAATCGATTTAATACACTTTACACCAAGCCCATTAAACATTTACTAATCTTGTAAATCAACTACTGATTATATATTTAGTTCAGTTGTTTAGATTTATAATGCATCATGAGTGCATTTTTGATCGGTGCAAGGATTGATGAGGTCATTTTTACTTTTTGCCTTGGTTTTGAAACGTTAACACCCAGAGGTCGAGGGCAGCCATGGCGGACTCTGAGTTTATCCAACTCAAAGTTCTAGAAACAAAAAAAGAAAAAAAAAGGTTTTCCGAGCCACTCTTTAAGTGAAGTGTACATCTGAAGTGTAACAGTTGCAAATGTCTACCCGCTGTACATCTCATATATTGCACAGCGATAAGTATTAAGTAACAAGTTATAAGGATTTAACTTCCTTGAGATTTTATATCTGCTGAGTTATCGAAATAAAACAAATAATCCTATGTTTTGAATTGCACTCAGATTTTATATCCTCTTTAAAAAATCAAATTCATTCTTTCCTCAATGAAATAATGAATTGGCTTTGTGTTTCCTCACATATTTACAACAACTTGAAATTGTTAGTTATTCATTATTTTCACAATACAAACAAAATCAAATATGGACCTGGATTTGAACGCTCAGATTTATACGTATGCCCACCAAAAAAAAAGATTAACCTCAATATAGCTTTGAGAATTGAACAGTACTAATGGTTTCTCTCTTTTTTGATTCAGGCGATGAATTTGGTAAGTGAATTTGACTTGTGCAATATGCTTCCCTCCTCCCCTTTGTTTGGCAGCAACACTGCACTGTCCCTTTGCTATGGCCCTCTGCTGGCATGGCGCCCCAACCCATTGCAATCCCGCAATGAAGCAATGCTTCGAAAACAGCCACGCTTTGAGCACAGTATTGCTCCACATCCTGCTACAATAGTTTAATATCCTCCAACCTCCGCCAAAAGTCAGAGTTCTGCTTGCTTGGCATAAGGTGTCGTTCTTTGATTCGGGTTCTCGCTTCTGAGGCGTATTTCTTTAACTTGCAAAGTCACATTTTGGTGGCTAAATTGCTTTTTGCCATTAGAAAACGAGGAAAATAGTACATTTCAAAAATCTGAATTGACATGTTTGTAATTGAGAAACAATGTGTACTTTCAAAATAATGATAATTTACAAAAAAAATACTCCAGGTAATTTAGACACCAATTGACTGCATTTGGATCATTTTTTTTGCTACGTTTCAAGTTTCTCATAGTAAATTTTAATCTAAATTGTCCATGTGTACTCTTGCAACTTGAATCTCTTCATTCTGTTTTCCTGTGGTGAGCCTTATAACACACTGACCTTGATTTTTTTTTCTGTACTTCTCTTTGCTTCCTTCTGACAGCTGCTCTTTCAAACAAACATCTTCAAAACAATGTTGTATTGATACTTTACAATAGATTGAATGTTGAGCTAAGCTAATGTTAACTTTATTTAGAATAGACTAATTAATCATTTATGAAACATACACAAACAGTGTCATTGTTTTGTATTATCATTAGGATAGTATACTGCATTGGATTATGCCGAGGTTAGGCTGCCACCTTGTGGCTGACTCCTCTTGTTTCTCTCTGTCAACCTGCAGGATCAGGCATCTAAGGACAAAGCCCTGCAGAACATGGCAGCGCTGTCATCTGCACAGATTGTCTCTCCGAGTATAATAAATAAACATCTTCCACCACTGCCTCCGGCCCCGTATCCACCAGCCAGAGTGAGACTCAATTTTTGGCAATTAAAAGGCATTAATGTTTTTCATTGCAGTTTGAAGTGATTCAAATGGGCACTGACTTTTATTTTCTTCTTTACTCTGTAGTTCTGGCCTGCTCAAATCCCAGGACAGCCTGGACCTTCTCAGGAGTAAGTAAACCCCTGCACTGAACGCACAGGAACTTTGTGGTATCATGGTATTCTTTCTGAAGTAAGACATTGGTGATAGAGATAAGTAAAAGCATGAATAAGTAAATGAATCACTGATGAGGTTAGGTTTAATATCAGGTGGGTATTGCAGGGAATGTTTAATGAATAACGTTTTTGTACACCAGGCTGCTTCTAGATTTCAACCCGGGAAGGACTCCTGGGCTTGGCCGCACCAGCCATGCGTAAGTTCCCCCTAGCCAAGGTTCAACATTGAGCACAAAGCAGTACTAACTCTTCTACACTGCATTGTATGTTTTCTGCACTGATGTAAACCACCATCACCACCACCAGGCAATAGACTGCTTCAGATTTTATTAAGAAAAGAGGAATGTGGTAGATGAATCCTTGTAGTGTTTGATGATTTGTGTTCACACAAAAAAATTGTATGCATTTTTATGAATTTGTCAGCAAAAGCACAATTAAATGATGCTGTTTTGCATCACTATTAAGCAATGAAGCAGGTGGACTTACGCCTAGCTGGTGCAGCAACACATGCTTACACTGATACACTAACAATTCTGCATAACTGAGGTACCCATGTGTCACAAAAATCTGGTATTGGAGTCTTTTTCTCACTTTCATTCATTACTTTTCAGTATCAAACCATTTGCACAGCCCCCATACTCGAGCCTACCAGGTTCTGTAAACCAACCCATACCAAGTAAGTTTGAACAAAATAAATCAATAAATGGAAACCAGAAAAGGAAAATGGGTGTGATATATTAATGCTTATGCATATGTGTTTGCATACATGAAGATTATGAGCCCTTGGCGCCACCTCCTGCACCAGCCGCTACTGCAGTGCCAGTCTGGCAGGATCGGACCATTGCCTCCTCTAAGCTGAGGCTGCTGGAGTACTCAGCCTTCATGGAGGTCCAGAGGGACCCAGACAATGTGAGTTAAATATGGTCTGCACCATATCCCAACCAGACAGCTTGTGAGTAATAAGAACTTGTTTAAAAGTTTAGTGGCATTAATACATGAGGGCTGTGTTTTAGTTGTTTTTTTTGTTCGTGCTCCCTGTACTAAATCAAGTCCTATAGCCAACGTTTATCATCTGCTCTGTCTCTGTCCAATATAGTACAGCAAACACCTGTTTGTCCACATCGGACAAACCAATCCCTCCTACAGCGATCCGCTCCTTGAGGCTGTGGACATTCGGCAGATCTACGACAAGTTCCCTGAGAAGAAGGGTGGGCTCAAAGAGCTTTATGAGAAAGGGCCCCAAAATGCTTTCTTCCTTGTAAAGTTCTGGGTATGTTGTTATTATAATCTGACACTTAATATTATCATGCCTCTGTTTTCTACATTTGGAAATTATGCAAACTGCTTTTTTTTTTCATACAATACCATGCTACATGTGGTGATAAATTACATGATTTCAAGATAAGAGGCAATGTATTTCATAGAATGTTGCTTCATTTATACTGCGTTTGTCTTTGGTTAATAAATGTTCTTTTGAATAACTTACATCCACATCTTTATTTATTTATTTATTTATGCAATTTAAAGTTGATGTCATGTGAGGGCCTTTTGTCATGATGACATGTGTGCACTCTGCAGGCTGATCTGAACAGCAGCGGTATGCCAGACGGTCCAGGTTCATTCTATGGTGTCAGCAGTCAATACAGTAGCATTGAGAACATGACGATCACCGTTTCAACCAAAGTCTGCTCATTTGGCAAGCAAGTTGTCGAAAAAGTAGAGGTACGCCGGTGCTTTAACTGAGTCTTTTCTGAGAAGTATGTTTAATATTATATGCACATTGTTGTCTGTTCTTGACTCGCCTGTGTGTGTGTGTTGCAGACAGAGTATGCCCGCCTAGAGGGAGGAAAGTGTGTTTACAGGATCCACCGCTCTCCTATGTGCGAGTACATGATCAACTTTATCCACAAACTGAAACACTTACCTGAAAAATACATGATGAACAGTGTTCTTGAAAACTTCACTATCCTACAGGTAAAATACAGTGAATTATAGCTGCTTAGTTCAACATTTAACCTTACATTTACGCATTAAGACCAGTTTATCAGTTGATATTTGCTATTTTCTAATTATTCACAAATCAGCTGATCATTATGGGCTTATTTCTAAATGGACTGTTCTTCTCCTCAGGTGGTGACGAATCGCGACACACAGGAAACCTTGCTCTGTATAGCATTTGTTTTTGAGGTTTCCACGAGTGAACACGGGGCTCAGTATCACGTCTACAGACTTGTTAAAGACTAACAGCTCTTCAGGGAGGTTTTGGAAAAGCCACACAATAAAGTGTGGCACAGTCTCTCTTTAACCAGCTCAACGATCCAGGAGAAATTATGAAAACATTCAAAGCAATGCTAGACCGAACTAACATGGACACATTACATGCTTTAAAAAAGTATCCAAGGAAAAAAAAAAAGAGAGAGCGAATCTCAACATGCCAGCACGCAAAGAAATTTTGAAGAATTGCAGACAAGTTATTTTCCATGTGTTTAAACATGATTTAGATGAAGTGGGTCACTTTTGCAAAAATCGACGGAGCCTGAAATGTTTTATCGAGGGGATGAGAACGTGTTTAGGGTTGAAAAGACTCTTAAAGTATCCAAGGGAACACACTCTGAGCAACAAGAGAAGTGTAAATAGCATTGAAAAACTAGAGAGAAAATTACCATGGAAGTGGGGTCAAGTTGTGTTTAGGTGTTTAGGAAACAAAGTGCCTTTTTCTCCAAAGATTATGATTGCCTGCCACTTCGGATTGCCTTATTTTTACTACCTCTTGTTTTTAAATGAAAAGAAAATATTCATACAGGTATTTTGAAAAAAAATGTGGAAAGAAACCTCAGATCAACATCTTTTGGGGCAGTTCTTGTATTCAGGCACGCAGAGGAGTGGGATAACTAATTCTGATGAGGTCTATTTTACAAAAAAACAAAAACAACATCCCAGGTTTTACAGTCCAAGTGTACAGGGAGAAGGTTAATTGTGTCGCCATGTTATTAAGGTTCTTTTTTTTATACATATATTATTACACAATTTTTAAAAAAAAAAAATCAGGTCTTACAAGCATCTATCTATAACTGATTTTGACACTAGGGATGTCTTGAACCTTTGCTTTCCTGACATAAACCCAGGGCTTTGCCTTACTTATGAGATGCCCTGTTATTTCTCTCTGTTTGAAGACGTGTGCTCAGATGCACTTAAAAGATTAAGAAGTGCAGCAACACAGTGCTTATTTTCTGCCTTGAGGTATGTAGCGTTACTGAATAAAATGAATTGTTTCTGTACTGTGAGTAAGTGGATACTAAAGGAATATGTGTTACATAGGAGTGTTTGGGGGTGGGGGGGTCTTCATATTTGTGATCAGCTAAACTCAGCACAGAGACCATGGTTAAAGCAGAGAGAAGTTAACCACTGTTTCTTTTGTTTAAAAAAGAGACTGTATGCTGTGAAGTTGGTACATTGGCTTCACTCCTCTCTGTAATGTGTGGAGAAGCTGCATTCATTAATTAAAATACTTTTTGATATTTAAGACATTTTTTACTGACATTACATATGAAATAATTGTTACATCAATCTGAATAACTGTCTTGAAAGAGAGCTATTGTCTCTGTGCTGTGGAGTATGACCATTGATTGTTATTTATAGGGCTGAACAAGAAATAGCAGGAGGGAAGGGTGGGGTATTGGTGATGATTTTCCACCATGATGGAGATGTTAAAAGTATTGTAGGACTTATATTAGAGATAGAATTTACTGCCAACTCATGGGTCCTGCTAGATGAGTGTCTACTCTGTGAGGTTCACTGGACAAGTTCAAATTTAAAATATTGTATGGTGGCATACTTGCACCTGGCTTTGAATGTCATATTTCACAAGCTAGATACAATAACACTCCTCCTCTAGTAGGTATCTCAGTCTATCTTTTATACAGACATTTTTGCCATTATAAAGATTAATATTTTGTTTTGATTCAGTTGTCTTGACTTTCAGTGTTTGCCATATGCTTCACTGAAAAAAAAATGTGTGATTGTGCTGATATTGATAATTAATAATGAGATATCTAATGTATCATATTCTGAATGGTGTGGGCAGTTTTCTTCTTTGTTTTTTGGTTTAAGATGGTTTACTATTGTCTTTGTTACCAATGTGCATTGCAATTTTATACTTTGAGTAGAAGTTGGACTATGTAATCAACAAATGTATCTAACAATACATGACGCATGGTGCCTTTGGGGCCATCCCCCTCCCCCCCAGAAAAGTCATTAAACCTGTTTGT
This sequence comes from Pundamilia nyererei, assembly GCF_000239375.1. Classification (NCBI taxonomy): domain Eukaryota; kingdom Metazoa; phylum Chordata; class Actinopteri; order Cichliformes; family Cichlidae; genus Pundamilia; species Pundamilia nyererei. The sequence continues at coordinate 3,230,847 of NW_005187435.1, read as the reverse complement.
AAATTTGTTTTGTCTATAGTGATTCATTTTACAGTGGGTGCAGTGGTTAGCACTGTCGTCTTCCAATAAGGTTATGTGTGTTGTAATTTGTTGCTTTTTGCAGTCTTTTAACCTTCCATAGACTATTCAATGTTTCACTTATTCCACATTTTATCATGTTAGATTTTTATTACAAAATTGATTATATTCATTATTTACTTTTACACGCAATACCCTTAACAAAAGTTAGCTTGAAATTCTTGCAAATGTATTAAAAATAAAATACAAAAATGTAACATCTACATAGGTATTCACAACCTTTGCTCAAAACTTTGTTGAAGTAACAATTGCAGCCTTCAGTCTTTTTGAGTTACACCTATTTTGGGGAAGTTTCTCCCTTTTAATTTTCAGAACGTCTCAAGCTCCATCAGGTTGTATGGGGACGTACAGCTACTAACAGATCTTTCCAGAGATGCTCAATCGAGTTCAAGTCTGGGCTCTGGCCAGGCCACTTAAGGACATTCACAGAATAGTATTGAAGCCACTCCTTTGTTATCTTGGCTGTGTGCTTGGGGTCATTGTCCTGTTGGAAGATGAACCTTCACCCCAGTCCAAGGTCCAGAGCACTCTGGAGTAGGTTATCATTAAAGATGTTTCTGAACATTGCTGCATTAGTCTTTTCCTCAAGCCTGACAAAACTCCCAGTTCTTCCCACCCAAAACATCACCACAGCATGATACTGCTACCACCATGCTTCACTGTAGTGGTTAGTGATGGGTAGATGATACCTCATGGGGTGTGTTGCATATTGCCCTTTATTGTGTCTACACGTGTGACACTGTTGGTGTCTCGCTCAATAGCAACATCTGCAGGATTTAAATAGTCATTGCAGACCACCTGGACAAAGAAAGACTGAACTACATTAATTGATTCTGACATCTAGACATCACATGAATGATGAAGGGTCCTGTTTAATCAGTTCATGATAAAATGCTGTTCAAAAAGTGTGATAAAAGTATTTATATTTCAATTATTATTGATTGATTTATTATAGCAAACAAATATGATTGATTGACTAATACACTATATCAAATGCTGTTGTTGGGGTTTTTGCAAGGAATTATAAGTGAGAAAGAGAAGTTTAGAAAATCTAAGTGCTTGTGATAGTGGGAGTGCTTGTATACTTGTATGTGAAGGCAGGGTTTACATATGTCTATTAAGCATGAGAAAGTTAAATTGGTCAAAATAATTAATAACAAATTTAAATGAGTCCTTCGGGGGAAAAAAACTGGAACACAAATAACTGATGACAATTGAGCAAAAGTAGAAAAAGGAAAGGGAAAAACATTTACCTTATTTGATGCTAGGAGATCAAAATGATCTCAGTCTGGAGAAAATGTTCCTTTTCTCACTGGATAATAAATGTGGCAAAAAGAAACACACAAACTGCACTAAAGACAATCTTCTCTCTTCTCAACGTGAATGCAGATGAGTCAAAATTTTCACTTTCCAATAAACATAATTTGGTGCCTCATCGCTGTACGACACAGCAGCTGTATTGGTGATTTTTCGTGATACGTGATACACGCACCGATACCAATACAGGGCTACAGGGCTTCAGGTCTTTGTTCTGGATACACAAAACAGCGCTTCGGTATTGTTTGATCCATAACTAGTAGGGATGATATTGGCTAGGTGACGAGTAGTGTCTGGTTTCCTCCAGGCATGACGCTTGTTATTCAGAGTTCAATTTTTGTCTCATTTGTTTCCCATGGTCTGAGAGTCCTTCGGGTAGGTACCTTTTGGCAAAGATTAGCTGTTATGTGCCTTTTATTGAGGTTTGGCTTTTGTTTGGCCACTCTACCATGCAGGTCTGATTGGCAGAGTGCTGTAGAAATGGTTGTCTATCTGGAAGGTTCTCCTCTCTCCATATAGTCAGACATGAAGACAGTAGGAGTACTGAAGGCTAGCTGGAGAACAAAAGAAAAGGCTTACAGTGTGTTGTATGTGAGACTGGATACTAAGGAAGGAGAAAAGGACTAATGACAGGTTAAACAGAGAGATCTAGCTGAAAATGATGTGCAGCAGGTAAAGGTGATTGAAGATAGACATGGAAATGTGCTAATGAGTGAAAAGAGTTTGCTGCAAAGATGGAAGGAGTACTTTAAGGAACTGATAAATGAAGAAAATGAGAGATGATGGTAGATGGTGGACAGTTACGAAATCAGGGATTGCTAAGGGTAAGTAAGGAGGAAGTGAAGGCTGCTATGAAGAGAATTGAAGCCAAAAAGATGGTTAGTCCAGATGACCTATGTGGGGGAGGAGATGTCTACGAGAGAGCAGTGGACTTATTAACCAGATTGTTTAACACACGCACTGGAATGGTTCGCAGCCGAGTGTGAAGTAGCGGGACTGAGGATCAGCACCTCGAAATCTGAGGCCATGGTTCTCAGCCGGAAAAGGGTGGAGTGCCCACTCCAGGTCGGGGAAGAGTTCCTGCCCCAAGTGGAAGAGTTCAAGTATCTCGGGGTCCTGTTCGCGAGTGATGGGAGAAGCGAGCCGGAGATCAACAGACGGATTGGTGCTGCGGCTGCAGTGATGCGGACGCTGCACCGGTCCGTCGTGGTGAAGAGGGAGCTGAGTGTAAAAACGAAGCTCTCAATTTACCGGTCGATCTACGTCCCTACCCTCACCTATGGCCACGAGCTATGTGACCGAAAGAATGAGATCACAGATACAAGCAGCGGAAATGAGCTTCCTCCGAAGGGTGGCTTAGAGATAGGGTGAGAAGTCCAGCCATCTGGGAGGGGCTCAGAGTAGAGCCGCTGCTCCTCCACATCGAAAGGAGCCAGCTGAAGTGGTTCGGGCATCTGACAAGGATGCCTCCTGGGTGAGGTGTTCCGGGCATGTCCCACCAAGAGGAGGCCCCGGGGCAGACCCAGGACACGTTGGAGAGATTATATCTCTCGGCTGGCCTGGGAACGCTTTGGTGTTCCCCCGGATAAGCTGGAGGAGGTGGCTGGGGAAAAAGAGGTCTGGGCTTCTCTGCTTCGGCTGCTGCCCCCGCGACCTGGCCCCGGATAAAGCGGATGAAGATGGATGGATGGATCTTTCTTCATACTGAGAAAGTATGAAGCCATTGTATGACACTGCGATCTTTAGTGCGAGTGGGAGCAGGTGGAATAGAGCCTGAAGAAATGCAGGCATGCTTTGGAGAGAAGAGGAATGAAAGGTAGCTCATATTTCCATTGGAAGTGACCACAATGGACAGGATTAAAAATTACATCAGAGGGACAGTTCAGGTTAAACAATTTGGAGAGGAAGTTAAAGAAGAAGGGCTGAGATGGACTGGACATGTACAGAGTAGCGATAGTGAATATAATAGACAAAGAATATTGAATATAGAATAGAATAGAATTCAACTTTATTTTCATTGCACATGCACAGGTACAGGGCAACGAAATGCAGTATGGAATATGGAGCTGCCTATGACAGTTAACAGATTTAACTACAATGGTCAGCTTTTAACCATGTGTTTTGCCCTATAATATAAATTTGTCTTTTGCCTACAGATGGATGATAATGCAGGAAAAAAAAAGAACGTGTATCTACAACATAGAAAAAAAATAATACACAGCTCCAATAAAAGATTTGCAAATTTTATCATTCTCTCGGCTCTTGAAGGAGGCGGTCGCACTTTCCCCCTCTCCCTTATCTTTCCTGCTTCTCATGTCTTGTATAGTCTCGCTTATTCTCTAATCCTAAGAGAGTCTCCCAGACTTGTTCTCTAAAAACCTAAAGAAGAATTATGGATTTGATCAACTGGAATTGACATCCTCCTGGGCTTGGGAGAGCCCAATTGTCCTGCGGAGACGTTTGCTGCCAGATACTCGATGGTCGGTTGCGTCGTGTGTCTGGCAACACTCTCGATGGAGGACATTGAACGACATCTACCAGTTCGGAACTATGATAACAGAGTTCTGGCTGAATGGAGCTGGCTCGGACCTGGCTTATTGAAGAACAAGGAGCAGCTACAGCTGTTCAAAATCCCACAAAGCTGGCCGACATGATAGACGATGGGCAGTGCTGTGAGCACTCACACTGTGTTTTTTATTACGCAATATGGATGCGATCTTGAAGAAGCTCATGGCTCTGTTATATGGATAAGATCTTGAAGAAGAACAACGGGAATTGAGAGACCTGGTGACCAGTGACGGACATTAGACCTACTGTAAAACTGGAAGCAGTTTGTTCGGACTAACCAAAACAACTACCATCTTCATCTCATGCGGCCCCCCTGGCACCAGCTGGATGCTCAAGGCAAAAGCTGACGGGAATCACAAATTCTCCTTAGATAATAAGACTGTTTGTTGTCACTCTCTCCCCCCTCATTCATGGCCACCCGCGTCGACCGAAGATTGTTTACTTTTGTCTAACTGGGTGAAGGGACACCTTCTCTCGGCTGAACACGGAACACACACACATACGCATGTCCCCCCATGGGGATAGACAAAGTCTTTTTGACTTGACTTGATATCTAATATTAATCAGGCAATTAAGCATTTCACATGAACTGTTCACATTGTTGTGAGTAACAATTTTGCTGCACCTATCAGCTGCCAGTCAGGCTGCAGAGTGCTGCCTGCTGTGGCTTTCACATTTTGTGTTACCATGCAGTTTTTATTAATTTTAATTTTTGTCATTTTAACCTTTATTTCTGTGATATTCGGATATGTGTATTTCCCTTACTTTCTCCATATTTTGTCCTTATTGCCCGAGTATTTATAGAGCATTAGCGCACCCATTTTTCCAGATTCTGTTTCACTTGACTTATTTACCACCTGACTTATTGCTGTGCCTAGGGCTGTTCAATATAACGATATATATCGGATGACAATATAAAAACATCTATCGTTTCATTTTACGCTATCGTTTGTTTCGTGGTGTCGCAAAATAAACTCTTTACGGCAATATTTTTTCATCGTTTTGGCTATATTAATTTCTTAAAGTTCTCTTATTCTTTTATATTTTATATAACCACACTATGGACGGACAAGCGCGTTTTTTATGCGTTGTGGTTAGCAACAACGACGGTAACAGCATCGTGTGTCCACTTGTTTATGTTCCACATAAACCTTTCACAATAAAGCTCAAGATCCTGTTGAGACTTTTCAAAAATAAACTGAATCACGTGAAAGAGCAGATTATTTACGGATGAGAAGTAAAAAAGAGCCGCCAGGTGCTAAAAAATAAACCTTAGACTCAAACATCAGAACAGGCTTTTCCCCGCAGCACGCCGTGTAATAAATACTCATTACTCACAAAGAAAACGGCAGCCGTTACAACTTATGTCTAAAAATGTATAGTTTCATGCATTGGTTAAAACACTCGACTCCAGGTACACGACGCCCAGCTGGAAACACTTCACGCAAGTCAAGCTGCCCGAGATTCACAGAATTTAGAGAAAATGCTACATTTTTGTGATATATATCGTTATCGGGACGATAGAATTCTTATATCGGGATATGAGATTTTGGTCATATTGCACAAGCACACCCCTAGCTGTGCCATTGCATTTACTCCTCAGATTTTTTGTTTGTGTCATAATACTTACACATTTTTGCTGTAGCAGTTTTTAAATGGTTGAAATATATTCATTTTACTGGTTTAATTTAGTCTGAGCGCCTTTTCAACTGATTCCATGGTTTTTGTCTTAAAGAACTTCACGTCCCACAATTGAGCGCGGCCAAGGAAGCCTAAGTCCGGAAACAAGGTTTTCAAAATAAAAGTACTTTTACAAAATGTAATTTTTGGGATATTTAAAATGAAATCCGTGTAACAAAGCATTTATACCAGCAATTATTTTATTTTAAATACACATGAGATATTTCCTCTCGCTAAAAATAGTAATACTGATGTTCTGGTTTTATTTTGTGGTAAAAAATAAAACCGGAGGTCATAACCATTATTTCTTTCTTTCTGACTTTACATAGACAGGAAACCCACGCAGCAATGTAAAACGTTGAATGCCATTAAAGTCTGTTCACTTCGTGAGATGCCGACCGACAGACAATGTGCTGTCTTCATTATTATTACTTAGCGTAATAGTGATAGTGAGCTAGTACGGCAGCAGGAAGTGTTTTGTATAAATTTACGACGCATCTCTGCATGAACGGCCCAGTTAACTTCAGCTGACATCAACAGACTCGAGGTGAGTTAAACCAATTAATAAATCATAATATAAAAACCGGCAACAGGCTAACGGAAACTAGACCCAGCTTCACTTCTACAGACTAGCTAAACGGATATCTGGAACTTACTAGCAGTTATTTACACTCACTAGTTAACTACGCTTACCTACCAGCGATTAACACTTTGACTTTTATACTACATAGTATCAAATTTCCACTAATGAAGCATTCCTAGTGTAGCAGTGGAAGTACCGAGGTATCTAAAATGTTATCTTCTTGAGTGTTCCGGGAATATTATCTGCTTTTCCTGCCATAACACTGAGAACAACCTGCATTTCTTCACTGATTCTGCATTAAACAGACTTTGAATGATTTGGGCACATTTGAGTTTTAATAGAAACACTTAAGCTGTTTTCTGGCTACGATAGGTAATTATTGTGAGTTTACTGCTTTGTGGTTGGTGTAGAACCCCCTGCCCTCTTCCTTGTTCAACCTTTTTTCTAATGCTAGTCTTTAAATATCAAGGACATTGTATATTTTATTTATGCTACACTGCTTGGCCACCAAAAAAAAGGTCACAGTCTAATATTTCGTTGGACCGCCTTTAGCTTTGATTAGACACCCTGTGGCATTGTTTTGATAAGCTTCTGCAATGTCAAAATATTTATTTCCATCCAGTGTTGCATTTTTTTTTCTTCATTAATTCTCAGTGGGGTTAAGGTCAGGATTCTGTGGTGGCGAATCCTTTTGTCAAAATGATGTCTCATGCTCCCAGAACCATTTTTTCACAATTTGAGCCCGATGAATCCTGGAATATGCCCGCTTCATCAGGGAAGAAAAAACCCATTGATGGAATAACCTGGTTATTCAGCATAGCAAGGTACTCAGCTGGCCTCGTTCGTGGAGCATATACTTTCGCTGAACCTAGACCTGACCAACTGCAGCAACCCCAGATCATAGCACTGCCCCCATACGCTTGTACAGTAGGCACTAGGCATGATAAGTGCATCACTTCATCTACCTCTCTTCTTACCCTGATACGCCCCTCGCTCCGGAACAGGGTAAATCTGGACTCATCAGACCACATGACCTTCTTCCATTGCTCCAGAGTCAGAATCTTTATGTTTCCTAGCAAATTGAAGTGCGTGTGAAAATGATCTTGCTTTCACTATTAAACCTAGCCCTGAGTTCCACTATAGTTTTTCTTCCATTTGAATTCACCAGATATTTAAGTGATCACCAATTACGATCATTCAGGATTTTTTTCCGGCCACATTTCTTCCTCGAAGATGATAGGTTCCCACTATCCTTCCACTTTTTAATAATGCATTGGACAGTTCTTAACCCAATTTTAGTAGTTTCTGCGATCTTCTTAGACGTTTACTCTGCTTGATGCATGCAAATGATTTGACCCTTCTCAAACACACTAACGTCTTTTCCACGACCACGAGATGTCTTTCGACATGGTTGTTTATGAAATAAGAAGCAACTCCTTGCACCAGTTGGGGTTAAATAACTTGTTGCCAGCTGAAAGTTAATCGCCCATGCTGTAATTGTCCAATTGGAGGCTCTTACCTATTTGCTTAGTTAAATCCAGGTGGCGACTTTTTTTTGGCCAGGCAGTTTATAAGCTTCTACTAACCCTCCTTTAAAAAGAAAAAGGAAAAAAAAACTGCAAAATTTGCCTAACATGTGACATAGTAAGTTCTGCCTAGGTCAGCTTTTAATCATGTGTTTTGCCCTATATTATAAATTTGTCTTTAGCCTACAGATGGATGATAGTGCAGGAAGAAAGAATATGTATCTACAATATAAAAAAATAAATAATACACAGCTGCAAAAACACATCTGCACATTTTATCAATATGTAATATTACACAGCCAGTTGAGCATTTCACATGAACTGTTTACACTGTTGTCAGTAACAATTTTGCTGAACGTGTCAGCTGCCAGTCAGGCTGCAGTGTGCTGCGTTTTCACATTTTGTGCTTACCAAGCAGTTTTTTTTATTAATTTTAATTTTTGTCACTTCAACCTTTATTTCTGTGATATTTGGATATGTGCATGTCCCCTTCTTATCCAGATTTTTTTTTCCTTATTGCCCGTGTATTTATAGGGTGTATTAGCACACCCAGATGTTCAGCTAACTACATTGGCAGTGAAGCTCAGGCAGTATCTAACAACTGTTCTTATGTGACACTTTAGGATCCATCCTAGTCACCTCACGTGAGCCGACATTCCTGATTTGAAGCTTCACTGATACGCCAACATGTCTAACATGGACTCTGTCAGAGTGCGGGTCTTCTCTCTGAACTGCTGGTCAGTGGCTGTGGTTTGTGGAGATTCTTAATGCATTGCTGTGAGACACCCATTAAAAAATAAGTCATGCTCCATGCGCTTTATTTTTGCAGGGGGATCCGATATCTAAGCAAATACTGTCCACAGCGCTATGCCATGATTGGTGAAATGTTGTATAAGGAACAGCATGATATTGTGTTACTGCAAGAGGTAGGTGGAAGCCAGCTTACAAAACGGTTGATTGCAGACTCACTGTTCTGATAAAAACAGAGACTCTGCAGGCCATACGTGTGTTGGGAAACTACATGTTTTTTTTAAATTTCTCATCTGTACACCGCCACAGTGGATTTTAAATAAAATATTCAATATGTGATTGATGTACAGGAATTACACCTATTTTTATACATAGTCTCCCATTTTCAGAGGCACCGCCTCGGACTGACTGGGCTGTTGAAGAATATCTCATTTCTTTGCCTCAGAAACTCTTGTTTGCTTAACAGCTTTTGTCTGAATCTGAGCAGAATACAACCCTATAAACCTTAGAATTCAGAGTGCTAATTCTTTTAGCAGTCGCGTTATCAAACACTGGCAGCCATAAATGCCACAGCATTGCCTCCACCTTGTTTGACAGAAGATATTCTATGTTTTGGATCATGAGCTGTTCCTTTCCTTCTCCATACTTTTGACTTCCAGTCATCATGGCACAAGTTACTCTTGGGTTCATCTGTCCAAAGAATCTTTTCCAGAATTATGCCGGCTCCTGTAGACATTTTCTGACAAAGTCTAATCTGGTCTTTCTCTAATCTTGTGTAATCAACAATAGCTCGTTGTACAGCTAGTTTCTATTCATGACCTTGATAATGATACCTCTGCCTCCTCAAGACTTGTTTTGGTACTGCTGAGCTGGCCAGTGTATTCTTTCTTTTTAAAATGATATCATATTGTTGATTTTGCTACACCTGTATGTTTTGCTGTCCCACCCATTGGTTTGTTTTGGTTTCACCCTCCTTCACTTGCATTAACAACATACAAGAGGCCAATGAAAACATACAAGATTTAAATTTCAATGCTTGGACTCAATTCCTGCTTCATTTGTTGTGAATCAAAAAGGGAACATGCCTCAACTTGCCATGGTTAAAGTCTACACTTCAGTCTCATCTGGACTGATTTAAAATTACAAACAGTCCCTAACAAATTGTAGGCTGCAGTGCAATGAAAGTAATTTGACCATAAGTTATAAATTAAAATTAACATGGGTAAATACTCGTAATAATGTTTGGTATTCAACTTTCTGAGTGACATGCGAATGTTTTTACAGGTGTGGAGTGAGAAAGACTATCTCTTCTTGAAAAAGAAACTTGCTTCTTGTCACCCTCACTCTCATTACTTCAGAAGGTAATGTTTCTGCCGTCTCACACAAAAGCTCACTGTGAAATAGTTTCTCTAATTTTTAACCTTGAACATCTCAGTCTGAGACTAAAGGTCGTGATTGGTCATATCTTCAAAAGGCCATAATATCTTTATCTCTGTAAAGTGTGTGTGTGTGTGTGTGTGTGTGTGTGTGTGTGTGTGTGTGTGTGTGTGTGTGTGTGTGTGTGTGTAGTTCACTAAAACTATCAAGGGTTAACTTTTTCTCCTTAATTCTTCCTTGACCTCCATACCAAAGAACAAGACCGTGATTAAGCTAAGGTTCTACCTTTCTAATCCCCTCTGTAGCTCACAAAAATGTCAACTCTAATAGATAAGTTCTCACATCTGTTGCAGATACTACCGATTTGTACATAGACTAAGATACTGTTGAACTACATGGAAACCAAGTATATGAGTCATTATTTATAACTTTTTGTCACATGTTTCTTTTGCAGTGGCGTCATAGGCAGTGGACTGGCCATTTTCTCCAAACACAGAATCCGCGATACATTTCTTTATCGCTACTCACTGAATGGTTATCCTTACATGGTAAGTCTGGAGAGCTGGAGATGGAGAAAACAGTATCTTGTACTCGTGTTTATTAACAAATAAAAAATCTTCTGTAAGAGTTGCACCTTTAAAATTCACCATAGTAAAACACTGCGTCAACATTAGTAAAATTACTTGTTTATGCTAAAAGGCTTTAACTATATTAAATATATTGTGAAATTGTAATTGATTTATAAATGTGTGAACAGACTTTTTGAGTAGACATTAGGGGAGTAGCTCATTTAATTACTGTATTCACATACTTCGAAAATAGTTTTTTTTTGTTAGCAGTAATTTTAGTTGTTTTTCTTTTGCTATTGCTCTATGTGAGAATGCACAACTTTAAGAAATAAATAAAACATGCAGCAGAACCAGGAGCAACAAATTTTAGGTAAATACCAAACTAAAAATAGCGGTTTTTGTTTTTTTTTTTTGTTTTTTTAGGATTGTAGTTAAGTATATGCAACAAAGAATTCAATTTTTTGGCAAAACCCTAATAGCACGACAGTATTAGTGTCAACTTTTTTCCCCCTGCATTGGCTTCATTCAAAATTATCTGTACTCTTCATATCACCCTTCGTTTTCACTGTTTATTCACAGTTGTTATTTTCCTTGTTAATTAGGCTCACCATGGAGACTGGTTTGGTGGTAAAGCTGTTGGCATGGCTATCCTAAACCTCGGCAGCCTGACTGCAAATGTCTATGTCACTCATGTAAGGTTTCATAACAGCAGTTTTCAGCCCTAACTGTACATGATTTTCTATTATTGATCAATGTGCTGTTGTCCTTGTGTACTGATTTTAGCTGCATGCAGAGTACTCCCGAGAGAAGGACTCTTATCTACCTCACAGAGTGGTTCAGGCCTGGGAGCTGCAGCAGTTCATTCGGTAGTGTGCCTTTGCTTGTTTCTTTATATTTGTTTACATATTTACTAAAATGTTTGAAGTAACATTTATCTAGTTTGTAGAATACAATGACTAACATGTTTGTTTGTTTGTTTGTTTGTTTGTTTGTTTGTTTGTTTGTTTGTTTTTCCTGTGCTTCTTAGCCACACCTCTGCTGGTGCAGATGTGGTCATTGTTGGTGGTGACCTCAACATGCACCCTCAGGACCTTGGGAACAGACTACTGAGGGCTTACACTGGACTGCAAGACTCTTATTTAGAAACAGCTAAATTTGATGTATGTAGAAGTATTAATCTGTATTCAAACAGTGAGTGCAGTAATGAAATCAAGTACCTTTTTTTATTTATGTAGATCCTTGCAGATTTTAGTGCATTTAAATTTACATCACTTCAAGTTGAAATACGAGGCACAGTGGCAGTCATAGAGTTGCCATGCATGCAGTTATGCAGGCTCTAACACATTTATTTTGATGCAATAGGAAGTTGGACCATAAAGTCTTGGCTATTCATTGTGGTTCTTAGAGCTGCACACAACAGATTGGCTCAAAGGTAGCTTTGCTACTGTGTCATTGTGGTCTCATATCTTAAGGTCTGAGCTGCAAAGTAAGATGGTATTATTCAAGAAATGGCAGGGTTGTAAAAGTACAAGCAGCTTTCTGTTACACTTTGGTTTTATGTAAATTGAATTTAAGCAAGTTTTTTTTTTTCTTGCAGGGATGTGAGAATGGTATGACTCTTATAGCAGACAACCCTTTTATTAGTAAAAAGGAGCTTGTACCTTTTGAGAAGGGGATTCGAATCGACTACATACTATTTAAGGTGAGTGAAAGCAGCATGTCATCTGATGATTTTTATAAAGCCATGTAACTGCTAAAGCACGATTGCCCTCTTGTTATTCCCAGGGTTCTTCAAAAGCCGACGTCCATTGTGATTCCATGTCCACTACCAAAGGCTCCGTTCCCAACCATCCTTTCCCATACTCCGACCATGAAGCTCTCACTGCTGAACTGAGGCTGGAGCCGCACACTCCGGCTGAAACAGGAAGTGACAGAAAATTGAAGAATAAGGACTCTACTACAGGTATCTGCACACTCCATGCCAGCAGGTTGTCTCGTGTAAAGGTGATTGATTGTCCAATTACTTTGGTATAAATTATTCAATGGAAAATCCATTTTGATTCCTCCACTTTTACCTATCAGAGCAATTTTAATCTGTCAGACAAGAAAGAAAAAGAAATGACAGCCCTAGTGAAGCTCTGTAGCCAGGCTGTATTGCCAGCTTTAAGTATATGCTGGTGTTTTGTTTTGTTTTCTGGCTGCTCTTCCAAAAGGACTATTCCAGGCCACATGTTGTAATTTCATCCCTGGCTAAATTGTGCCAGGAACAGTGGGTTAAATAACATGGAGCACAGTGAATATTTAATGTTCTGTTGTAACAATAATCCTGTCCAGTATAGAGCTTGACTCTTCAACACTTTCTGCAGTGCTTTGCTCTCCAGCTTTGTACTGGTATAAAGGCTCCACTCTTTCTCTTGTCTCTCTTTCATGGACTTAGGGAAACTGGCTGAACTGGTTGACATTGTGACTGAGGCCCGCACTGAAGTCAAAGTGGGCTTGCACTGTGCTGAGAGGATGCGCTACACAGCAGCACGCACTGGAGTGATGGGGCTGGCTCTGCTGTTCCTGGAGCTGGTCATCGCCGCGGTGCCCTACTTAGCTCTGGGAGCAGAACAGCCTTTCCCTCGTACCTCCTTCTACCTGCTGGCTGTGCTGTGCTTTGCCATTCTGCTGACCACCTCCATGTTGTACATCTTTTACACAATGGAGCTGAAATCACTTCAGGGGGCTGAAGACCAGATGAGGCTGGGTATAGGTAGTCTGCAAGAGAAGCTTAAGGGCTTTTGTCTAGCTCAACTTCATAATCCCTCAGGAAGGCCCCCAGAGGTTCAGGAGCCCGGTGCCTTTGAGCCAGAGGAGTAATGCAGAGGCCAAGAATGTCAAAGTGGTAAAGGCGACTTTGAAGTCACTTTTATAGTGAACATGTGAGGAGCTTTGCTCCCCTGAATATTTTAGTTTTGGAGATTTATATTCATATTGCAGAATCAATCATAATTGAAATGCTTCTCTGAAAGTAGTGCAGGGCACATGCATTGACATTATATACTTTTATATAGAGATCTGTAGGCTTTTATTACACCTATATTTCACTTGATGTACCTAGAATATACAAATGTACTGTAATGCTTCTGTGCTGTTATGCTGAAGGTCATTAAGTCTGACCATTTGTGTTTTTTAGCCTCAGGTCCGATTTGCATTCCACCCACCAGTAGATTCACCGGGACCATTTTTTTCTGTTTTTAATTTAATGCTTCCCTTTTTTGAGTTTAATAATCAACTGCACAGAGATTATGGTTCCAGGTTGAGTTTGACCGGGTCTTTAATGTGTTAAATACATGAAGAAAGTAGCTCTGTGGTTTCCATTGCAATAGAAGACACAGACACTCCACATGTAGGAGGTTTACGTTTCAGTCAGTAATATTTTTCCTCTACAACAGCACTCGTCAGGATCCTTTGTACTGTAGATAAAGGAACCAAGTCTGTATGCATGTATCATTTGTCATGCTCTCTGTTTATAGTGTCTTAATCTTAAAGACAATCTACACTCCTCTCATATGTTCAAGTATAGATTGAAAATACTGAAAATGTTCTGCTCTTGACCTTGACCTCTTTTGGTCACATTTTTACAAAGCACAATATACCGTAGAAAATAAAAACAGAATACATCAGTTAGTGTGCAGTGCACTTTGTTGATTAACCTGGTGAACCACTTCCCTATAGTTTTGCTAGGAGATTGCTTAATATGTTACATTGCTAAAATACCATGTTGTAACTCAAGAGTTTGAACGTTTACTTTCACCTCAGTGAAGAAGAAGCACTTCGCAGTTCTTAAGTTCATTATGATTTATAGAATTTCAGATACTTGATGTTCATTCCAACTGGAAACTGTGATGGGCATGATCATGAAAGCAATAATAAAGACTTTATGCACATGCTTATGAACTGCTGTGGCTCTGTGTAGACCTGTCAAGTCGTCAGGAGATGGCGTCTGACATTTCAAACTGTAGTTTGTATTCCCTGAGATTCACATATTCACCACTAGAGAGCAGTCAAAGTACAGTACAGTATCAGAACAGGTCTTTCTCTAAGTATGTCATTGATTTTAAAAAAAACAAAACAGCCTTCACAATAATAAATATATCAGACAACGGCTGTGAAAACAACAAAGCCAGTGAGAACATAAGAAGCCGACAACCTAACATGATAGGTTAGATGCCAGCTCACACCTTTAGCATGCACAGAAGACAAGCTCAGACATGGGTGTGGTGCATTCAAATGCTCTCCCCCCCCCCCCCCCGCAAATATGAATAATACATTAACTGCACACAAGGTAGAAGTTTCAAACTCGAAACACAAATATGGCATATGTTTAAGATGCGCTGACATGTAAGGTGTTGTACACCTGTGCAACTTTGATTAAAACTGTATGTTTGGAAGTTATTCTGTTGCACTTTCCAAAATCTAATTAATAACCTTCCATAAATGATATAGGTATACAACTCATCAGAACTGGTTTGAAATTTTCGCTCCAACAAAGTGATAGCCTGGCGTTTGTAAAATGGAAAAAGGATACTGGTAATGTAAATGATAGTCTCAAAAGGCTATTTACAGACTTTTGTTGTGCAAAAGGAACTTGTATTGTAAATTTTAGCAAACAAGTAAGTAGCACCTTACCAGTTGTGCTTTTTTCTTGTGAGTTATTATTAGTCAAGTTATATTATCCTGCTATGGGACATACTGCACACAATATAAGTCAACAAAGTCAACTGTTTTGTTTAATACTTTTATTTCTTTTGCAGCATGCTGTAGAAATTGCAGCCTTTTCCGGCTTTCTCTGTGCTCAAGGAGGAGGAAAAAGAGCGTGTGAACAGGTCTAAACATGGGTTAACCTCACTCAACACTTTCTTTTTCCTTCTCCCTATTTGCTTGACTTTAGTTGGCAACAAAAGTCTTGTTTCCATGACACAAACAACACAGCATTTAATCACTCAGTTATTCAATCAGTTTTTACTCCTGTGATTGTTTTTAAGCTGATATCTTTTGAGTGAGTGTCTATTGACCTTTTCAGTTCAAACAGTGTGTGTGTGTGTGTATACAAGTTCACTTTGCTGAAATGTGTGCTTTAAATCTAGTATTTTCTCTCGTTGTCATAGGCTTTGGTTAAACAAAAACTAAACCTGGCATTCATTTCTAGGTGAATAATTACTTGCAGCATAACTGCAACTACAACGAAGTTACATAAAGTAGAAATATTCGATGACAAATAGACTGCTTCACTGTTATTATTTTCCAGTACTTTAAACGCGCCTATGTTATGTTCTTTGCCAGACTGTTTCTTATACGTATATGTTAAAACAACAGAAAAAAGTAAAAGTGTCACGCTACGGCGGTCCTGTTGTCCTATTGTGTCCGTATGGGCGCGGTTTATTGCGCAGGGCAGGGCAAGGTGCGCTTTCTTCAGACTGCACGTTCGGCGGCTGTCGAATTTCACTTATCTCCCGCGGAGCCGTCGGGACATTTAGAAAAATGTCGAAAGGAAACCCGTTAAAATCTGTCATTTCCATCGGGAATGTGGACGACACGTCACTTGCGATGCCGTCGGTTAACCAGAACCGAAGCGCACAGCAACGTGTCCTGGAGCAAGTTCAAAGTATGAAGCGGACAAAGTCGAAGTCCAGCACCAGCAGCAGGAGTGGATCTACTTCTTTGTCTCCAACAAGTAAGATCAGCCACGACACCCAGAGCACAGATACAGCTTTGGACGCTTAGGAGTATCAAGGAGGAGATCTTGGAGATTGTGAGCCTGAAAGTGAAAGAAAGCAGTTAAAAACGTTGACCCTGTCGTCTTCTTCAGGACTGAAAGGCTAGCGTGTAGAAAGCCATTCAAGAAACGTGTTTCCCCTGTTTGGGTTTAAGACCGTTTAAGGTCTATACAGGACACAAAACCATCTCTCCTTAGTCCCTCAAGACGAAATTCATAACTTTTTATGTTCGAATATGAAGCCAACGTAAACCAAAACTTCATATTAATATGATAATCATTTGTAGATGTTTTTGTTGATAATATTCTGTTTTTAATTACAGAGAAACTGTAGCTCAAGCTGAATAATACAATGCATCAAAGCAAAATGAAAAAAAGGACTTTTTGTTATGGTTATAACAAGAGAATCAGTCTTAGAATGCCTTGCTATTGGTTCTCCAAGTCTCTGGATTCTAATATTTTTCTGAAAGATTACCTGATGCATAGTGTTTGATTGTGCTGGAGAGTACTCGACATCAGCTCAACGTCAGCGTTGAATTAAGATAGCATTTGATTTGTTGCATTTTCATGCTTATTCATCTGATCATTGAGCCCTTGTGTTCCATGGGTGCATCGTCAGGTCAGGAGAGGAGACCCCTTGCATCAGGATATAATTTTTTTTTTTAATAACTGATAAATTGCTTAAAGGCTTCAGTATTCTTGTTTTCATCCTGTTTTCCCCCCAGTAGTACTGAGAAGGCATTTAAACATAATTTAGGCTTTTTTGTCAACAAAATGTACTGGTTGTGCAACTGAATGTGCAGCATAAACTGCAAAGAAATATTAATGTCACCTCTGATCTGTGTACTTTTAAATCATATCTACTGCTACTACAAAAAAAAAGAAACAACACAAGCAAATCACATACCTGTGTTTAAAATATAAGAAACGTTTTGAAATAAGAAAGATAGGTGTAAATTATTTAATTAAGTTATTATAGATGTTGTTTTTGACATAGCTCAGCTTTACTATACCACAGGAAGTATGACAAATGTTCATTTACTATAAAAAGTGTGGGGAGGAAATAATATTTATTCACAATATAACATTTAACAAAGATTGGATTTTTATAAGAGACGCTACATAACCTAAATACAATTCACAAACTGGGGATTCAGAGTATCGGTGCAATAGAAATGACAATAGAAACCTGTATAGCTTTAAAGACAAACGTAAGATTGTTATGAACCGCAAATACTGCAAAACTGACCTTACAGAGCTACAATAGGATGCACTTCAGAAATAATTTGAGTAATGTCAGCAAGCAAGTCCAGCACAGCACAGTCTGCAGAGTGTGCACATAAAGGTCAGTAAACAAATGGACACTTGTTCAGCAGCCTAACTAACTAACTAACTAACTAACTAACAGAGTGCAATCAGTTGTTATGAGGAAAGGCGTAATAGAGTTAAAAGAGAGCGCGCGGTGAAACTTTCTTTCAGGAAGAAACCAAAAGTTAGTGGATGTCACATGTGTAGTGTTACTTTCTCACAGAATTTAATATATGGATTCATAAAATGAGAGTTCCAGTGTGACCGTTACATGTTTAAAGACAAGAACCCTTATAGACGCTGATATATTTATGCTCCCACTTAAGGCCTCTGCTTTCTACTAGGCTGAAATGTTGTCTAACTTTTATTTCATTTCCTTCTTTTTTCTATCAGCACGGTAAATTTATGCATAAACACTACATCAGATATGCTGACAGGAAACAAGAAGTTTAACTTTTTTTGCTAAAGGCAAATGCTGTAAATTAGTGATCATAAATCAGGTGATTATTGTACTGTTTTACAGCTTAAGAATGTCTACATTTCTCCTCAGGCCCTTCGTATGACTCTGTGTTTGAAGAAATTCCGAAATCACCGCAGAGCACAAATGGAATTATGCTTCTCAAGAATGGCTACTCTAGAAGTGTAAGATTATGAATATCTTTTTTTTTTCACTATTTGTAAACACAAATATTTTGTGGCATTTAGGAATGCTTCCTGACATTTTCGGAATTGTGGCAAAAAAACTACCAAAAGACATTATTTATATTAGAGCCTTATTTTAGACTGTATTAAATTAAAAAAAAATACCACATACATTATATCATCTTCTTTTATTAGTATTATTATTATTGTTTTCGTTGTTTAATTAGTGGCACTATTATCAAAAAAATTTTTATATTTAAAAAAAATAAAGGAATTCTTAAATCAACCATCAGATAGTGGGTGAATGAAATATTCCACTGAGACACATTGTGGGACTTGCTGAGAACGAAATTGTGTAACAATGGTCAATCATTAACCCTTTGAGGGTTGGATTCAAAATCACACATCAAGTTTAATCTTGTTTCCTTATTTTTTTTTTTACGTGTATTTTTGGAATCATTCCAGAGTCAGAATATTTTTAGAGACAAGTCTTGTGGGGTAATTTTTGCTCAACACCCAAACCTTCTAAAATCTTACCTGCATTGCTATCTTTGGGAAGTACTGATTTATCATTATTTTATTATTTTATTTCTTTTATGTATATGTATAGATGTAGCTATCTATCTTTGTAAATATAAGGTTTGAATAGAAAATGTGAAGACACAAAAATTGTTTTCAGATCCTTCTAGAGGCTCTTCCCACAAAAATCTATTTAACAGCTTGCCAGGCATTACACCACAGGGTTGCAAACCATAATGTTCTTTCACAGTTTGATTTGCTCCATGCGAGTCTCAGTGCTGGTAAAATAAGTCTTCGTGACACAGTGATATATTTGATTGCAAACACATGTATCTTTTTTGTGGCTCTGCAGCTCAGCTATGAGAAAAACAGTACCCAGCAAAAAGCCAACATCTCCCAGGGATCCAGTGCGAACAGATACACAGTATCTTCTGCCTATCAATATAAGAGTCACTATGCCCCTGTTGGGCCTATGGGAGCCGGTCAGAGCAACAGCAGCCGCAGCGAGCCCAATCTGGTATTACATCAGCGCACTGTACCATCGCGTTCGGGCCCATCAAAGAGAATCCAAACCATGAAGACTGGTGCCAGCAGGTCACAAAGAGCCACCAGCCAGTTTATAACGAGGACCACGGTACCCCCACCACAGTATGCTGCAAATGGTCAGACTAAAGCAAACAATCAGTTCATATACAGCCGAATAGACACAGTTAAAGCCCCAAAGCCGACCGTTACCGAGCCTTCATTCAAAAGCAAAATGGATTCTGGGTGAGTCGGAAAATACAGTGTATCATTTCCTGAATTTCACATTGAAATTTTATGTTATGATTAAACAAAATTGCTAATAAAAAAACAAATATTTCACAGCTCCAATGGAAATGCCAAAATTGATAAAGTTGATATTACTATGAAGGAGGCTGTGGACTATCTAGCCAGTGATGAGGAGACGTATCAGCACTGTGGAGCTTCCTACATCCAGCACAACACTTTCATTGACGACAAAGCTAAAGAGGAGGTAGCTTACCTCATTCTTAATATGTTCTTAATATGTTCATATGTTTTTATCTTATCTTGCTGTGGTGTTGGAATGCTTATCATTTCCTCCTAAGTGTAACCTGGATCAGTATTGCTTTTATGAGACATGGCAAATGACAAAGGTGAAGGAAATACGTGGAATATGAATCACTTGTGTTACAGTAAAAAGCACCTTCAGCTGACTTTTGTGATGTAGTGCTATATAAATAATCTTTTATTTGATATTCTAAAAAATTGCAACTGGCATATTACCAAAACCAATTAAACTTAAAATCCTTCAGATTTCAGTCATAATTTATTCAGTGACGCTTTATTGGATTTGTAGTAGCAGTGAATGCAGTTTCCAATTACAGCAAATGCTGAGTAGCCGTTAAGTTATACCATTGTTAAAATGTACTTTATGGTCTTTAATAATTCAATCATTTTATATTAAGCTTCACATGGATTCAATACTAAATGATCACTTGAACAAAAATCATTTTCTTTCTAATAAAAAAATGATTCCAAGCTGCACTTAACCTGAAGTCATGTGTTCCCACAGGTCTTAAAGCTTAATGGCATTCCTCCGTTGGTGAATCTGCTGCGCAGCCCCAGTTTGCAAGTCACCTCTACAGTCTCAGCTGCTCTTCGTAACTTGTCCTTCAAAAACGAGAAAAACAAAGAGGAGATACAGCGCTGCGGTGGCATCACGCAGGCTGCTGCTCTGCTCAAAGATGCAAACTCTTTAGAGCTACAGAAACAACTGACAGGTACATATTATCACACTGAAATATGCACCTCTATACAAACGGACACACACCTAACCAAACAAGTCTGACAGGGAGCCACTGGTGTGTAGTATTACATAACAGTGTTTACATACTCATCAAGTTCTGGCACATTATATATGTTTACTGTTTTTCAGAGGAAACTACCCAAACGGCTTTCATTTAGGTGCAGTTAAACAAGGATTCTGTAAATGTGTTGAAGAAGGAACAGTTAACTCTATGATTGCATCTGAATAACACGTAAAATAGTAAAACAGTTGAGAAAACAGCCAAATACATATATAAACCTAAACCTATAAAATCAGCATGAATTCTTTTATATTTTTGCGACAGGCAGTGATTGACTATTTCACTCAAAAAAATAACTCTTTGAATGAACATAAAAAAATCATGGAAAGAATTTCCACGTAATTAAATTGCTTTATTTTAGCATTATGCAATTCTGTTATTCCAACTTGATGTACTTGAGTTGGACTAACTTGATTAATTAATGATGATTCAACTGTTTTACTACAGTTGAGTCCAACTTAATTTAATTGAGTTGATCCAACCCATGCAAATTACGTTAGTGCAACAAAAATGCTTAATCGTGATAGAAATCCTTTCCATGATTATTTTACATTCATTTAAAGAGTTATTTTTTTTGGAGTGTTCAACAAAGTGTAACAAAGTCTAGATAGTCTGGTTAACATAAAATGTTAATGGATTTATAATAACTTGCACTCCTCTTATCTTTACCAGGGTTGCAGTGATGCTGGGGCCTATCCCAGATGTGATAGGGTGGGAGTCAGAGTACTGGACAGGTCACCAGTCTATCACAGAGAGACAGACAACCATTTGCATTCGTGTTCACAGATATTTTAGAAACTTCAATTAACCTAACTTATGCATGACTTTAACTGTGGCAGGAAACCAGAGTACCCAGAGAGAACACACTGCAAACTTGGCCAAATTGCAGATTTGTACACAAGACCTTCTTGCTGCGAGGCAACGGTGCTAACCACCGTGCCACCGAGCTGTCAATCTAGACTTAAAAAAAAATAGGGAAACTATGATTACGAGGCTTTATATAGAATTTTCTTTACGTTTTTGTCCTTGTCCAGGTTAAACCGCAATAAATAGCTAAGGCATATACGTAGTGTGTGTATTGTTGTCTGTCTCTTCTAACCCTAGTGATTTTCCTGTGGTTTGAACTCTTGTGTGATCTTGTGAATTTTGTGAATACAGGCAACTAACCACTCTTACTAGATTGTATCATGTCATCTCAACAAGAATAAATTAAGTTGCTGGATTTCATGCAGATCCTACATGATTCAATTACATTCACCACAGAAACACGAAATTATTTTGTTCACATTACAAGTTTGAATTTTGTAAATGTAACAACCACCTAATTTCATTTTTTTGAGTGTTGATTGACATTTTGATCTAACCGGTCATGTTTCCTTATCTTTCCAGGTCTTCTGTGGAATCTGTCTTCTGTAGACCATCTGAAGCCAGAGCTGTTGAAGAGTGCACTGCCTGTTTTAATGGAGCGTGTAATTCTTCCTTACACAACAGGTCCCAACCAGCTCAATGGGAACAGTAAAGATGCTGACATCTTTTTTCACACCACAGGATGTCTTAGGTAAGAAGAAGCGTGTTCTAGCGGAGCATCACCAATGAATTCATTGCTTTTCCTTTACTGTTTGGTGTTTCTGAGCAGTGAATACATATCAAACAACCAGTAAAGTTTGCATTATGTAACAATCTTTTATAATTGTTTTCCTTAATTACTGATTTATTTTACTGGGTTATAATGATATGAGATAGAGAAGGTTGGTGATAAACCAAAGGCAGCATAAAACTGTGTAAGAGTTGGCTTCCTTCACATGTGAGAGGTCTTAAATAATCATTATGGAGGTGAGATTTACAGATTATACACTGACCAGGCACCTTTTTAAGTACACCTATTCCACTACTTAACATAAATATCCTATCAGCCAGTTACATGCAGCGACTAAGTGCATTCAGGTTCGTAGACACAATTAACAGGATCTGCTGAAGCTCAAACTGAGCATCAGAATGGAGAGGAAAAATGACTTCAAGTGTGGCATGGTTGTGGGCAGATGGGCCGGTCTGAGTATTTCATAAACTGTTGATCTACTGGAATTTTCTCACACAACCATCTCTAGGATTTACAGAGAATGGTCCAAGAAAGGGTAAATATCCAGTGAGCCTTCTTGATGGCTCAGAACAGAGTCAAATGCCTTGGCTTCTTTCAGCTTAAATGGTAGTGTCAGAATTTGCTATAAACAACATAAAAACGTAGATCCAGGCTGCCTTGCATGGACAGTTCTGGCTGCTGAGGGTTGCTGGGATATCATCTTTGCACGCCTTTGGCCCCTTAGTAACAACTGAACATTATTTAAACACTACAGCCTTCTTGAGTATTGTTGTTCCATTGTTATAATGGATGCACACAAGGTAGTTTATTAACTCAAAAATCTGTTTGAGTCATTTTTTAAACACGTTCAAATTATGTATGAGGTTTTTTTTTTAAGGTAAGCTAGCTTCTTTATCAGGGTTGCTCAATGACTCATTGGGGTTGCTGCTTTTGAAGGATTGTCTTCAGAGGTCTGTTGTAATTGTTGGTAATACATTGTAATCTAATAACGTAGAGTATGATAGGGTATCAGCTAAAAACTCCAATCTAAAGCACCTGCCTGACTTCCTGTATTATTCTACATTGCAGCTGTTTATTTTCTGTTTTAATAATGACTGTACAGGATTAACATTGTTTACTTTTAAGGTAAGGTTCAATTGTTCTTAGATGTGATTTCTTTCAAGGGAATTCTTGATACCTTTTCTGAGGCCTGCTTTAGTCTGACAGATAAACACAGTGGAGTACATACAATGACTGAGTAAAGTATTTATATACTTTGCTTGTACTTTCACATTTTTACCAATATTAAAAAGTAGATGGGTTTGCCAACAGTATTTCTTACTCTGGGGTGTCTAATTAGCATGTATCTTGTGTTTTAATTTCAACAGAAACCTCAGCAGTTCTAAGCAAAGCTACAGACAGACAATGAGAAAATGTCGGAGTCTGATCGACTGTTTGGTCGCTTATATCAAAGAGTGTGTGCAAACAGGAAAAGAAGATGATGAGGTAAACTGTGTGAAAAGCATTGTATATGTAAGATTTGCATAACATTCTATAGAGAAAGCAGGGTAACTGCTGTGTTCAGCTTGTACATATGTTTTTTAGAACCTAGAACGTTCTCAAAAAGTGCTTTGTTTTGTTTTGTTATGTAATCAAATGATCTTAAAGAACCATCTGTCATTTTACAGTAATTTTCCATAATAACTCATGATGTAATTATTATAATTATTGAAAATCTGTCTCCATTATTCTATGTTTATTATTGTAGGGTTACAGTATAAAGCGCCTTGACGCAAATGTTTTGATTAGGTGCTATGTCAATAAAAATTCATTTGAATTCATCTTTTTTATTAGTTTACATTGCACATGTGTATGACTGTTATCGTCTCTATGTTTTCCCCTGTTGAAATCAGTCAGCCGAAAACTGTGTGTGCATCCTGCACAATCTGACATTCCAGCTGGAGGCCGAGGCTCCTGAGCTGTTCATCAGGATCAATGCTTTGGGTAAAAACATATACAGGAGCAACAGCCAGGACAATATCAGTCCCATCGGTTGTTTCAGCACTCGGAGCAAATCACTAGAACGTGAGGTGAGAAAGACAAATGCACATATTAGAATGGATAAAGTCCTAAGTAGTACTTTTGAACTATCAGAAGTAGTTTAAAAAGTGCTTACAAGTACCTGTCAGTCTAGACAGAACCTGTTGTTCCTACCTTTCCCCTCTGCTGGAAGGGTGACAAATGATTTATCACTTGCGCCAACATTATAGAAGTCATTAATAATTCCAGTGTTTGAAATTGACAGTGACAGTGGGAAACTTTCCAATCTGGCTCCTAAATGTCTGTGATAATTGTAACCTTATACTTCAGTCTGTTGCTCATTTGATAAAACCTTTAGAGCTGATTCAAAACAAAACTGACATGTTCTTGTAAAAAAAACAAAAAAACAAAATAAACTAAGAGACAGAATCTTCAAAATTAGTTTGGGTTTGTATGTCAGTTTTTAAAGTCACATCACCTGAAAAGCATATTAGCACTTAAAGAACATAATTTTTTTATCCTGAATAGAACTAAACGCAAAGGTTTATTTATTCAAATAATTAATCAATAAGAGGAATACACTTAGCATACCGATCAAGTTAATTTAATTTGACCAGATTCTATTAAATGTATTGTTTTACATTTTACTCATGCAACAAAATTACATGTAAAGTTGAAAAATTACTTAAAATCAATGTTTTTTTCAGTGTATCTGAAACTGATGCTTAGAAAATGGTTTATATCTCCATCTCACCATCTCAATAGTTATTAAAAAAATGTTTACTCAAAAAGCAAAAAACCACAGTTCTTAGACATGCACGGAAATGACTAATCCAATATTCACAACAGAGACTGAGAAATCTTTTAATAGTCTTCAAATCTCGTAAAGGCGTGTCCCCTTGGTACATCTCTAACTTTCTC
Source organism: Pundamilia nyererei (assembly GCF_000239375.1). Lineage (NCBI taxonomy): Eukaryota > Metazoa > Chordata > Actinopteri > Cichliformes > Cichlidae > Pundamilia > Pundamilia nyererei. The sequence continues at coordinate 3,205,761 of NW_005187435.1, read as the reverse complement.
TTTCACGGTTGGTTATAACCCAAACAGACCTCTAAAATAAATCTTTTACCAATAAACAAAATTGTATTAAACGTTTTGTAGAGTTGCTACATGATTTTTGGGGGTTGAGGGATGAATTGTTGTGTGGTGTACTTGACCCTGTGATGAAATGGCTTTTTTTCTGCATTTTTACTCATGATTTTTCCTTTAACTTAAAGTACATTGACATCATCTGTGATAAAATGTGCTGTATAAAAAAAAAATCCAAATAGGCACATTAATAAGGAGAGCACGCAGGATGGGTTTCAACTTGTAGTACCGTATTGCAGCGGTCTCCAACCTTTTTTGCGCCACCGACCGGTTTATGCCCAACAATATTTTCATGGACCGGCCTTTAAGGTGTCGCAGATAAATACAACAAAATAAAACTAGTACCGGTACCGAAAAAAAGACGATTTATTCATAACACACTTGAAAAGACCCAGGAAACCCGAGTTAACGATAAAAACGATAACAAAATAATGCTGCAAACTGATAAAAACCCTGAAAACCATACATTTCACACCTGAGCCTCAACTCTCGCAGCCCGGTACCAAACGACTCACGGACCGGTACCGGTCCGAGGCCCGGGGGTTGGGGACCGCTGCCGTATTGCATTCAATACCATCCCTTTTTTCTGAATTGCCCAGATTTACTTCATGTTCCTGCAAAAATTGTTATGCACACTGTGAGTCTCCACTACTTAAAAAGAATCACCTGCATTTAGAGATTAAAAAATGCTTTTTCAACTCATTTATGGAGGACAATTTAGTAGGCCAGAGATAGATAAAGATCTTGCTCTCTTTCTTGTCCAGTATCATTTTGACTTCCCAGTTATTGAAGAGTCACAACCTGCTGGGGCAAGCTGGCTGTTTCATTCCAAAACCCTGGAGAGTTACCTGTTTTTGCTTGGCTCTAGCCAGCGAGAAGAAACACGGGAAGCCTGTTGTGGAATATTGCAGAGTCTCACTGCACAGGAAGGCCTCGTAAGGAGAAATATGTTACAAATAGCTGTCTAGCACTGATAAAATTTTCACTTGTCTTTTAAACTTAATTTTGGTTGCATCTACAACTGTCATGTCATTTGCTGAGTTCAGAGGCTGATATGGGCTCTTGTATTCACAGGTCTCCAGGGCAATTGGTCAAACCATTGTACAGAAACTGAATGGGCTTCAGGTTATCAGTCCCCTCTTGAATTCAAAAAAAGTCAACCTGCAGAGGAGCACAGTGGATTTAATAGCCAACTTGACAAAGAACCCTGTCCTGCACAGTGCCATCAGTAAGAATTGGTTTTAATTCAAAATCTTTGTATTTGCCTTTATTGTGTACTTTATTTTAAATCTAAACAAAAGGCATTTTACTCTTAATTTTATCATCCTAAAACAATAGAATAGTCTTTACTGTGAAATTTATCATCCTGAAAAATTCTTTGCAGCTTTACAAAAGTTAGTTTGTGTTAAACAGTGAGGGGATTTTGTTTATCTTATCATTAAAGGTCGTAAAGGGCTTCCAGAGCTGCTGGTTATCCTCAGCAATGGCACCACGGGAGGGAATGAATCTGATGATACTCTTGCCATGGCCTGCCAGGCTGCCAGCTGCCTGTTTATGAGGAATCCCGAGATGAACAAGAACTTATTAAACAACAAGCTGATAAGCTCCCTGAACGATCTCAGCAAAAACATGTAAGATTCTTTGTTTAACTGCAGAGAAGTTGGTGGTTTGTATATGACTTAAATAAATAAACAAACAGGTTTATTTAAGCTGTGAGGAATATCTATGATTTGTTTGGAATTTGTTTTTGTAAAATGTACATGCTTTCAATCCAGTTTAAACACTTCCTTCCCCTCTCTCATAGATACTTCCCTAAATCCAGCAAAGCGTCAGCCCTGTTTCTCTGCAAACTTTGGTCAGACAAAGATTTACAAAGCTTCCTGAAACGGGTGAGTGCTAAGATCTGTCATGTTTGGGTGTGTCCTCCGATTATCTTACCTTAGACTCCACACCTCCCTCAGGTATTTGTGAGAATCACATGTAGAAAGATTGAAGGATTAAAATGCCAGCTTAAAAACGACTGAGACATGAGTGATGTAGCTGAGGAATCCCGCAGCTCAGGTTTTCTAAATCACTTGGGGGACTTTGTTTGCACATGTTTGTTGTCAAGATAAATCATTTTTTACCTTTGCCATTAAAGCAAATGAGGTAAATGTTTGAGTTGAATGCACCACTTACTGTTAGACGAGTGTATTGACCGATGCAGAACACTCATTTATATTTAACTATTTATCCTGCAGCAAGGGATGAGCAAGTCCTTATTTGTGAATGACATCACCATGGCGGTACAGCGGTCACTTCAGGTTGTTGATTAACAGCTTATCAGACCTCTGAAAGTTGTTCAGTGAAGTAACTCACCTGCAATGTGTCTACACACCCACAGGACATAAAATCACAGAAGCAGAGTTGCAACATTTCCCATTTCATCCATAAACTCTACATAGTGCATCCATGAACAAATCACTACATGATCTTTTATATGGTGTAAATTTCTGTTTCCTTGTTTGAATATGGGTGAAAGTCTAGTACAATAAGAGCGAAAATGCAGAAAGTGCACACTTTTATTTGCTTTTCTCATTTTTAATGCTGTCATGTCATGTTTTTACATACAGTTTGTGTCCAAGCCTTCACTTTGGAACCGTGAGCTTGCATAAATATAGAGTGACACAATGCCTCGGCTTTCATCTTGCACTAAAATGTGTGTCATAGCATGTAATGCACATGTAAAAAATTTTGACAATGCATAACATAACCAAATAAAAATAAATGATATTCTGTTAGCATGGCTGCTGTAGGACATTTGATGTGTATCTCTATTTGTAAATACAACTTTTGCTGTTGGGATGTCCATCTATTTCATATGTATGATTGCCATTTTGAAATTAGCTAGCTGTATTGAACACAGTACTGGTAATAAAGCTGAAATAAATATATTCTTTTGGCTGCAAAGGTAATCCAAGAATTTTGAGTAATTCTGAGTCCTTTTTCACGGTCACTGGTTCAGCATGAAGAAGTTTCCAATCTCATTCATGTCTTGTCACACCCCTTGACTGCAGTTTGAAATGCTTCAGGACAGATTAGCAACTCATCTCTCGCATTCTGTTTACTCCACCCCTATGATTTATTTTATTAATCCAGGCACTGCAGCTGTTGTTGCGCTCACTCTATTATATAACTGTTGACCAGATTTGAACTTTGGTCGTCCACATTTCAAACCACATAATCCACTGAACAGCCATGAGGGGATTTTGGGTCCGTGGGTGTTATTTAGATTTAGACTTCTGGCACAGCTGACCTTTTTTTAAATAATCACTTCATTGTACACTGGAGATTTATGTGTCTGAATGTGTTCATTAATAAAAAGCTTGTATTACTGTGAGAATGCATCAACCTTATGTGGATGTCATATGTCAAAAGCCACAAATAAAACGGGATGGCAAAGTAAAAGTAAACTAACTGGAATCTGTCACATAAAACTATTAAGTCCAGTTTGGCAAAAACTACAATCTGGCTTCATTAAAGCAGGTGTGGCTTTTATAACTATCATAGAGTTGGTATTCATCTGTAAGTTCCCACGAGTGCTGGAGCCACAGATACAAATGCTACATTCATTTTGTTAGATACAAGTTTATTTAAATTTCTTGCAATCACAAAATCCTACACACCAGAATAGGTTCAGTTGCTCTTATTTCTTTCAGTCAGTTTTCTAAACTTTTGGATTCAGTTTTAAAAAAAAATCTTTATGTGTTACACATGGTCAGATGAACACAAGTTAAACCACATCATCTGATCCGTCTGCTATCAGTAACTTAACATGCACTTTATTCCACTAACAACATCTAAAGGAGCGTACTTTTTTTTATTGTTCTTGCATTTTCAAGTATTAAGAAAATATTATTATTATCCAGCTTCTTATTCTCAGTCGTTTATGGATGGCTGATGTTGCTGGTTTTTCTCCAGCTGATGTCAGACGTTACTTCCTCAGGCCACGCTTGCTCCTGCCACCCTTTGAACTGAGAATAAATAAAAGTCAGCAGAGAATCATCATATCAGCGAGCACACAGGCTAGCTTTTTGGTGGTCATCTGTAGTGCTTGTTGAACCTTGTATTCACTCCCACTGGTCGTATATCTGTTTGTGAAAACCTGAATGCAAGGCTGAGTGGCTGCATTCCTTGTGAGCTGACCCTTGAATTGATCTTTAGAAATGTATTTCATTCTACTGATGCAAATAAGTCACTGTGGCTGCATTTGAAATTTAAATTATTTTAGGTAAATTTTCTGTCTTAGGGCTTACCTGTGTCTTTTCTAACATTTGAACTTCATGTCACTGACTTTTTACATCACATTTCTTTGTCTTGCTAAAATCTTGGGTTGCTTTTTCTGAAGTAACTCGAGTCAATATCCATTTGCACTGTTAAGCAGTAATTGCATTAAGATCAGTTTTGCAGCATTTCACTGAATCTGAATAGAGAGTGTAGCCCTGTGCACTTCAGGATTCATTCTTCTACCTTTATCAGCAGTTAAAACATCAATTGCAGCTAGTGACCTAGTTCCAGTAACAGGCATACACACTTGTGCCATAACTTTGCCTCCTCTGTGTTTAATAGACGATGCGATATACTTCAGAACACAGCTTCTACTTACTTTTCCTCTCCATCATACTGGTAAAAGTTACTCCTGGTTTTATCTGTCTAAAGATTTTTTTCAGAACTGTTCAGACTCTTTTAGATGTTTTCTGGCCAAGCTAGGAACTCATACCTATTGTGTGGCTGCTGTTCCTGCTCTTGATTGTAATCAGTGGTTTGCACCTTAAATCCTTTTTATGGCCATTTATGACTGTCTCTTGAAAGTATATCTTGACAATTATACTACAACCTCTTAGAGAGTTTTCTTGACTGGGTCTGATGTTGAAAAATATTTTTTCTCTTAACCATGGAAATAATTCTGTCATCATGCTCTTTAGTTGTCTTGTGTGGTCATTGAGACTTTTTAGTGTTGGTGAGCTGGCCAGTGCATTCCTTCTTTTTAAGAACCAGATTGTTAATGAGGCCATTCCAAAGGGTTTTGATGCTGTCTCTCAGATTAATAATGGCCTCGCTCACTTGCATGAACATGTCTTTGGAACTAATTTTAAATAAAAAGTGAATAGATACCAAATGCAAATTTTACATTAGGAATAAACTCTTTTATATGTTTAAGATGTCAAGAAAAACAAGGGAAGAGGCCTTATCTAGCCATGAAACCATTTATCAGAAAATTACTTTTGAGCCTTTAGAAATGGGTGACTGTAGAAAAAGTCATTTTTGCAATGCAGTGCAGTAGTTTGTTAAATCTCAATGTACATAGATAAAATTGTAAAATTACTAAAAAGGTCAAAATACTTACAGACCCATGTCAAATGTTTGTGCCTGTGGCTTCCACAAACTTGATGCCACACTGGGTGCATTGCAGTAGCTTACAAGAGTTATGTTTTCATTATCATTTGAAATATTTTCAGAATATGGTGAGTTAAAATACTTTAGTGAAAGGTTTTTAGTGATTAAAATTTTTGAATAAAAAATAAACCGTGTGCGTATTTTTGTGCATATGATCTGAATATAGAATTAGCATGACTCTACTCATTTGTGTTGGAGAACACACTACAAAAGCAGCCCTCAGATACTGGAGTGACTCAAAGCTTTTTAATAGCTGTATAATGGGATGTGCTAACCAATAACTGCCTACTATGTTTATCTGTTGTTGCTACACAAGTCCGTGTCCCCTGTACCTTTATAACCTATGGAGGTTTTTATAAATTCAGATTTATTTCAGTCTGATAAAGTTTTTCTCTTATTGACTCAGGTGTGTTCCTGCTTTGCATATTCTGAATGAAAACCAGTATTAGAACTTTTTAGTTTTTATTCAGCCCTTCACTATATTTATTGTAAAGCCTACATGGCGTCAGCTGGAAAAATATGCATGGTCTTAATTTGGGTGTGTATGTGTCCTTCAGACATGCCAGCATACACTTTTCCCAGTCCTGTTTGACTGGATATATTCAGGAAATTTTAGCCCTACTATAGGGGTTGCCAAGACAAACGGTTACTTCTTCTACTGTTTCAAAAGAATGGAGACCATTGTTGTTAGAAAGCAGGGGGGGGAGAAGGTGAAATGAGAGGAGGTGGAAACCTTTTATTGATAAGTTTCATTACTACTTTCTCCTCTTACTTTGCTGTAGTTCTACATTTCTACCCAGCTTTGCAGTCTTTAGTCCATGCTATATGTTAGAAAGCAAATAAAATCCTAATTTTTGTACATTACCTTTGCTACTCAATGTCAACAGAAACCACAGCAGAATAGACTTACATTTTCTGATGATCACTGACACGATTTCTCAGCACCGTGACCTGAGAAAACAGTAGTTTAACAGTTCATTGATATCTATACTGTGAAAAACCAACATGTTGACTTCTTAGCATTTGCTTTACTATATAAAAATCATCACATCTTCATAAAAACTGTGCAACTAGGAAAACATGAAAGAAAATCAAACTGCAATTTTTTTTCAAGAGTAACTGTGGAGGTTAAATTTAAACCAGTCAGACATAACATTATGACCACCTAGCTGATGTTTTGCGGATCCCCCTTTTGCTGGCAAAACAGCCCTGAACCATGGAGGCATGGTATCTACTAGACCCTTGAAGGTGTGCTATGGTATCTGACACCAAGATGTTAAAAACAGATCCTTTAAGCCCTGTAAGCGGCAAGGCGGGGCCTCCATGGATTGTACTTGTTTATCCAGCAGGACCCAAGGATTCCAAGCAGGTATCACTGGTGTCTTGCTGCCAGTTGTAAAAGGAAACATGATCCATCCGACCAGGCCACATTCTTCCATTGCGCCGTGGTCCAGTTCCGATCCTCATGTGCCCATTTTTAGCACTTTCTGTCATGGTCCTGGGTCATGTGACCCAGTATTCTGAGGTTCTTGATGTTTTTGTTGTTATTTTCATTTATCTAGTTACATTCTGTCATGCCTAGGTTACAGTTTTAGTTCATGATTTATCAAGCTCCCCATTTGTCTCATCCCTGTGTAAAGTTTTCTGTGTCAGATTGTCAGGTCAAGTCTTCGTGTGCTTATCTGTCATGTTTCATGTCCAAGTTTTCTTTGTTTGTCAAGTTTGAGTCATGTCTGGGTCTTGTTATGTTTCCCGTTTTATTTTGAAAGAGCCTTGTGTTTTTTGTTCATTGTATTTAGTTTCACGCCCCCTGTCCTGTCATTGTGTTAATTGTTGTCAGTTGTTTTCCCCATGTGATTCCTCTTTCCTTGATCATTCCTTATGTGTACTTAGTCTGTGTGTTTCCGCTCAGTCAGTGTCAGATCATCTGTTATCCAATTTGAGTTACAGTAGCACATCTGTTGGACCTCAACATAAGGGTCAGCCTTCTCTCCCTATGTGCATCAATGAGCCTTGGCCATCCATGCTACTGGTTCACCACTGTTCCTTGTTTGGACCACTTGCTCTGACCCAGTCATCTCCATCCATCTATTCACTAACGCTTATCAGTATCATGGGGCGAGGGCTAAAGCCTGTCTCAGCTACTAGATGGCAGATATACCCCGGGAATCTCTTGCAGGGCTAACACAGAAAGACAGACAAGCATTAAAACATCTGGACTTCTTTAAGTTTATTGAAGACGTTTCACCTCTCATCTGAGAAGCTTCTTCAGTTCTAAGAGCAATTGGTGGAGAATCTCAGATTTTTAAGTCTTATTGGGAGTGTCCCAAAGAGGGTCGTGGACCCTCCTATTGTTCCTCTGCCTAATCCACGAGCCAAGCTGTGAAAACAGGTGTGGGTCACAATCACCAAAACCTTGGCTAGATGAGTACTATATCCCTTCTATTTTGGATCTTTGGCTGAGTTCCACTCATTATATATAAGAAAACAGTTGTGACTCATTGCAATGGGTGTTCCCAGGCACCACACTTTCATGTTTTGTTTTCATCTTGGCCTGAATCTGTCCACTCAGAGGAAATCTTTGTCTGCAACAGCAAGAATCTGTTGACATTTTACCTCGTACTTCTGCTTTGTGCATTTTTGCTGAAGTTCAAATTTCTCGGCCTCTAGTTGGCGCAACCAGTCCCAAAGATCCTTAGCCTTTTCTCTGTAGAGAAAATGTTATGACAGTTTACTGTATAGTGATCAGATCTTGAATAAAGATCATTTTTATGTACATGACAGATATTTTGAATAAATCAAGAGAAAGTAAAGTGTTTTAGTAACAGTGTCCTTTTACCTGAGTTTGTCCTCTTTCAAATGATCAATATTTAATTCTTTGCGTCGATCATTCAGGATCTTTCTCTTCTTTTCTCTTTCTGTTGGTTTTTTTGTCCCACTCTGTGTTTGCTGGAAAGGAAACAAGCACAAGCGGAAATGCACTTTTACATGTACTTTATAGTAAGATGCTTTAATGGTAAACTAGATTGTTACCCTGTATCCAGTGAAAGTCAGGTTGGACAGAATCATCTTCTTCCTTGCATCGTCATCTGCTCTCTTCTTGGCTTCTTCTTCTTCTTTTCTGGCTTTCTCTTCCTGTTGAAATGATGTAGAGTACCTTTGATTTTTCACACTATTTTGACTGCTGAAAGTGTCTGAATTTGCACAAACTGAATACAATTCCTAGGTACAACTGTGGATTCTTAGACAACTTAAACATGTAGGAAATATCTGTTATGTTCTGAAAATGTTACTCTGTAGTAACTACACTTACTGCTAGTTTGTTCTGCCGTTCTCTTTCTCTCTCTGCTCTGATCTTCATCTGCTCTGCTCTCTCAGACCTGCGTTTCTCCTGATATTGAAAAGGAAGGACATTTTTAGTTGAAACGTAACACAATCAAATGGTTGTTGAAACTATCAAAAGAAAAAAATATAACATACAATACGCTGCGTGAGGCCAATAAGCTCTTCTTCCTCCTTCTTACGCTTCTCAAAGTGAGCTTCAATCAAAGTCTGGAGCTCAGTCAGGTCTTTTTCCATTCGTTTCCTTTGAATGTCCTGAAAACATCAAGCTCATATTTTATTTAAACAACAAAGGACTAAAGTTTAAAAGTGTTTGGATTATTTGTTCATTTTAGTTGGCCCTAAAATTAACTTACGTCAAAGTCCACTTTTTCTCCATCTGGGATCTTGGGAGCTGCCAAGCCAGGCACAAAATTTGGCCTAAGGAAAACAAGAATAAAAAATGTACCTAAGTATGTATTTTATTGGAAATTGTATTGTGTTTGACTTATACAAATATTTTAAAACTTTTCTTACCTTTGCTTGGGCTTTGCATCATCTGTGTATCCACAATAAAAAAAAATCAAAGCATTTAGTCAATTAAATTAAAGCACTGAGAAATATTAGAACACTTATCCTTTGACACTCAGTAGTTCCTGTGTTTTGTAAATAACCCTTCCGTACCTCCTTCATTTTCCTCTGTGGCATCTTCTGAAAGATGATATGCAATGTCAATACTGATTAAAGAAACAAAAAGCTCACAGCTTAAAGCATAAAGCTATGAAAGTTGAAATCCTAATAATGAGACACAACCTACACAAAATCTTCATGCAACAAAAACATTAGTCACTGTCACTTTAGTCACTAAGTGGCTGTCAGTGATGATGGCGTTGGAATGACCCTAAGGCTCGTAAAGCACTTAGTATATGAGTCCGTTAAGAGGAACGTCTCCCAAAGAGATGATAGATATAAAGGGCCATGCAGTCATACAAGCGTTTCTTGTCCAGTTTAGAACATGCTACTTTAGATTATCTTGAAAGACAACTTCATGTCTCTACTAGTCTCTGTCCATACAAAGAATGTTTATCTGTCGATGCAACATTTTGAGTTAACACTTAAAATGTATAACTTTACTTACAAACTACTTACGCTTATAAAATATACACCTAAAGAAAAGAAACATATTTTCTGTGGTTCAGGTGCATTCTCAACTATAAAACTTTAGTTTAGTGAAAATTGTAAAAAATAATAACATTTAATGTTTTTACACATTATTTTCCTTTTACCTGACTTTTGGAATTCCTTCTTTTCCATCATAGATGAAAAGTTTGTTATTTAGAGCCCATCTGGATAACCCCTCCAAGCTACATAACAGAAATGCTATAAGCTAGTTTGGAGACTTTTTTCCTTAGATGGAGCCCTTCTGTCAAGTCTAGGCTTGAATCTAAAAGTGACACGACTTTGCAATAATGGTCCCATGGCTTTGTAATACCTTACCTGAAAATGTAAGAAGAAAATCTGATTATTTTAAATCACTTCATTTTTTAATAGAGTTAAAGTTCTTTTTATGATGCTGTCTTCTGTCTTATAGTTGTGTTATATTTTTATATTTGCTTGACTGTATTATGTTAATATTAAAATTAAAATACTAGCTTTTTTGGATAGTGTTCCAGACAATACAAGTGGCTTTAGTCATAACACTCCTGTATTTAAAAATTCCTTTTAAACCAAAGACAAAAAATATCAATAAAGTGGGGAAATTACTTTTTGGCTTTTTCGACCAGCTTCCCTGTTTTCAGAGTACTTTAAATTCTGCTTTTTCGTTTTGTTTTGTTTTTGGGGATATTTTTTTTTCCTATCCTCACCGCACGTCTGTAGGGAGAATCATTCCATCAAACATTTGTGGGCACAAATGGAAACTCAGCCTCCTGAAAAGAAGGTAAGTCAAACCAGCATTCGGGAGGTCCTCTAACAGGAATAAAACCGAACGTGTGTATTGTGCTCCTGCTGCTACCTTCCCCAAGGGCTTCTACTGAGAACATAGCCTGACCTACATTACTCACTAACAGCTACTGTTATCTCCATAGAGGGAGACAGGTGCTGCTTGATTTCAGCCAATCTTCACATGGGCTTGGTTGGACAGCCCCACAAAGGAGACAGAAATAGAGGTATGATCCTTTGTCTCTGCAATGGTGACCCACTGCACCATTTGACTGGAAAGGACAGATCCACTGGGATGTTTATAAAAGGTGAACTATCTCACATCTCAGACCGAGAGGACTGACTCAGAGGACAAAGGTCAATCTGGCATAAAAGCTACAGAATAGCAGCCATCTCTACAGTGGCAACAAGATGCCAAAAATACAGTGGGCTGTGCAGTGAAGCCAGCAGCTTAGCAGATGCACTGTGTTAAGTAATGATGAATGTTTAAATGGAAGAGTGGAAAGCAACAAAGTGGCAGACAAAAGAAAAAAAGCAAAATTTTGCATTGTTGTCATAGATATTGTTTGTATAAACAAACAATAATATATTCATCTATTTCACAATGTAAAGAGCAAAGGTCAGCGAAAAGCAATGAACTTTGGCAAATTAAATATGGGTGAGGCATTTCTACTGTAGCTGGATTTATGTAATGCATGCAGACATGCAGCTGCATGAATCTGCAGCTTGTAAACTAGAGTGCAAACAGAAACAGTCAAAAACTTATCTAGCCCATGCATGGGTTAGGAGAACTGACAACATGACTCACGTTGTCCTCTGAAAAAAAAAAAAAACAGACCAAAATTTTATTTTGTTTCACTTTTTAATTCCATTTGCGCTGGCATAACTTTGCGAACGTCAATCTTGTTTCTACAGAAAATAATTCAGTACTTACTCGTATTCGGCATCCTCTGTGTCTGACATGTTTAGGATGCAGTTCCTGTAAATGCGAATATACATAGAAGCCAAGTTAATAACTTGGCTTCTACAGACTGAGAGAAACCCCAAATCTAGCAAAAAAGTATAAAATAGTTACAGATTTTGTTAGATTGTTTAAAAAGACAGAACAGGAGCATGCAGACTTACCCAGCTCGTGCAATGTGGCTCAATGGGGAATTGTATACTGTGTCCTTCACTGTGGGCTATAAGCTTTTAAACCCAGTAGTGGATCACATGGCGGCAAGCTGCCCATGTCTACAATGGGTGGGCACATACCTGCAAACAGATGGCAGATAACATCTATGGGAAAACATGTATTCTCTATGGACTTGCCTTGACTATTTTTACTCTGTAAAACCTCCGCCAAACAGCACAGGATTATTGCTCTCTGAAGGTTTCAGTTTCTCATGAGTTAGGTTACCTATAATACTTATAAAAATATTTCTGTCTGCACACAAATACATTCTTGCATGGCTCAAGCTCTCCTGATATTTGCTTTCACTTCCTATTAGGATTCTGGAGATGGGTATGACATTTCTACAACGTTTGCCTGCAGTTTTGTTATACAGTGAAGTAACTGCATTTTTCCCACAGCAGAATACCAAAAACAATACTCACATAAAATTCACACCCTTTTTCAGACTCCAGCCTGTGTTTATTGTCTTTGATCATAAACTCTGCCCTCAGTCCTTACATGCAAAAACATGCTACCAACAACATCATTTATGACCGTGCCAAGTCTTTTGATACTCCCGGTGTTTTTGGTAATGTATTTGACCCCACAATCAGGAGATTAGTCTTGACAGCTGAAGCCAAAACTTTCTTTGCAAAGGTTATTCAATGGGAGTTCCTCCTCCACCGTAACTCTTTTCAGGTTGGCTGTGTTTTCTCACATGTCAGTCACATCTTGTCAAAAGTACAGTCAGTTACATTTTTTGCAGATATTCTATTCATCATAGAATAGAATATTCTATGACTTCACATAGTTTACTTGTCAAAAAAAGTACTATGAGCTCATATAGGACCACTGAAAAAGAACATTACTCTTTGCCGGAAGTTGTAAAAACTATTCCTTTACAGCACCGAGTGAACTTTCTGACATGTTTCTAATATGAAACTGATGCCCGATGAATTATGGCATTTTATCATAATTTTCTTTTTCTTTCTTTATTGCTTTTTTATGTGAACTATTTACACAGAGTGACATCATAGGTCAGATAATTTTATATTTATGTTTTACTTTTTTTGTATTTTTGTGTGCATGCACATTATTGTGTTTGTGTTACTCATTCACAGAGTCAGAATCAGTTTAGTCGAGGAATTTACTGTCAATGTGATTTCCTAACAGGCTCAATGATGCAACCCTGTGTACCCATAAGCACTGTGTGGACCAGGGTAAATAACATGCTGTCTTGTTTCAGTCTCATTTGAGATGAACGTTTGTTAAAGATTTGTCCACTAAAAAAATGAGCATACAAAAAAAAGCTGGTCACATTTTCACATTTTGTACGTGTCATATCATTATTTTGATTTTCTTTGATTCAAAAACTATTTTGCCATACGCATAAAGAACGAGGCTAAAGCTCACAAATATAAAGGTGGATGTTGACCTTTTTTTTATCATTCATTTTTCTTTTTTGAAAGTTTGCTTTTTACAAAGTAAAAGCATCTATTCCTCTGCTTTCCATGTAATACAACCGTGATGCAAACCACAGGTTACAACACTATCATGTTAATAAAGATATGTTCTGTGGAGAGATCTCTAACATTGTTATAGTACATAGGTTCTCAACCACCCCCAAATTTCATCAGAGCACCCCTAAAAATAGCTATATTAATAGCACTAATAATAGCATATTTTAGAATTATTTTCTGGAATTATCTTCAGTGTTATATTTTCCAAACGTGTATGTTTACATCAGGTTGAAAACAAGTTTTATGTCCAGTGTTGTTGATGTCATGATGTTATAGTGCACTCACACAGAGACGTTGTTGCTTTGTCATTAATAAACTAAGTAAGACGTTTGTTCCTGTGGCAGAAAGAAGATGTTCAAACTGTAAAGTTCAAACTGTTCTGATAATGCAGGGACAACGCTGTGACTTGTGAAGTGTCTGTGTAACCGGTGCGTTCCTGCGTTATGTCTGACAATGAAAGGTAAAAGAAACAAAGACCTCCAAGTCATTAACTTGCCCACCCCAGCCCCTGCAACCAAATGGAAACAGTAGGGAAGAGAGTTATTCAAGTCACCACAACTTCCAAGCTAGCAAGAATTATCTGTTCATGCTATTAACTGTGTCTATAACACATATGTGGCACACACGTACTACACATTTACAGTATCTACCAAAAAGAGGCACAATGATGGCAATATCTGAACTAAAAACACAATCAGAAACATCAGGGTGTCTAAATATACAGTATATGTGTGTTGTACAATGTTGGGAAAGAAATGACACCAACTTCTCCCACAGGGGAATTGTAGAAAAGGGGAAAGGCCAAAGGGGTACCCCGTATTTATAGGGTTGCACCAAAGAAGAAGAAGAAGAAGGATGAGAAATGAGAGAAAACTGGTAGATTAGATTGAAATCTGTGATTATTCACTCTGAATCCTTCCTAGACACTACAATCGCTCATCCAGCATTGTAATGTGTATCCAACTGAACTGAGGTTTGGGAATGTGAAAAGGGTTAATTGCATATGCAAACAGCATATGCCATTAATATTAATTGCAAGGCACTGCTGTCATTATGATCGAGAGCTGAGCCTCTCTACGTTTGAACCTAGAATCGCCTCTGTATAGTATGTAAAACAGATGTTCGTAAACCATGTTAGGCTTTATTCGTTTTTGAAATCAAACTTGTTTTTCCTCCTTTTAGACGTCATATTACTTTCTAAATATTTGTTTAGCGGAATGGATCAAAAGCCGTCAAGTCACACCTTCTCTTCTTGACTTTATTGCTGAAAAACCCCGCCTTTCTGGCACCTGAGTCGACGACTAAAACAACACAGATAAGCCTTTAGGTTTATTCCTCGTAATTCCACTTATAAAATTCCCTTTAATTCCACGACACACAGACTCTCAACTCCAGCACGTTTTGTTTTTCTTACTGTACCACCGGCTATCACTGCAACTTTCACTTAATTGATAGCTTTTTCATCTGAACGTTTACTCGATGCATTCATTACCGAACCCACAATTATTCTCGTTGTTTGAAGTGAAGTCATAAGCAAATACTGCCACCGTGTGGTAAAATCAAACTTTGCTGATATGGACCAGAGCACCAGTTTGCAATCTTTAGGAATTATTTTGAGCATCCTTGGTCATCAGTAACTAATGGGGGGCAATTTAGCAAAATACCAAACTTCCCTCCTTATTAGATCCAATCCAATAGCAGAAACTACCGTTTATTATGTTTCTTTATATGTCGGAAATATTCATTCATTCATTCATTCATTCATTTATTTGTTTATTTTCAGGCACAACAAATACCTATATTGAACATAAAATGCACAAAACAAAAAAACAAAAATTGCCTGAAAAAGGAGTGGGACGAAGAACTTATTAAATCCCACCCCTATACTCACTCATCAACAAAAAAAACAAACTTCCCGCAGCTACGCCCATCATTGCATACAGACCCATCAACAGCCTCGGGCACATACAAGCATCTAAATATAAAGAAAGAAAAGTGACTGTCACACACTGGTCACCACTCAGTGCACCAGCTCACATGAAAATGATGGTTAAGAGGTTACAGGTGAAAGGTTCCGTGCACAGGTTGGGTCAACAACAACTTCAGCTGTTTTAAGTAGGCCTATTACCTGAGGGTTACAACCCACATGAACCCCCCTTTTCTTTTCCTGATGCATGCAGGGGAAAACAATTTTCTCTGCTTTTCATTTTGGAAACATATTCCTTCTTTCTGAGAGAAGTGAGACTGAAAGGAGACTATATTCTTCTGACTTGTGAAAACTTGCTTGGTGGGCATTTTTGTTAGAAGTTGTCCAAGACTAAACGGAAATTTGCAATACCGTGAAAAAGGTATTTCGTCTGTGAAGGTTCTCAGTCATCCACGTCGTCATATATTTCACATCGAGTCGATAAACATATTTTCAGAGATGGGTGTGGTCCCAGAACTTACAAGCACACTTGGCTAGTGTCGGCAAATGACAACGTGGTGTCTAGTCTATTGACCTATGCAGGGACATGTGCAAAATTCACTGCTCAATAAACGGCGGTGGTTTTCTTTTTTTCTTCTTCTTTTTGGCTACACGGAGCATGCGCAGACTGCAATGACGCGGTCTATTTAAACTACTAGTCCCCAGCCCAGTGTTTAGCTCCAGTTCCAGGTTCGTGTGGCGTTTTCATCGTCCACAAAAAGTCCAGTCATGTTGGACAGATGCGTTTTTAAGACCGTGGTGTTTTTCCCATTGCTTCTGTGATTCTTCTCTGTTTTTCATCCTCGAGTGAGCTAAAACTGGAGTTTCCTGTCCTGGAGTCTTCATGGCAGACTGATTCTTCCCGCAGGGTTTATTCTTTGCTGGTTCACTTACCAAACTTACAGTAAGTATGTGCACTTTGTATGCTTCCTTAGCCTGCAAATTTCCAGTTGCTGTACTGTTGAGCACGTTTATCTCTTGGCAGGTAATTTTGTTTTGCGTGTGCAGCTGTACAGAACTGAATCTGTGTGCTTTTGAAGTAAAGTTTCATTTAGGCTATTTTATTACAAAGGATATGCTTCTGTGTCTTACACAAATAAACAAGAAACAGAGAAATCACTGAACACTTCTTCGAAACAAGATGACTCAGGGACGATGAGAATAGAGATGCTGTGTTTATTTCAGTGTTGAGGAAAGATACTGAGTATTTAAACGACTTGAATATGTGAAGTCACCAAGCATCCCTTATGCTTTGTGCTCAGAAATCTTTGGTATGCAAGTGATGGTGATTAGATGAAAGCCAGCTGTTTGTTAGCCAGCTGTTTGTTAGCCAGCTGTTTGTTAGCCAGCTGTTTGTTAGCCAGCTGTTTGTTCGCCAGCTGTTTGTTCGCCAGCTGTTTGTTCGCCAGCTGTTTGTTCGCCAGCTGTTTGTTCGCCAGCTGTTTGTTCGCCAGCTGTTTTACTGGTTTTGGCCTTTTGCAGCATCAAACATTTTCTTGCGGCCCTCCATGCCTGACATGGCCTCCACATTCTTCCTCCAGTCACTCACCTCCGCTGTCTTCTCCTGCAGCACACACAGAATACATATGAGAGATATGATTTTTCACAGTTTGCCACTCATACTTGGCGAGAACATCAGCAGAAGACCTGATGTGCACATCTTGTGCACAAGGGGAGTAAATGATATCTGTATTAATTTCTTTTTTTGCCCAAAGCATCTCCTGTCAGTAGCTGTGTCTGTATATTTTACTTTTCTTTCTCATGACTTCACCTTTTCTGTGTCCTCCTTTTTGACGGATTTTAGGTTAGCTCGCAGATCCAAAGAGACCTTGTGTTTAGAGCCCAGTAGGGAGCGCAGGATGGCATCAGCAGAGACCCTCACCCTTCTCAGGTTAGGTCTCTTGAACTTCCCTCGCAAGTCCAATACCTTGATGTTCAGGTCTTTGATCTAGAGGTGATAATTTGACATAAACCCCTTACCTTTTATCTGAAGCCAAAATAAGATATTATAAAGTGACATACAGATATATATGTATCTATTTGATGTTGATATATACATTTATTTTAGTTTTTTTTTTTTTTTAGTTTTGCTACAGTTGTGTTTTTTACCTCTCTGGTGTTATGCAAGACCTTGGCTTCAATATCATAGCGCTCCTCGTCCACCACATCTATTCTGGCATGCAGCTCCTCACATAATATCTGCAAAGTTAGATCATTTCCCTGTAATGTCCTGAGATGAATAGCTGAGTTCTTGACAGTGTAATTTCTGTAACCACATGTAACTTTAGTCTGTGGGTGGCAACAAAATGATGATGAATGTTAAATGGTACCCGTAGCTCTGCTAAGGAGAGGCCACCGGTCCGTATTGGAGGAGCTTTTTCCTCCAGAAACTTTGCCTTTTGCTCGTCTTTTTCTACAATCTCCTGCTCCAGTTCCTCCTTGGCCTTGGCTACCATCAAGCTCTGAAACACGAGACACCAAGTAAATGTAATTATTTGATCGATCCTTTTGAGTGAGATATTATTGTGTGGCCAAATGCTGCAGATTACTCACCTTCAGCATGAGCTTGCGAGAGGCTGAGATTTTAGATTTCCTCTGCAAAAAGCACAGTTTCTTTAATCATATTGTGACATTTTATTAGTCTACAGTAATGCTGATTGAAGTGGCTGTTTTTGAAGCATTAATAAGTGTAAATATATTTAGTTCAGTCTTACCTCTGGTCTGTTGGTTGAAACAGAAGGCCAACATTAGTGCTTTATTATTGATGACAGGAAATTCAAGTCATTGTAATTCTTGACTGCTCCTGCCATGTTTAAATTATATTTCTACGGAAATTCTATTTACTGTTTGTAAATGATCCTCTCAATCGGCAATTAAAATAATAATAGAAACTCAATATACTTACGCTTTCTCAGGCATCTTGACTATTCAATTCCCCCTGGAAGACAAAAATAAAACCTTTTGTTTTTGAAGTGCTTGACAGTGGGAAGCACTGAAAGACACAATGGGTGAGTCAATGGTATAGTGTTAAAAGACTTAAAGTATACATTAGAGATATCCCAAGGCCTGTTATACCAGATTCTTTACGACAAGTGAGGTCAGTTATTCATGAAATTGATAACGGATGACAAAACTTTACTTTATCTAGCAAGGTTGTTTTTTTTTTTTTTAATTAAATTTATCAGACATTGTTACTTTGTGCTCATTGAGCCTCCTGGATAAAATCATCTAGTTGCCTCTCAGTGCTGATAACACTGAAAGGGAAGTGATGGCAGACATGGAAAAGCATGCCAGGCCCTCGACATGGCAGCCACTCCTGATAGCATTTATTTCCCACTTTCCCCCTCACTGCTTTGTAGCATCAAGACACAAATATAGACTGGCTCTATAAATCTTAGAACATCCCAGACTTAAACTGCATGACTGATGTTCACCGAGTTATATGACACATATATTCTTTTTTTTCTCCATCGATGGTGTAACATATTGTGTTACAGTACTTTGTTGTTTTAATTTATAGCCATGCAGATATTTAGCTTATAGCCACATTAGACAAAACAAGCAGACACCCTTCATAATTTATTGTCTTGAAGTAAGCAGTTTGGCCTTTTCTTGCTTAAGGGAGTGAACTGAATCTAGTTGTGGATTACAGGTTTCTATTGAGCTACTGAACAGTGTTAGCAGATCAACAACTGGGAGTGCTTTGTTGTAATGCTTTAAAAAGAGCAATACATTTCCTGCTATTCAGGTTATTTACTGTTAGACATATTTGTTATTTTTATGGTTTATGAAAAACAATTTTAAATTCTTGCACAAGAAAAGAACTATCATGATTTGCTTTTCTTCCTGTAGGTAATTGAACTTTAAATCTTTGAATGTCAGACTACTGATCAAACTCAACCAAAAAAAGGAGTTGTCACCTTCGGTTCAGGTAACCTGTAATACATGTCTTTTAAAAAAAAAAAATTATTATTACTTTTTGCTATTTGCTGAAATAGACCAAAGTATTATCTGGAAAAAAAAAAATTATTTGATCTTTTCTTAAATACCAGCAGTTTATATATTGGTAATAAAATTATATATTGAAAATTAATATATTACAAAGTGAAAAAGAACAGGGTAAACTACACTGGCTAGTATTCGGTGTAGCAGGAAGACTATGCCATTACCTTTCTTTGCTGATGTTGTGGATGCAGACAAAGACGAAGTGATGGAGAGAAGAACAGTGAAACATTTATCTCCAGCTCCCTTTTGGCCCTCCTCTCTATCACAATAAGACTTAAATAGAAAAACACACACACACCATAAGAGGGGGTGGTCTCAAGATAATCGTGCCTGTGCTGCTTGTGTTGTGTTGACAGATCACCGCTTTTCTATTCTTCATAATAATATGTGTGAACTTTAATGTGTGGCAAAGTGGCATAAACAACATCATTCTGAATAAATTTTTCATCTTTAGTCTGTTTTTACAAAAGTAAATTATTTAAAATTCTAGGCGGGATCAGTTATTGTTTTCTTCTGACATTTGGTCAGAGTTTTGTGTATACCTCCTCATCACCTCAGTTAAATCAACTATAAAGCAGCCTACAGTCTGTCTTGTTAGTACAGATGATTTTCTGAGGTTTTCTGTGGCTGTTGAAAGAGATACTGGAGACTTGCCATGTCCCCTTTGAGACTGAAGGGCCCCATTGGTCTGATAAGGATAATGGCTGCAGACAACATTAAGCCCTTGGTTTTAAGACAGGAATGCAGTTTCCAGTGTTCATTTGGCCACGGCCTCACAACTAAACATAGACAAATTGCAACACCGTGTGATGCTGCCACTCTTTGATACTGGGTCTCGGTCTGCAATTGTGTGCATGCTTTGCATTTGGGGGTTTGTGTGCTCCAAGCAAAATAAAAACACAGATGAATATGGCTGTCTTTGTGAACACACATTTGTGTGCTTAGTTCACACTCACAAGGACAGTAAGTCCTTAAAGTAATCCATGAAATTATTTGTGTCTGGGCGATGTTTGTGTTACTGACATGCTCTCCACTTAGTACAACAAACATGAAAGTCCAATTTGAAAGTCAGTCATGTACATAATAGCCTAACAAAGTCCTGATTTGATACAGCAGCTTTGATCTAGAGTTCACACAGACAGCCAGATATAACCATCCACAGAGCCTAAAACATGTGGCTGTAAATTTGCTAAAGCCTAGATCTGCTGGATAACGGGCACCACCTGTTGGTCGCATGTGACCAGAAGTGGGGCACTATATTGTTTCCATAGATGCTGTCAATATCAGAAACTGCAGCAGCCAGAAAGGATAGAGGGTGGTTGCCATGAGTTTGCAGTATAGTCAGTCAAATGGCTACGTGCCTGTCCAGTGGACATCCTGACTGCTGGAACACAAACAGTTATTTGACAAAGTAACTATGTTGAAGCTCTGTCAAGTATGGGACACAAACAGTCATCTTTAATCAGAAGACTCTTAAATTGATGGTTGTATTTGTTTGATGTGTTGCTTTTATAAAGGGGCAGATCAAAAGGCAAGACTGGGACTTGGGACAGCCCAGGCCTGTCACCCAGTGATGACTGAAAGCTGGGAAAACATTTAGTTTTTCAAAACTATAGCAAGAGTACAATGTGTTTGCACTCTTTCAGTTATAATTCAAGCTGTGTTTTATTATTATTTATTTATTATTTTTGAAGCAAGGATGTGAAATGGACTATGCAGGAAATAATCTTTTGCTCTCACTAAGTCAGGACTCAATCCCTGCATCTGATTTGAGTTGCCCTCCTAGCTCATGGCAGCTGATTCTGATTCCACAGCATATATGGCAGAATCGGCAGTCCTGTGAGTGTTTGTAGCACTGTTTCCAGGAAGCAGGAAGGATAAATACAGATGAAAAGGGATTATGTGGTGTACATTGCACTAGTCTCTGGGTGTTTTCTGGGTTGTTTTTTTGTTTGTTTGTTTGTTTGTTTGTTTTTCTAAGACAAAAAACTTTAAAATGTCAACCGAATGATTCAGGTTTTATTACTGTGTATGTGGATAAACTGTAGTGCCAGTACTTGTTCTGTAAAGTCTGATATGACATAGAACTGAGTGGCCTGTCACTGAGTGGTCACATGATGGCATATTCCCTTCTTTGCTCTTGGATTTTTAATGTGATACGGTAGTGTATAACAAGTACACCAACATTACGTCAATATATGGAGAAATTTAAAGACAGACCTATTGATAATTGAAAAATGCATCTTATTGTGATGGAGTGCTACTCTGTTGCTTTCTACAGAAACTGGCTTAAGGGGATCTGTGGGGTTTTCCTATTTAACACAAACTGCTGCACCATTAAAATCACAGATGAGGGATGTGTGATTGATAATGCTGTCGATTCAAAAAGCTTGAGTACTGACTCTTATCTGTATGTTACCACCCACATAAACATTGTTCCAAAATGGCACAAATCCCTACGGCAATGGCACTCCCAAACAACACATAACAAAACACTGGTTTTAAGAAACAGGACTGCAACTGCCACCAGACTGCCAAGAAAGAATGAAGGAGAGAATAAGTTCAGTCCATAGCAGACACCACAGGAAACCCCCAGCTGCAACTGGATCGCCTACACAATATTAGCCATAACATTCTGGTGACTAGTGCATATTTATGTAAGCATATCAACAAAATGAAAGAGTTGCGCTTTTCCCTGTAACACTTGATGTTTGCGTGACTTTCTGCTGTAGTTTTGTTGCCGATGTGACTCACACATCTGTGGTGGTGGTACAAATACCACCACCACAGCTGCATAGCGCTTTGGCCAGTGTGCCAACTCCTCGGTGCAGCCAGAGATGGGGCTGAATACTATGGCTCTGTTGTTCACCACAACAACTGGCATGTTGTTAAGTTAGATGATCATTTAGAAAGATTGTCAGGCACACTTGAGATCACATAAACATGCATGCTGATTTAATCAGATCTGAGTAGCAGATAAAAAAACAACAATGAAAAACTTTGCACTACGACAAGTAAGGAAAACTTTCAAAACTTACTGTTTGCTTTTGCCATTAAATTTATTTTGTGTTAGAGCAAAAAATGCATTTCTTAAGATATTAATTATAACATTCGGCAGTAAGAAAAGCTTCAGCACCAATGTAACTGAGGCATGATTTAAGACTGTTTTCTCACAGTTGTCAGTGTATAATTTCTTCTTTTGTTCTTGTTGTCTATTGTTTTTAGATGTTATTTAAATTTAGCACTCGATAAGCCAAGTTGCTTTTGTGTACATGTTCTAGTGCTGTTTAAGCCAAATTGTTAACTACTCAGTGAGTGCACACTTTGTGTTTCTACTAAAGTAGAATTAGATGTCAGTGTAACATTTGTTGATGTGTTTGCTACACTTATGTCAATGTAGCAAATGTAATCAGGTAAATAGAATGCAATGATTTGCAAATCTCAAACTCACATTTTATTCACAACAGAAAATAAAAAACATAGCAAATGTGTAAACTGAGAAAATGTACAAATTTAAAATAAAATGTGGTCATTTTGAATCTGACAGCAAAAACATGTCACAGCCTTGTCCCAAGCAAGTTGTGACAGGGCCGTGTTTACCACGGTGTACCAACTCGTCTTCCTTTAACGGTCCATACAAGTCTGGAACTTGTTTCTGTAAACTCTGTATTTGCACTAATAATAGAGGTTTAACCTGCATTTGTGGATGACACAGTGAACTGTGTTGAGAGACGATGGTTTCTAGAGGTGTTCCTGAGTACATGCAGGCGATATCTATGACCGTTATGTTTTTAATGTCGTCCCGATGAGTTTACTGATGATCACATGATTCCAGTACTGATTTTCATTTTTGTCCCTTGGACACAGATTTCTTCAGATTCTCTCAATCTTTTGATGATGGTATATTACTTTCTGGTAAAATTTCAGAATGCTGATCATCAATTTGTGGATGCAGTGTTTTCCAGATTGTTGAATTTCTGTTCTTACTGCTTTGTGTTTTTTAGTCTTACGTTTGCACTTCCTTTGCTGTCGTGATCCCAAATTATTTGAAAGATGCTGCTGCCAGCAAATTCAAAATGAAAAAGTAAAATACTTCATTTTAAGCATGTAATGCCTTTTCTGTGTTCCATTGTGAATAAAATATAGATTTATGAGATTTGCAAATCACTTCTGTCCATCTTTATTTATAACACGTACACATCCCAACTTTTTTGGACTTGGGGTTGTATACACTGGAGTCTAATGCAACATCAAGTAAGGAGCAGACTTTGCTTGGTGAATATTTTCAAAGAGCTGCTGATGTGTGCTTCTTTCATTTTTCATTGCCTGTAGCTAAAGTGAAAGGGCAGAGTGAAATAAGCTTCATGTTGACTGAGAGATCCCAGAAGCTGTGATATCGGAGCCCACCAGATGTCAGTCCCAGGTGAGCTAAGGCTTCAGGCTTTACTGGGAATGAGCAAGAGCGCCTGCACCCTGACCAAAGCCAAAACCCTTTGGACCAAAGTTCTTTGCATAGCAACCTGTAAAGGAAATTAAAATGAATGAGAAATCCTGTGCATAATTTGTGTATAGAATATAGAACTAATGCTGGAATTATGAGCTTGATAAGGATATCAACATTTAAGCATATAAAATATTAACTATATCCCGGGAAATTATAATTTTATTGCTGTTTGTCAAGGGTTTACTACGAATGCACTTAGAAGTTTTTTTTAGATCTTAGAACTGAGAAAGGCCTATAGTGGACCATTTTGCAATGCATAAACGTGTTAGTGCTTTCTGATGGAAGACGGAAGGAATGTGTGGGAAAACATATTCTTAATTGCCTACTGAAATGTTCCTGTTATTAATGAATATCGCACAAAGTGTTGGATTGGCCTCATTGATCATTGAATATTGGATTGGCCTTACAGTCATAAAATCAATGAGGCCTGTCATTAGAATTGGTGTTAATTAAAAATAAAAATAAAAAAAAAAAAATGAATGCATAAATTTAATGAAATCTTGGTCAATGTGTCAGAGCTGCTGCCATTTGAGCATCTGTCTCAAGTAATTTGGCAGTGGACATGCAGTTCAACTCAAACATACCAGAGATATCATAGTGATTTTCAATGTTATTTTGTCTTTTTACTTGGTTTAGTGACTTTGAACAGAGAGATGGGAAGTGTTTAATATGCTTTATTATTTTGTCAGTTATAAACTGACATGTCAGTTTATGTCTTTATTTGGTAATTGAAATATGGTAATATAATATAAATGTACTATACACTTATTACACAAGATAAAAATGACATTTTCTATATTTAATCAGTGTGAACCAGGGGATATTTTTGTCTTTTATATAATACTTTTATACACAAACCTTTACAGTAGATCTCCCCATCTCTATCAGCAAGGGTTGTGGACTCCAGTCCTTTTCCACATTTGGCACAGCGAAAACAGCTCTTATGCCATGACTGAAGAGACATGGAAGAAATGTTTTAAATCGTCATCTACTTTTATTTTGAAACAGGACTGCACATTGCGACTGCAGCTTTTCTCTTTCTTACATTGCCTCCCCCAATAACCTTCTCTGCTGCATACACTGTTTTCCCACAGCGTGGACACACGTCTGAGCCTCCTGCTTTCTGGGCAAACTTGGAGGAGTTGGGGTTATTTGTAGGGCGATGAGGAGCTTGTCTGCCATTAGGGGAGGGGGGGGGGAATTAAGAAAAAGAATTTCAATGTATTTCTTTCCTCGTACTCATCTGTCATTTAAGCTTTAAATACAGAACCTGAAGAGGTTTGGTGTGTTTTATTATATCGTGTGGTAAATCAAACACAAATAAAATATTAGTCTTTGTTTTGATTATAGAGTTCTTTCTTATATATCTGAATGTTTCAGCAGTTAAAGAAAGGAGGAAGTGATGTTTTTCTCACACTTCAGGCTTGATTCCAAGACCCTCTCCCGTATCCATACTCAGCGTGCCAGCTCCACCTCCATAGCCATAGCCTTTTGGCCCATATTTCTTGCCATAGCAGGATTTGCAGTAGATCTCATCCACATGAACAGCCACAGTTGTGCTGTCCAAGTTTTTCTTACACACCACTTAAAACGGAGATAAAGGGAGAAAAACAAATATACACATAGTTTTCTTTCGTTAGTTCTCAAGCATCTACAGCACGAGCTTATCTTTCAAAAGCAGTCACCCACCACAAGCTGCCATTTTTTTAAAAACAGATGTTTAGCTGTGCCATACCCACAAAGTCTGTGTGACAGAAGGGAATGGTGTAAACCACAGTGGCAGTCTCAGATAAATACTGCTCAGTGTTTGAGACTGAGTGTGTGTACCTTCCTTCGCCATAAAAGGAAGCCCAAGTATTTGTCACATGTTTGCAGTGGATCCAAATAAGGACTGAGATGTCTTAGTGAAAAGCTGTGGATGCTCACTTTACTCCTGTGATGCCAAATACTCTGCATTCCCGCCGGGCACTTCTTATGATTTAAAGAAGTTGTTGATCAAATGATTCGGATTACCTTAAGTTCTCAATACTTACTGCACAGAAAACAGGATTTATGCCAGCTCTTTCCCTCACACTGCACTTCCTCAGCAAAGTAGACAGGTTTCTGGCAGCAGCCACACTTATTTCCTCCCCCTAAAGGCATTCTGCAAACACACAGGAGAGCTGCTTATGTATATTTCTCATCCATTGTATATATAATGTTCAGATCATTCTTGGTCAGTAGACAGAGGCCTTCTGCAGCACTTGAGGCTAGATACAACAATTCCTATAAAAGGAGAAGCACCAGTTTTCTGATATATTGCTCTTTCTTCTGTTTTCCAGTTTAAGCCTGCTGGGTTGAGTGGATAACAGAAGGGCTGTTCAGACCTTATTGTAAAATGCAAAGTATCTTGCATTTTTTAGATAGCACTAAACTAGCTTACTCAGATAAAATGACGTGAGGCTCTGTATAAACACCACATCAATATCGCTCTGGGTTTCAAAAATTCAAAGCATTTTAATGGCAAACACACTATGTAGCATTTCAAATATGCCTGGCTCGTGCTGTCATACACAGAAATCAAATAATCTACTTTTAATTTGTTTTGTAGTCACAACAACATTGTTAACAACTTTTGATGATCCAACATTGTTTTTTTTTATGTATAGTTAATTATTTCTAATCACACATAAAATTGTCTCAAAAAATGAAAGTTTGTTTGAAGGTATTTTTAGATATTAAACAGCAGTTATTTCTTATTGGATGCCAGTGCTACTGATGCTCAGGAAAAGCCTCTTGACTATTTCTAAATTGTATGTCTACAGTGCTTCTTTTACGTTATTATATTTACTCCCAATTTAAAAAACAAAAAAACCCCAAACATTTCAATTTCAAGTAAAACTTCCATCGTGCATTTATTGCTTGCACAAAGTAAAGACAAATTTGTGCTGCAGCGTGAAATTGTATGATTAAGTGCTGAGATATAAAAAATTATTCAGATTTATCTTACCCGTAACAAGTCAAAACGACGCTCCTCTCAGTGGGTGTTTGATGAAACTGTGAGACAGCTGAGCTGAGAAGAGACACTTGTTAGCAGAGAAACAGAGGGAGGCCCATGTTGAAGTGAGGGAGGAGCTGTGACAAAAAGACACGGAGGGAGAGAGATGCAGGGAGGAAGAGGAGGAGGAAGATAATGAGTAGTTATCGAGAGATGGGAGAGAGGAATGAAGATTCACTGTCGTGGCATGTGTTTTATATTGTGTTCTTGAATCAAATTACTAAATGTCTGCAACTTGTAAGTTTGCACACTCGTTGTCCCAAGTGGTAAGAAGAGATAAAAGGTTGAATTTTGAGAGCTTTGAGAATTGAAAACTGACGTAAATATTAGATAAACATCATTTAATGATTTATTTTTAAACACACACACACATTGTCAAAGCAACAGAGAGACAGGGCTTATATTGTTTGCACATGTGCAGAGGAGGAATAGTAGGTATTCTGGGTAAAGGATGTTGAATATGGAGCTGCCAGGCAAGAGAGAATGATTAAGACCTCATAGAAGGATGAATGTGGTGATGGAGGAAATGCAGAGGGGTGGTGTGACAGAAGATGGTCCTGAGGATAGAGTGAGATGGAAGCAGATGAGCTGTTGTTGACCCCTAAAGGGAGCACCTGAAAGAAGAACAAGAGGAAGAAAGGCAGGGCAATGGAAATGCATTTTTTTTTCAAACAATGTATTTCGAAGTACGTTACATAAGCAAAGAAAATCATTAGAATATAAAAAGACTGAATAAAATTCTGAGAAAACTAAGCAAGATATAAAGTACATCCTCCACAAGTCCCAGTGACAAAAAATATGTTTTAGGTTTACCTTCTTTGTAACCATAGAAGTAAGATTGCACTTGAGAAACCAACAATTAAATAGCACAAAAGAGCAGCAGAACTTTTCATTTAGCTGTGTGATTTGGCAGGAATAAAGAAACCCATTAGAAATATTTATGAACCTTTTTTGTTTTGTTTTTTTTTGCAAATAAAAAAATGAAATCCATTTGTCTGCCATGTTGCAGCTGAGAGCGTCTCTAACTGTTTTGGTTCTGACTTTAGATAAGAGCATTACTATTATTCTTCAGGGAGAAAGTCATTTGTGTTTGTCTAAATGGGAAATGTGCACATCCCAGTTTTTGTAGTGCTTGCACACATTCCTTCTCTCAGATAAGCATGAATAAAGGATAAAGTTTGTACTGTTTCCTTACAAGGTGTTTTACTAAAGAGATGCAACGTTCTTTTTCCTTCAGTACTTTCTTCAAAGACATCATTGAGTTTAAGTGATTGATGCAACTTTGTGGGCAGTAGTTTAGATATTTCTCTCGAGTTGCATTTATTTCACATGTACACTATATGGACAAAAGTACTGGGCCACCGACACATTACACCTACAGGAGCTCCTTGGCCATGAAGCTACTGGTGCACAGTTCTTGTGCTGA
>NW_005187435.1:3175146-3176916 GCF_000239375.1 Pundamilia nyererei | reverse complement strand
TTACAGCAACCTATTATTTCACAAACGTCTGTGATGGCAGTCTGCTTGATTTAAGACTGAAAACACTTTAATTTAAAAATTAAGAGCTGTGGTACAATACTTTTGCCCATAATGTATGTTTAGGAATCCAATGGGACATTTTGAACCAGTGCTGATACCAGTGTGTTTGATTATTTTGTTTCTGTTATTTTATTATTATTATCTCCTTTTGTACCACTGGCATAAAATATGTTATTATCAAAAACTAGCTGAACTGAAATGAATTAACTTAATCACGCTATATTTAAACATTCAGCCAGCTGAAAGCTGATCTTGTTTGTTGAAATATAAAATTTCATAAAAGCAACAGACATGTGAAAAAGAACTGAAGCTAAACATGTCTGTACGTCTATTAAGGCAGACTAGCAGCTTTGCATATCGTGGCATGTGCATTTACCTGCTTCTGCTTTAAGAACAATTGCTGACATTTTGCTGCTGATCTTGTGCACTGTGACATTCAACAATTGTAGAAGGCATTCCCCTTCTTGGTGGAAAAAAAAAATGCACGCATGACCTTTCAGATGGAAGAGATTGATGCATGGTATGATATAAATCATCCCACTATTCAGTAAATCATAACACAGAGTCACAGTTTCTTGTATTTTGGATTATTTTTTTAATCTTTTGCTTTGTCGTTCATTCGTAAACATGATTGATGCTAGGTTCAGATATCTCCCTATGAAAGAGACAGATAAGGAGAAGTGAAACTGATATGGAAATTACAGCCGATGCAAGGAGAGAAGTAAAAGCCAGCAGATAGTGATGCTGTGCCTTTCTCCCTCCCTCTAAGCCCTCCAGGCTCTTCACCATCATACGAAGAGACAATGATGAACTCAAGAAGCC
Source organism: Pundamilia nyererei (assembly GCF_000239375.1). Taxonomy (NCBI): domain Eukaryota; kingdom Metazoa; phylum Chordata; class Actinopteri; order Cichliformes; family Cichlidae; genus Pundamilia; species Pundamilia nyererei. The sequence continues at coordinate 3,176,034 of NW_005187435.1, read as the reverse complement.
TATTTATAGCCTGCCATTGGCTAACACTAGCCCTCTGTTTCTGCTCTGTGGACATCCGCCTTGGCTAGTTGTAGAGTATGTGTACATGTGATTAGGCTCATGACAGAGAGGGAAACAAGAGGAAGAGAGGGGTGGAGTGACAGCTACTCAATGGATTAATCCAGAGGAAGAGCACAGACTGAGAGGGAAAGCATGATAAGAGGCAGTGACGGAGCTGGGCTGTGGTCCATCCATCAGTGTGTGGAGGAGCAGTGATTGCTCTTGAAGTCTCATGGAGGAATTTGGTCCTATTTTAAAAACAAAACAAAACACCTGACTTAAATCCAGCACTTCTTTGCTAATGATCTTGCTTTTGGCAACATTTCTTGCAGAAGCTTTGCCAGTTATCAGGTGAGGAGGAAGAGGTGAGCTGACTTCACACTGAGAATGTGTTTGTGTTGTGTTGGTGTGTTTGGCTGGGTACACAGCAGTGTTTCGTATTCAACTGATTGATATTCATAGTTTGGTTCATGTTGTCATGTGTTACTTCTGCCAAAACAACCTCATGTAGCCTAATTTTTTCCAATTTTTCACTGGTTGTTTTTGTGTTTGTTTTCATTTCACTACTTAAGATTAAACTGTTTAGTTGAGGAATCTATAAAAGTAATCTATGTCATTTTATAAGCAAAATGCCCCAAATTTACACAGCTGAGCTTCTCTAATGAGAGTACTTTCTGGTTTTATTTCACCTTATATCTTTAGTTTAAACAAGCGCTTTAATATGTTACCTTCATCTTTATAAATTTTTATGGCAAGTTTTTACTTTTTGCTGACCTTTTCCACACCATTCAATCAAACAGAGAAAAAGGAAAAAGACATTTAAAAAAAGAAAAGGAAATGATAAACAAT
>NW_005187435.1:3173976-3175126 GCF_000239375.1 Pundamilia nyererei | reverse complement strand
TCTATAAAAGTAATCTATGTCATTTTATAAGCAAAATGCCCCAAATTTACACAGCTGAGCTTCTCTAATGAGAGTACTTTCTGGTTTTATTTCACCTTATATCTTTAGTTTAAACAAGCGCTTTAATATGTTACCTTCATCTTTATAAATTTTTATGGCAAGTTTTTACTTTTTGCTGACCTTTTCCACACCATTCAATCAAACAGAGAAAAAGGAAAAAGACATTTAAAAAAAGAAAAGGAAATGATAAACAATGTTGTTTAGTAATTTTCTGATTAACTTCCTTAAATATTGCATTTAAGGATCAGACTGATGTAAAAGTCATTGGTTGCACTAGGCGCCCTTTTCGGCACATTGAAAAGTGTATTGAATTTAAACTTTTTAGCAGTAAACCTGTTCTCCCTCCATTCTGAATCTCTATTATTTTGTGTGAGAAAGCAAAAATAGCTTTTCAAACACAAGTAACCAAAAGTGTTTGCAATGTTTTGTCTAATGTCATTAGAGCAGATTAGGATGGAAAAATATAACCGTGATTTGTTCAGCAAAAACATTGGATGCATTTAGGGTGGGGTGGGAATGAGATAATTGTGTTTAGAGGGATTTTTGGCAGGATTTCAGCACTGAACAATCCTCTCTGTCTGATTCAGGGAGCAGCAGTTTGATGTTTTACTGAATCCATTGCCAAGTCCTGCTTTGCAGCACGCACTGTGGCCATAATGAGAGGCGTAGAGATGTAGCTACACGAATTAGCCAGCAGAGGTCACATATGGGCAGAGCTTATGTTTGAGACACACCCGTTTTTCTGTCTGTGTTATATGTGCTGTGTGCTGATGCAAAAGGTGACAAGGCTTATTATCTGAGGCAGCACATGCAAGCATCAGAGTGTGAAGTGCACAGTTAATAATGTGCAAGGGTATGTAAGACGATAAAGGACTTTTTTTTATCATTGCAGTTCACTTGAGATGTTTGTACCTGCTTGTAATACTACTGATTGTTTATCTTGCCACCTTTAATTAAGCTGTGACTATGTTCAGCCCTGTGCGAGGGATCTTATAATGTAGATAGTAATTTGCATCTCTCAAGGTCAGACAGCAAACGTGTGGAGTATCTGTGCAGCGTGAGGATTAATTACAGTTTTCTGAAAATTTCT
>NW_005187435.1:3167647-3173725 GCF_000239375.1 Pundamilia nyererei | reverse complement strand
ATAGGGGTCTAATTTCTAAACTGCCACAGTCTATAATCTCCCCTTGTGAACTTAAGTCATCCTGCAGAGCGATTTAACTTCAAGGGCAGGCAATTTTCTCAAATGTGCGAGAATTATGGCGTACCCCACCATCAAATCACTCGTTGCCCTCTGTCTTCACACCCGTTTGAAGTGTGTAGTTTCATTGCTTTCAGCACAGGTTAATTTTAGTTATATTCCACTACATGTCCTTAGCCTGCACATATTCAACCTTGTAAGCTGATCATATGACTCGCTTTCTAATATTTGGTTGTACCACACAGAGAGGGGTGTCTTAGTCACAGTTTGTGATCCCAGCCTCAAAGATTATGAGGAAAAAAATGTGTGAACCCATGCTGTCACCATATCATCGCTCCTCCTGTCATTCTTTTTTTTTTCCTCAGCTGACACCTCTGAGCCGGCTTCCTTTGGCCCAGATTCTCAGTAGGGGTCGTGCTGCCTGTGCCCCGTAGGCAGCCAACTACAAACATGCATTGACAATTCAAATTAGTCCAGTTCACTGGCTCTAGCTGTGACTCAGGACATTGAGCGCCAGGCAGAAAAGATGCATACGCAACCCGCCAAGCTATGCAGTGACAGAAAGCGCCAGAGATTACTAAGTGCAGAGTGTGAGGCTGTTTTATGAGCGTTTCACCAGGTATATGACCCAGTTTAAGCTCAGCACTTTTGTTCAGAAAGACTTGGACTGGAACGGTGCCAGGTCCATTTGCAAGTCAGAGAGAGATCGCCTGGTAGCTAAGTAGTCCCATCCACAGGCACCAGCAGCAGCTGAGGATGTGTCTAGAGTATTGTTATGCAAGCGGGAAGAGAGCAGTCCCACTTTGATCCAGGCATCGGACAGAGGCTGAGATGCTTCAGAGCTGGAAGCTGCTTCTTTGGTGTTCTGGGTATTTGCATACCGGACAGTAGACTTCCACAGGACTTTGAGCACATGGGCTGCAACGAGGATGGACTGATGGAGGTCTGGAGATATTGCTCATCACTCAGCATCCACATGTTCTGAGCTTGTTAGCATCTCATTAAGTTTTGTCAGCGTCAATTATAGGTAAGTTTGGGTTTCTTGCTTAATAAATAGAGAAAACAATGTCTGCAAGAAATATGCTACCTGTTAAATTATTTTGAATTAAACTGGACTTGAAATCATTTAGTTAATACTAGCTTTTTATTTCCTGTTCTCTCTAAACATCTCAGTTGAATGATTCTACTACCATAAGTGCATTTTGATGTAGTATTTGTTGAGCATGCGAGGAATCGGCACACACAGTCCTTTAACAGCAGTGTCCTGTGGAGAGATTTCTATCATGTGTATGACAAAAAAGAAAAAGAGCCTGAGGGGAATAGGACACAGTCAAAAAGCTCAACTAATTCCTGCAAAGATTTTTATTGTCCGTGCCTTGTACAGGGAGTCATATGCCTAGCAAATGTCTGGGATATACTGCTGACTCATAACTGTTTGTGCTGGAGGCTACTTCTGCGTCAGGCTCATCCATATCACTGCTAATCTACTAAGTTTACACTGAGCTCCAGTAGCCTGTGATTATTCGTGATATGGTTTTTGATGTCCTCATCAAAGACTGAATCAATATGAGCTCTTGTTTCAGTGCTGGAAGACAAGACTTCCTTTGAAATTTAAAGAGTTTTAGTTTTAAGGAGGGAAAAATAATGAAATATATCATTTTATCAAGTCCGTGTGCTAATATGTTGTGTGATTTTAATGGCTGCTTCAATGCCAATAGGCCTAGATTCAGCAGAGTATTTAGCAGCCCAAAATTCAAGATATTTCTTTGAGAGGCTGATATAAATTCAAATATTGGGTTTATTGCACTGAGCTCATTGAGTTCTTTTCATTGACCAGTAATCCAACTGAAAGAAAATATCTTTATAACTGTTTACAGCTTTTCATCTCCGAATGGCCAAAACTCAGCTACAGTTTCAATGGCAGATTAAAACAAAAACAAGCAAACAAACAACTTCTCAGATGTTTAATGGTTTCCCAAATGATATAGAAAAACTCCTCCACAATGCAGTGGAAAACAAAGAAATTCCTGGAGACTCTGTGAGGTGGTTGTGTAAGCTACATGCTGCACTCATCATGCTAACGTACTGTGCGCATGCTGGCACTTCCACTATGCTGATATTTAGAAGGTAAGCTTCAGTATCTTAGTGTAAAGTGTTAGATTGCTAACATTATGGGAATGACATTAGTTGGGCAAGAATACGATGAGGATTATGAATCCTGAAATTACTGGGAGTCAAACTGCTGTCTGGTAAGAATGTGCCTATCTGTGTAACATCAATGTGATGTTTAGAGGGATAAAAAACAAAGAAAAAAATCTGACAAAGCATGCTCTATCAGCACTTTTTTTTTTTTTTTCAATTTGGTACTTGGTAGTGCTTTTCCGCAGACACATGCTGGTCTGTACTAAACAGAACTGAAGTGCCATTCAACGTGAGCATGCACTAATGCATACAGTGCAAACCATAAAGTAATTCAATTCTACAAAGGGAGTCCATACATGGGGCTTGGCATAACACTATAACACTAATGGTGGGTGATGTCATTCTAAATAAAACAGATCTATCATGTATGCAACGTGAACTTAACTAATTTCAGAGTTGCTGGATTATCATGACACAACACAGAAACAGTCGTCTGTGGTGAGACATTTATTATGGTGATTTTTATAAAATGTAGCTAAGGGCCTATTTTAGCCTCTTCCCGGGAGTACCCATCATGTACAAGACTTTCAGACCTGCTGCATTTGCAGATGCTTTGTAGTTTCCTTTTCATCATCCTGTCAAAAGAAGTAGCAGTGTAGGCATTCTGGTCAGTGAGCTACTGAACAGTAAAATAGCTCATTTTGAGTTACAAATACCATCAATAACAACGACAGTTGTGATGTAACAACACACGCATGCACAATGACGTTATGATGGGATGTTTTCAAATGCTGGAGACCATGATGTTCAAAGGGAGATTTATTTATTTATTTTCCCTTCTTGTAAATGCCACGTCTCAGAGCGTCCTGAATCCTGTGTGTGTGTGTGTGTGTGTGTGTGTGTGTGGTTTGGAAAATCTCGTCCGCAGACACGCTCCAGTAGCAGACATGTTCCACCTTGGCTAACCGAAAATGACATGTATGCCGGCTTCGGAAAACTTGATACATATTTTATGTGTTCCCTATAAAGCTGTTATATAATAATGGGTGTTCAGAATAAACCTTTGTCAGAGCTCAGACATGACAAGGGGTGACTTCTCCCATTTTGTGCATGTTCTAGCTTTATGTTGTTTATGCAGGGTCAGTGATGGCTGCCAGGGGAAGCATGCCAAAGATGGCAATCGTGGGCTGCTTCTGGGTGACAATGTCAGGCTGAGCTGTGCACTCACATACGGTTTTTCTGGATCATTTTTATGTAAATGGCGTGGAGGAAAGATTAATGCATGTCATGACTCATTCTAATTGCTTTTTGTTAAAGTGTACACATATAAAAATAAACAAATGATTGTTTTGACTAAGAAAACCTCCAGGAAGAGCAGCGCCTAAGTTTTAAGTCTTCTGGTTACAATTTATGTCACTGTTGTCAGCTGCTGAGTGACATGTTGCAGGCACGCTGACATTTCAGCGCAGTTGCCCCCCATTCTTCCCCTATTCTTCCATCAGAATCTGCGCAGATTCTGATGGAAGAGCATTTTTGGTGTACTGTTAGTGAAAACAGTATGCATGTTAACATAGGGAGGTTCAAATTCTTTATTAAGCATTCACAGGATGCCACATTGCTGGATGTGTGAACTGTGTTGAACATCTGGCAGCTGTGGAGGTCTCCTGCTGGTAGGTATGTGGCTGAAGCAATGGACTGTGTTTTAAGTTAAACAGTATCACCAGTTTCTGGGAAAAGAACACAAACTCTGGACCCCACATGTGCAGTAGCACTGGGACAATGCATTATAAGAGAGAACTGTATAACAAAAGCACGACTGTTTCACTATTTTTTTTTTTGTGTGTTTCACGTGGAAACCTTAGCTGTTTGCGGAAAAGTTCAGTTTGCTGACTTGACAGGCTTCAGCTAGGATTATGTTAAGACCCTACTAGGAGGAAAGCTCAGTCTTGTTTGAATCTGGACTGATAACACTGCAAGATGAAGAGGGTTAAAATTTCCATGAGTTTTTGTTCACCAGTGTTAATGTACACAGTTTTCACTGCAACTTTGTAAACTGTTGTAAGCAGTTTATTCCTTTCTGGCTAAAGGTGTGTTGTAGTTAAGCGAATTCTTAAATGAATGACAACTACCATACATGTATCATAGTGAAGCACCTTGTCGTACGGTACAATTTTCAAGTTTGTGTCAAGAGAAAGGAAAAGAAAGCCCTGGCTTTACTCTGCCTGTCATTTTACTGCTGGCTATTGTGACAAGCTGATTGTGGTGACAGCTTTCGGGAATGGCATGAGCAGATGCTCAGTCGGTCATATCAGATGTGACTTTGACTGTGGCAAGTGAAAGAAGGACTTTGGTGATTCTGAGTTTGACCATGTAAAATAAATGTCTGCAAACTAAAGACTGTCACTGGCAAACTATCTGCTTTATTGTACATGGTATGGTGTAAGTTAGTTCAGTGTAGTCAGTCAGTCATCAATCATATAGTTTCAGCAGAATGTGGATAAAGAAAAGAAACTTGTAAATCTTTTAACCTCAGGCAGCCTGGAAGATGAAAGTAACAAATCATGTCTTACTTTCTTATGCATGATCTGAATCACTGTGTCTATTTTGGGTGTTGCTGGAGTTTGGTCCATGATTAAAGTATATTTTTGATCCGCATTTCCCCTCCTACCTGTTCTAATAACCCAGTTTACAAGGCTGTTGAACCATCACAGACAACTGCCCACACTTAGACTCATCATGGTGCTTCAGCATGCAGGGCAAGCGTTTTCATTTTTCTATAGGAGTTTCTGTTCACCTCAAACAACCGTGTCAGTTGCATAACAGCTGCATAACTACAGCAGCAGGTTGTTTTAGTGCGCTTAAGGGATTTCACAGCTGAACATACCGCACTGCTCATAATCCTTCAGGGCTGTGTATACTTTTGTTTGTTGTAATTCAGATAAATTAAATCATTTATGTCGAAGAGGCAACATGATGTGGCATGTCTACATGAAATGACCTCACTCACTTTTATTAAACGACAACTAATTACTAAATAATACAGTATGTTACTTAATTACTTCTTGGAGAAAGTAATTTGCTACACTACCCGTTACATTACTTCCAGTTTACTTCATAGGATGTCACATAATTGCCAGTTAACAATATAAACCGTAGGCTGCAGTCCCACATGCCACACAAATCTCTATCCTAATGAGGGCACACATCCATTCTTTCTTTTAGTGTATGTATGAACACTGCAAAGCTGAAAGCCAGTTCAACACAATTACAAATTGATTGTCACTGTAATTCTACTATAGAAAGATGTACAGGTAGAAATGCAGGCCACAATGCTGCAAACCTGACTTACTGCCTTTGTGACTTGTTCAAGTTCAGGATCAGGCTGCTGGATTGAAGTCAACATAGACTCAGCTTTGTCATCACTCCGGGTTATTGGCTTGCTTTGTGTTAGCATGCTGTCTGTGTGGATATTTGGAGCCGATGCTCTTTCTCAGCATCTGCAATGTAATGTAGCTGTTTCTATTCTGGATGCAGCTTGCACTTTACCATCATGCGCCTGTTCCCCCTTTTTTGTCCTCCTCCATGCGCAGGAACCGAAATCAGCTCATAATAGCTCAAGTGCGCAGAAAATTACAGAAATTAGAGCCCTATTTTATACATGGCACTTGCAGTATCTGTAAGAACTGCTGCTGACAGTTGCATCCAACAATCACTTTCATCTTAAGCTTGTAATCAGTCCTCTGATCCCTTATTTGTAGCATCAGAAAGTTTTCCTGGTTGCCCCCTAGGTAATTCCACTATAGGATCCAGTACACTGAAAGGAATTTAGTTCAAACTCATTTATAAAGAAATAAATGAACAAAAAAATGAATAGTTTAC
>NW_005187435.1:3150031-3166105 GCF_000239375.1 Pundamilia nyererei | reverse complement strand
TTTTTTTTTTCACATTCTGTCTCTCACAGTTGAAGTGTACCTCTGGTGCAAATTACTGACCTCTGTCATCATTTTTAGTGGGGGAACTTGCACAATCGGTGGCTGACTAAATACTTTTTTGTCCCACTGTACTTGCTGGTTGTGGCGATTATTCCTTATCATGAAATCATAGGGTTTTTGAGCACTTGGCAACATATGCTGCTGCCTCATGAAGGCATTGCATGATGGCTCAGAATTTGACATCAATGAACTGCACAAATCATTAAAGCTAGCAAGATAATCACTAAACGTAATGTGATAAACTACAAGCAGACCCATGCATAAATAAACTACTATTATATGCAGTTAACATCTCCCCAATACATATCCATTACAGTTCCTCCCCACTTCATCTCTGCAAGCCACCATTGGTTCTTGGCAAGAAATGCATAAAAATCAGTGCAGGGGAAATATGCTGGGATGCAACTATGAAATACTGTTCAGTACTGGGAGTTTTACTTCATTCTAATAGGATTAGTAAGCATTTATTTCGCCTATTTGGCAAGAACATGAATGTATTTGATGCTCATTTATAAGGACAAGTGCTCCACTCAAGCTTTAAAACATATAGATCAATACATCACCATTGGCCCATAATATGGACTTAATATGTAACTTTTTAATGCTGTTGATCCTGCCATAGCATTACTGACCATGGTTAATTACATAAAGCGACTAATAAGGGTAAATCCCTGGATTAATGCACTTGCCTAAATGTCCCCTCTAATCTCAACATCAAAACAAAGTACAGCTTTAATAAAAAAAAGACAATATGTCAGTAGTTAATAGTTTCATGGTAACATTTCACTAATTGAAGAACAACAAATATCTACAAGACTAAATGAAGTGATGAGAAGTTGGAGATCACAAAACTCACTTTACATAACAATGTACATGCCTTTCTATGTAAGCAGACACACGGCTGATGAGTGCTCCTGCAGAGTGCTATAAATGTGTTAGTCAGTGTGATGGATTGAGGAGGGATTATTTAACTATTGTGTTGAAATTAGGGAGGTGATGTGATCGCTGAAAAACTTGCAGTAATTCCCAAAATAGAAATACGGCGAGTTTTTCAGTAGGGCACTTAAACAGTTGCTGTAAATATATTGGATGTTCACAAAAACGTGTTTGAAAACAAATTATAATTTGTTCTTAAAATTAATTTGTCATCAAACACACAGGAATAAAATGTGATTTGTTTTTTATATGATAGATGCATAGAACCACAACATCTAGTACTCGTCATTTGTTAAAATTAACATCTTCCATATTACTTAAACAAACAACGGTGCAGATAAAGTAATGTGTACCTGACAACACAGATCAGGATCCAGTGTACTGGAGAAGGGCAGAGGTTGCAGATGAGAGGCAATAATCATGGGTGGGTATACTTGTGTCCACTATTCAGGTTTTCACAGGTGAACATCAGGGGTACTTCCTTGCTTTTGTTTATTTTTATGCACCGGCCATCTTGGTATCTATCAGCAAGGTGCTGAATCATGCCCAATTTATAGACTCTTTGTGGCAGTGGCACTGAAACCTTGAGGGATATGGTTGGTAGGAAAGATCTGCTTGATTCAAACCTGAGTGGCTCTTTGGTTATTGGAACTCTGCTGCAGTTTTGCTACAGTGTTCCAACATAAAGATGTGTAGTATTGGTTATTATTTATAAGTGTAATATTGGGTTTTAGACACATGATTGCAGGCTATTTGGTCCAGGTACAACCATAGAGTGTTTGGTTTGCATTAAAAGTCAGACTCAGTTCCCAATGGGAGTTCAGCTTCACCAGGGCTGCACTTTATCAGGATGTTGTTCACAAGTAAGGGGGGATGGAGAAGGAAATTTAATTTAAAGGACTGACGCCATGTCTGCCATGGTGCTTGTGCCATACAGCTTTATTGTAGTGTAAAGAGAGCTGTGAGTGAAAGCAAAGCTGTCAGTTCACCAAACAGTCTGCCTTCCCCATTTTATCTATGACCAAAAGCTGTGGGTAGTCAACAAAAGGATAAGCTCATGGACACAAACTGCAGAAACAATCTCCTTTTGAAGGGTCTCTGCACTTACTAGATAGCTTACAGTAGCACCACTACACATTTACACATTGCAAGTACCCAGTTTTAGGTAGCCTTTGACCTGAATGCCTCCTAGGTAATGTGTTTTATGATTGTCAAAATGGGAGGAGGTTCAGAGGCCCCGTGGACTTGTAGAGATTATGGCTCTCGCCTGGTCTGGGAATGCTTTGGTCCCCCACAACCACTCTTCCACCACTCCAAGAAAAGCTGGAGGAGGTGGCTGGGTAAAAGCAGATCTGAGCGTCTCTTCTCACATTGAATATGAATGAGTGAATACATTGTGCTAATCAAAGTTCACTCAGTTTACCCAAATGTGAAAGTGTAAAGTTAGTAAATTGCCTAACTTTGTGAGCTCCAGTCACACAGCACTAATGTGGCTAAACACAAAACTGATTATACCTGATTATTAAGCAACAAGATAAGTCAAATGCTACTCTTATTTCAAAAAGCTGATTCTTTTTATTTAGATAAACAGAACCAACTTTTTGGGATGTCCTTGCCTGAATGATTGAGCATGCATCACGATATTTCCATCAAACATTGAATGGCTGCAAATTTCCTCCAACTCAACGAGGGGAAAACTGAAGTCCTCATATGCGGACAGATTTTTATCCCAGATGGTGAGAACCCTTGGTCCTCTTTCAGTGTATGTTAAATCCTCTATCAGGAATTTAGGTGTGACTTTTGACTCGACTCTCACATTGGATGGGCATGTGAAATCTCTGGTTCGGTCTTGTTTTTATCATTTAAGAAGTGTGGCTAAGTTAAGCCCTATTTTATCTCACCCTGAACTGGAGATTGCTATACATGCATTTATTTCCTCACACTTGGACTATTGTAACTCTTTGTTTATGTGTCTAAGCAAAGGTTCTCTGGATCGTCTGCAGGCTGTGCAAAATGCTGCCGCTAGGCTGTTGACAAAATCCTCCAAGTATTCACATGTGACACCATTGCTATTTCAACTACACTGGCTTCCTGTTGAATTTAGAGTACGTGTTAAGATCCTGGTCTTGACATTCAGAGGCTTGCATGGACTGGCACCAGCCTACATCTCCGATCTGCTACAGCCCTATGTCCCTAGCAGGTCCCTGAGGTCATCTGATCAGGGCTTACTTGCTATAAAACAGACTAAGGGTGACAGAGCTTTTACCACTGTGGCCCCGAGACTCCGGAACTCTCTCCCTCATACATTAAGAACTGTGGACTCAGTAGTTGTTTTTAAAAAACAACTCAAAACTCACCTTTTTAAAACTGTTTTTGGTTAATTTTTGCCTGTTTTATATTGTCTGTTTTACCTTTTTATTATTTGTTATCTTTTGTGCAGCACTTTTTGACTCTGTCTAGAAAGGTGATATATAAATAAAATTTTATTTATTTATTATTTATTTATTCTTTTCTTTTTTTATTTGCAACTTTCATTTAACATTTTTTTGTTAACTGGATTAAATTATCTTCTGGAAACTGGATCACTTACACTGTGCCTTACACCAAATATAAGAAGAACCTTCCATTAGTTACATATTTTCATAGTTCACATGCATATATTAAATTTGGATGTGTGCATCTGTGTGCTGCTGATCATTCTGAGCTGACCTCAGTTCATTTTTCCCCCAGCAGAGTTTCTCCTTGGGAAAGCTAGGTCACAGAAAGAAATGGTGAAAATCAGGAATCTGGGCCTTGGTGCTATATATAACAATTAGATCAGGCAACTTGTAAAAGTAGATAATATGACAGTCTTGAGAAAATTGAATTATGTAGATAATGTAATGATGTACTCATTCAGCGCTTATCTATTGGAGCTGGGCTACATGGGGAGAAACGTGAGCAGCAAAGAGATTGGGACTGTGTATTTCTCCAGCACCAAAATTAGGCCTTGCAAGCGAAATAAAATGGTTACATGTGGCTTGATAAGCATTTAAAAGGTTCACTGAATGTTGATTATTTCTAGATTATTTTTTTTAATCCTTATTTCAGACATTTTCCAAAATGGATTAATGGCGTTTCCTGAAATTTAATCTGCTGATGTGTTATGAGTACATTATCAGGCCTGACATTATCAGCTGCACAGGGCTCCTGAGCAGTCTGGACACTTTAGAGTAGAGTAAACTGATCCTCTGCAGACATGATGTTGGTCTGTTTAAGTATCTTTAGTCTGGCCTTCTTGCTTGATGATAGGTTTGGAGAACAATTTTAGCAATTTTAGCTTCTCATAGAGTTGGCAAGGTGCTTTGATGATGGCTTGCTGAAAGACTGGCATGTTTAAAAATAAATAAATAAAAAGCTTACAGTCACATTTAAATTGTGACACATGATTCCAATGGCAAAAGACTTAAGTATGACTCACTAATCTCTGGTCATAATAGGTGAAGTGGGTGTGTGTATATGTGGCCTTGGGGAAGAGAAGAGAAACTAGAGATTGTTGAGCTGTTGGAGATGAAGGTTTCCCTCTAGTTTTCTCACTGACTTCTCATTTGCCAAAGCTCTCTGCAAAACAGCACTCTTATTTAAGTTGGATCTCCCTATTAGGTGTAGCTCTACTATGAGAGCCAGTTAGCCTGCACATCACACTGCTTATTGTCTCTTTGTGGAACACAAAGTTTGGACACTTCTTTATTCAGGTAAGATGAAAATTTTTCTTTTGGCTATGCCAGTGTAGATTTAAAACAGAATATTTATTTGAGATATAGGTAAAAATGTAACTTTTTCAATGAGGATACTACAATGTTATTTATTTAGAAAACTTAAAATAAAAAATAAAAAATGGAACTAATATAAGTTATCTTTGCAATCTTTTAAATTATCAGTGTTAAATTGTTTGTATTTGTGTGTTGTGGCTTTAATTTCAATATGACATGAAAACCATTGTGTTTGTGTGTGCATATCCATATGCATATAAGCAGTATTTCTCATACACTGAAAAAAGATGTTGGATTTACTTAATTCAATAGTGGACATTGGTTGCACACAGTTGTTTTGCTTTGGCAGAAACTTAAACAACTGAGTTAAATCAACACAACTTATTCATATTCAATAAACCTGTGCATTTTGTGTTGATAAAACATGATTGAAACATGTTTAAATGAAATAAGTTGAGCTCTTGGAATATTTTAGTCCTTCACGGTTTTGTCACTTTATTCCAACACTATTCAATAACTTTTACCCCAATACTGCTCGGTCACTTAAATACTTAAATAATTAAATGTTGTCTTCATATTCCATAATGTTCAACAAAGTCTAGAGTCTGGTTAACATAAAAACTGAATGGATTTACAACAACTTCCATCCTCCTATCTTTATCCGGGTTGCAGGGGACTGGGGCAGCTCGTCAGTCTATCACAAAGAGACAAACAACTATTTGCACTCACATTCACACTTATGGGTAATTTGGAATCACCAATTAACTCTTATTTTAACTCTAATAACTGCATGACTTTTAACTGTGGGAGGAAACCAGAGTACTCAGAGGGACCCCACTGCAAACTAGCCAGATTGTGGTTTTGGACCCATGACTCTCTTGTTGTGAGGCAACAACACTAACCACCACGCCAACAACCTGTAAATCGAGGCTTAACAAAAGTAGGAAAGCTATGATTACAAGTCTTGATGTAGAATTTTCTGTACGTTTTTGTCCTTGACAGGTTAAACCACTTTCCTTATTTTCAGTGTACGTATAAGGGTTTCAAGGCATCACTCAAGTAATACATAAAAAACCCAATAAAACACATGGAAGTATTGTGCAGATTTTATTACCAAATATTATTTAAAACTATCATTAAAACTACTACTAGTAACAGTTATTTATTTAGACTAAAATCACATGTTTAATCACTTTAGACTAAATTAATGGAATGAGCACTTGCAAAACTGAATCTTGGCAAACTATTGGGAAGCATGTACTTTATATTAATACAGTAAACACAAAATAAGTGTTTTTGAAATGCCAAAAAGTACCTTGCTTTGGGAAAAGAAAAATGCAAAAACTAATTGTTACACACTGAAACAACTAGTGCAACAAACTCAGTAAAACCCACTGCTAATCATAAAAAAACCCCCAGATACTAGAGTCATGTGAACAAAGGAGTTTTTTTTTTGTGTGTGTGTGTGTGTGTGGTGGGTTTTTTTTTTTGTTTTGTTTTTTTTTTAATTTTTTATTTTTTTTTTTTTTTTTACATTGGCTTAAATGAGGTTTTGTATGTACATATTCAGAAAGATTAACCCTCTCAGGCTCAAATTAAGTTTTTTGTTGCTAATGCACAACCAAGTCCTGCAGTGGTACTTCTGAGTAAAAAAACTCATAAAATATGTATGTGGGGTAATCAGGTTGTTAGTTTTTAACTGTTGCAAATCGGCAACGTCTGCCTTGACAGGGTTAACAGGGCATGCTCATTATTTTCCTTTCTGTGTATATTTAATCAGAATCCATTATAGTCTTTATAATTATCTGATCGTAGGGCTGAAACCAATTCTTTGTATTATCTACGAACCATAAATTTTATATTTTGATCTATGAAACTGTGTCAGAAAACTGCGACAAGGCGCATCATCCCCTAAGTGAAATGTCCAAAACAGATAACCATCTAGATTTTAATTTACAATAATGTAAATAGCCAAATACTTGCACAATATTTGTTGTAGTTGTTAACTGAACTATAAATGTGTGATTATTCCATCAATTTTATCTGTTTTGGTGTTGGATGTAGCCTTATGCAATGTTGAAAGGGGTTCAGAAACATCACTATGTCTGATTCAGTGGTTGGGCATTTTGATTTCCATCATTGTTACACAGACAATAGTTAAAAATATAGAGAATTAAAGTTGCCGAGCTTAAAACGGATTCCAGTTTTGACTGAGGGCTTTAATGACAGAAAGTTTTTCTAGGAAAGAAAATGTGAATCTGCAACACCTACTATACAATCCATTCAGGAAAGTCATCCTCACTGAGTTCATTGAAGTGGTATATATTGTTGAATCACTACATTGTATCTGTGGAGGAGAGGTGCTGTCTGCTGGCCATGACAGGGACAGACGGTGTTGGCATGGCCTGAAAGGAGCCATCCTCCTACCGCATGTGCCAAATGGTGTCAGTCTGCCACTGGCTTTCACAGCACGTTTCACACTGGAGGTTGTGGGTAAAGGACCAAGAATACATTAGGCAAAGCTGTTGAAGCATATGGCACATTTTGAAATGCACATGGTGCTTTGATTAATTAGAAATTAGGCAGTTTAATTGTTTTCTTCTTATTTTGATCACAATTCAATTTAATCTATTGTATCTTTTTTTTAAAGTGTTGTTTTCCTTTCATTATTATTAACCCCGGATTTTTTTTTTCTTGCTTCACTGCTTCATGTCGAGGTGCAATCAAAGGGCACACAAACATCATGAGACGTTTCTGATCTTAGTGTTTCTCCCCAAACAGGAATTTGAACTGGTGACTGGTCTGTTTTTTAGACCTTCAAGCTACTTTGATGCTGTAATCGATACATAATGGTATAATGCTCCTTCCCCTCAAACCATCTTCTCCTCTTTCTTCCTTCCCACTCGCTCATGTTTGTATTCACTCAGTAAGTCATGTGGTTAGAAACTGTCTCTGAAGCAGACAGCCTGGAATGTGCAGCTGTTTTACAGTATTTAGTAAGATAAAAATCTCACTCGTTATCCATCATCCACAATGTAGCAAAGATAAATGTCTACACATAAACATTTGTATATTTTGATGTGCACAGAAAGGTTTAAAAATATGTTATTTTTTCAGTATATAACAGTAAGAAGGTCACTTAGATCTATAGATTTTCCAGTGTCAACTGATTTGCTATTCTCTTATTGAGTAGGATTTTGAAAGAGTATTTTGTGGAAAATGTAATTTGGCTATGTTTGTACACACAAACAAAGAATTTGACTCTGGTTCATACAGGAATACAACTGAAATAAAACCAGTTGGAAACCAGTTAAGTTTAGTAGCCTGTAACAAAAAAAGGCATCAGAGATGAGTTTTTGCTCTCTGGTGCAGATTGATTCCAAAGTGCTGGCAGTCTGGTTGCATTTATTACTTAAATAGTAATTATTTGAAAACCTTAACTGTAGTTAGTCAAAGTAAGATCACAATTATCTAGAGACAGTTTGCCTCCAGCCACGTGACCTTGCAGTCAAAGCAGTCACACTCTTAACCTCTGGTCAACTAGTTGGTCACTCCAGCTACTTGCAATTGGTTGCTTACGGCAAAAACAATTCAGTCCAGTCACCGGGCAAAGACGTTGTGATCTTATGTACTATAGTGTGACTTAGCCCTTATGTTAATGTTTAAAGGTCTGCATCCATTAAATAAATGCTCACTGATTTTTCTGTTTCTAACACTTCTTTTCCCCACACAAAACCAACTCTGTCATTGTTTGGTGGCATTTTTAAAATCTGCAGAATGTTTATCACAAACTGGCTAAAAGTAGGTGTCAAGGAGTCCACACAAGATGTTTAATTGAAGATAATTGAATAAACATAAACTAATCGAGCCACAGACATTAAAGAGGGTTAATGCAAGGTGAATTGGAAGTGAGACTGAACAGTTTATCTGAGCCAGCTTATTTAGCCTGTGAGGCCCAGATGAATGCATTAGCTGATGGCCCTGCCATATCAGCCATTTATCAGTAGAAGTGCTCACCCCATCCCACACCAACCCACACCTCCCACCTCTTAATAATCAAGATTCAACCTTGACACTGGAACTGAACTAATCAGAAATAAACCAAAATAACAGAAGGCAATATTGAAACATTTGAATATTTATTATTATACATAATACTGCTACAAACATGTACTACTATTGCTGCTGCTGTTGTGAAAATCTATTTTTATCTTGTACTTGTTGTAACTGCTGTACTGTATTTGTCTTTTCCAGATCTCAGAGCAGTGACTGTCAACAACCATGAGCAGCGGAGTGAATATCAAAGTCATTTCTCGGAGGCAGAGTGACGCAGGTGTCAGCTCCAGTCTGCCGTCACCTCGAAGCACAATGTCGGTCTCAAAGGCAGAGCCCAAAGAGCAATATAGTGGGCTCCCAAATCCCACAATGCAGTATCAGCACAGCGCAAAACGACGGCCTACATATTCTTCATTCTCTGGTTCTTCAGGAGCTGCAGAGTTGCTGAGAGGTGCCGCTTTAAAGAACAACCTGCTGCACCAAAAGACTAGCATGTATTCACATAGAAGCTCAGCAGCTGCAGGGCGAGCTGATGGAACCTGCTCAGCTTACAGCAGCCCTCAGATACCAAAGAGGGAAGTTCCACGCTCGAAAGACACATCAGACATCCGCAGCGACACGATAACCCAGAAAGCTTTGAGAGACCTTCAGTTAAGAAGAAACACTAACAAGAACTGGACCTTTGGAAAGTATCGTCAGAGGAGTGTGGACAATGCGCAAGAGGGTAACACTTTGCGACACCGCCCACCAAATCCTCAGGTAGGCTACGGAAGAGGACGTCTTCTTTATAGTAAAAATGCAAATGGGAATGAGATACCAGGAGTATCTTCAGCAGGAATAGAGAACTTCCAAAAAGAAGTGAGGAACATCTCCAACTATGACCTGGAAGCTTCTGACAGGGAGCTTTTCAACAAATCAAAGTCTTCCCATCAAACATTCAACCTGCCACGCAGAGGGAGTGAGCCAGGAAAGGTCAACATGGCTGCTGTTGCTCCATTTAGATTCAGGTGAGGGCAGTGTTTCACCTTTTAAGATAGGAAGATATACAATAGATTGCAGTTTATTTCTAGGACACAGAGAAAATAATGCACACTCATAATGTCTCATACTTTTTTATTATTCATGGTCTTATTAAAAGAAAGACCGTTTGTTTGGTTGACCCGTTTGTTTCTTTGTTTCTTTGTTTTTTGTAGGTTTAAGATTCACGAGGATACAGATACCTCCCTGGATGATCTCAGTGACTGCTCCTCTGACTCCATGGAGGTCTGTTGTGATGATCTAGGTGAGTCTTTTTGAAATCTTAATCTTTCTACTGGACACATCTGTTGTTATAAAGCAGTTGTTCTTAATGTGGGATCTTGCACCTCTAAGGAGTTCCCAAATAACTTTGGAGGGTCATAGACTTTGGAATTTCTGTGATCTTTGCTGTTGTCATATGAAATGTTTAATTATTCTCATTCATATGAGTAAATAAATATAAGAAAAATCAACAACTCTTTTGTGGAAGTGGCATCAAATTTAAGGTAAAACTCATTAATCTTTTATCTGGTATTCCATTTCTCTCTTATGGTTTATTCTTTGCTCTTTGATATTCAGTTAAGGCAAACAAATCACCTCCAAATACATGAAACACTCACATGTGCTTTTAAATGGGTGCCAGTATAAACCCAGTAAAATTTATGCTTAATGATAAAAAGGGTGAATTCAGGATGCTAAGAATTATGGGCAAGACTGATGGATTTCCATCAGTCTTTGACTTTAAATCAATTCACTCTTCTTCTTTTCACTCTTTAAGTCTTTTCTAGTATTGTTATCCCCAAAGGACCTACTTAATTCATTACAAAAATGAACTTTTTTTCACTTAAAACTGAAAGGGTCAGGCAGTTTATGCAAAAAAAGAAGGAAAACAAGAAAAAAAAACCCTGTTTTTCCATTTGTATTATATGCATCATGTAACACTCAAGGTTTTATATGGCTGACTGTTGACACTGAACTCAGTTCAGCTTGACAGTTGTTCTCACCAAACTGCCGCCAACTCGTAACAAAATCTTTATACTGCTTGTACCACCTGTTATGTTCATCAGGATTTCCTGAAGCACTTCACTTTTTCTTTGTGTGCATGTGGGAAAACAGATTGTTGGCAGCGAGTACTTCTCTCAAATCGCACACCACTGTTAATGCAGCACTGTTTATCAATGGTTTTGACATCTCTGATGTGCCATTACAATCAAATTTCCATTTTTTTGCATCCCTGCTATGTAAAACATAAAAAGTTGAGTTATTTTTGCCTCAGCCCTGTTCCTCACACATCCTGTTGCTTGGACACTGTAATACAAACATGACGTGTGAACATAAACAGGCACAGTGTGTTAAAATATTTTGTATGGTCACTATTTCATTGTTTTAAGGGATACACTTTTCCAAATGAAGATTGAAGCAGTTACCAGCATGGCAGATCTGTTAAATCAAATTAGAGGGACTATTTTATTAAAGCTCTACTGTAAGTAAGTAATATTAATTAAGAGAAATAAACAGACATCACAGAACAAAATTATTATTTAAACCCGCATGTTGTAAAACTGTTACACAGAAGCTTCTATATTTTATATTTTAATATTAAACATTGTTTTTAACCATTGTTGGAGATGGACCAACTTCTTTTAGAACTGTCACAATGATTAACAGTAATAAACTGGTCAAAAATGAAAAACCACTAATCTTTTCAGACAACAACACACAAACAACTAAAACTCAAAGTGTGAGCAACAGAGTGTGGAGCATTTAAAACGTGGACCCCACCATGATGTAATCGATTGTATCTGAACTCGTGAATTCTTGATTGTAATATTGTGGTTATTTACTTTTGACCCAGTGTCAATGATGTTTAGAAAAGAGAATGAAGAGCATCAGCAAATTTAACTTGTTTGGGCAGTAAGTGGCATACATACACTATAGTGTTGAATCGCATGGCTGCAGATACCAGTTTATTTGTGTATCTTACATGCATGGAGTCTCTGTCTGTCTGTCTGTGAACTCCTACACAATCAAAAGCTGAACATCAAAACTTGGCACTTCGGTACATTTTAGACCCCTAAAGGTTCTTATTTTTATCAAATATGTTATCATGTTGCCTAGCAACCACTTATCAACAGACTGAGGTGACCTATTTGTAATGTTTAGGCATTTATAATAACTTATAAAGGCATCATACTTAATTTCATAACAGCAACTAATTTATATCTGCAAAATATTTGAATTCTGCATGAAATAGCATGATGTCATCATGTTGCCTAGCAACCACATATTAATGGGCTAAGATGGCGGCATTTATGAACCTGTAACACTTTATAAAGGCATTGCTTAATTTCAATTTCATGACAGTAACATCTAATTTTTAGATCCACTAAATGATATTATGGTCTTATTTTTAGTAGATATTGTGACCATTATGTTGCTCAGCAACCGCCTACCAATGGACTAAAAGAGCCAATTTTTAGCATCTTTGCACCTGTAACAGCTTATGAAAGCATCATATCATTTTTCCTTTTTTGTCTGGGTGTGGCCTTATTTTCAGCATGTTAAAATCCCATCATTTATAGCCAAAAAACATGAATATTATAGTGTGCTATATAGGACATATAATGAGCCCATCGCATTGCAGCCAACTAGCAATGAACCAAAATTATATTTATATAGTATATCAGGACATGGGCTTGGACATGTATGAGTATTACTGGCATGAGTTGAATACAGAAATCAATAACTACAACTGGACTAGATTTAGTCTTGGTTGGGCAACTAGCTAACAGCAAGCGATATTGACTCAAATGAACAGACAGTGATGGCCTCTTTAATGATTGAGTTAGCAAAATTCATCCCAGTAAAACTGAATTTACAGGGATGCATTCAAGTATTTTGAATTAGTTATGTTGTTTATTTCTGGATCACCCAAATCACACAGACTTTGAAAATGGCCTCACATGAATGCCACGGGCTATTTGAAAACCCTTTAACTGACTTCTTAATTATCTTAATCACTTTGAGGGTTGAGAGCCTTCAGCCAGCCTCCTCTGGGAGAGACCAGACCAGCAACTGAGTGGTCCTCTGCCGAGGGTGGACAGATGCATGACTGAGAGACTGAGTGGTTTGATGGGAGGATCAGCTTTCACCTCCTGTCTGGGAGTTTCTCTTCTCCCCAGTGGAAAGACTTAGGGAACGCTTAAATTCATAGAGATGTGTCTTTGTAACCTGTCATATGTCTTCAGCTACATAGCTGGAAGATGAAGTACTGATGGTTCCATTCGGCAGAAATAACTGGTCAGTTAGAAAAGTTTCCGGATAGGAAGACTCACTACTTTACAAACAGCAAGTAGTAGACAAGACCATTTAACCTTTGCTATTGTGTCTTGCAGCTTGAGCTCATCAGTAGACTTTCGTTCAGGAAAAAAATCATAATGTGAGAAGCCTTAGGGCTTCTCACATTATTCCAGCTAACACAATGATTCCATTACATCTGTATTTAGAGACTCTTGCATCGCATTAGTTACCATATGACTTCAACACAATTTTTACATGTGCTTTTAATTCTATGCTTCGACCTACAGCTCTCTGCAAAAGGTACACTTGCACACATTATGTCAAGTCACATGGCAAAGAGGCTGTTCAAATTATCTTGGACAGATGGTTTCTAATGACTTTGGCTGTATGGTTGTTGTTTCATTGCTTGGATATGATTCTTGACAATATTTTGTGATCAATACGTTTCAATATCAATATCAATTTCAGTATAATATATGTTATCCCACCTATTTGTTTACATATGAAGCGGGAAAGCAGTTGTTGTTTAGATCATTTGCAACATTGATTTTTTCACAAATTAGACATGTTGTGTTCTTTTTAGGCACACACATTTGTGTTTCATTAACTGGAAATGGCAATGGCACGAGTAAGTGGAATATGTAGTAAATCACTAGTTGATGGAGTGATGGGTGCTGGTTAAAAAATTTCAATATATTCTCCAAACTCAGCATGGCACAAACCATTACAAATAAACACTTTCAGAATGCAATAGGCCTTTTTCACATTCTGTCTGAAAGCCCAGTAATGTCCATGTGACTCTTTGTGGTTTTCCCCTTCATGCACATGTGTTGGTCTGCCTGATGTTCCTCAGTGCATTGCATCATAGCAGCTGAGCACCCCAAAAATGATTACACGTGCTGAAAAAGGGAAATGCACCACAGACAGCTGTGTAGCTGTCCTGCCATAGAAGTGTGTGCGTGCATACGCGCATACACACACACACACACACACACACACACACACACACACACACACACACACCTGCATTCACATATGGCCTCCTGGAGGATGTGAATCAGACCCACATACAAAAGAAACCAAATTAAAGATTCAACTCCACCCACCTCTCGCTTGATGATGCAGTTTTAAATTTAAATTCAGTTTTTAGATGTTTTCTAAAGGTGACAGTCACTGATGAGGTTTATATGTTGTTAATGTGTATTGTCTTCTTATTAACTTCCAGTAATCGGACTTATTCATGTTTGTAATGCTGGTATTAATTCAACGTTTATCTTAGCTACCACCAAGGACATTTATAACAAAACTATTAATTACAAACAATGAAATCTGTACATTACAACCAGTGTTTGGTATCTGTACATTTTATCTTTGTTATGAATTGTTTTTTCCCCTCGTTATGGCAAATGTCTCTGCAATCTACCTGCACAAGCATTTAGCACCATCAGGCCTCTCTTGGCTTTTTGGAGGCTTGCACACAAATATGTCTTCACAGCATCTGTGCGGCTTGCATTCCCGGAATCTTTCCCGCTGTTTTGCCAAAGAGCTAAGCAAATGAACATATGACGTTCCATAAATCCTGCATCAGGCAAAAAGGGGTTTTGCATATAAACCCAGTCAAAACTTTATTTAGATGTTAAGTTTGTTTCTATGTTAGTTTCAGCATGCTAACATAATTAACCCTGTCATGCATGAATTATGACAACCTCAATCAGGATTTTTTTCCCTAAAGTATTTTTATTCATTTTTAGGCATGAAAACATGAATAAAAATACTTAAGAAAAAAATCCTGATTGAGGTTGTCATAATTCATGCATGACAGGGTTAAATAACAATAATTACAATGAAACACGTCAAACATCTATAGTAACATTAAGCGACCAGTGGGTGGCAGGGTATGGAGTGACACATCAGTGTCCAATGTAGTGGCTTATGTGCAAGTATACCATCAACACTGACACAAATACAAGAAAACAGCCTTTGAATAGAGGTCCACTGTATTGACCACTATGTGTAAAAGGGTTAACAATGTCGTAAACCAGAAACTTACTAGATAAAATTGAAAAGCACCATTAATTCTGAGAGGGAATGACCATATCTGGACAAAAATTTTAAATAAAGTTAATGGGATTTATACTCTAAATGTTTTTTGTTTGTTCTAAAGTTGATGTTGAATTATTCCTCTCTGGTCCAAATTAATTAGTTGGCCCACTTAAGGGACTTTCAACATCATTTGGTAGAAAGTATTCAGTTTGTCAATGTCTGATGCAATCTTTATGCATAGGGGGCTTGTGATCCTATGATTCATTATGAAATCCCCACTCCCTAAACAAACCAGTTATTCACTGCATCGCAAGAGTGAGGTCACCGGCAGTGATCGCAAGTCAGGCAGGGAGGCTTGGATCTCGTGATGAGGAAGAACAAGAGTTGACATTGTTCCAGAAGCTAATTGCCAGATCAAACAGGGTTGCTAGTCCATGAGCCACCCCAGGTGCTCTGAAAGCCTAATAAAAAAGGCGTTGGAGTGTGTTGCCAGCCTATTGTGAGAGTTAGAGTTGAACCCTCTCGACACTTAAGCAAGCAGGTCAAACATATCCGGTGGATTTGCACCATGTAGCGTTTTTTTAGTCATGCTGGTTAAGTGAATTGTGTACTTTAAAGGATTTTTTTTATTTCATAGAATGATTACATATCAACATGTTCTCATTGTCACAGTTTAGTGTTTGTGTTGTTTTATTTTGGGTTTTTTTTTGCAGCTGTGGTTGTGCATATCTGGCGTGGATGACATGCAGCATTTTCGAAAGAGCAGCCTGCATGCGAGTTCTGCAGAGCCTGAGCCTCCTGAATCCTCTTCAGAGACTGCTGTGTCTAATACTGAATGACGATTATATTCGTATGTCAGCAAATAAACCCTGCACAAAATGATGTGACTGGAGTTGCAATTTGAAGTGTG
>NW_005187435.1:3146750-3149767 GCF_000239375.1 Pundamilia nyererei | reverse complement strand
TGAACAAAACTATTCAGTTACTTTTCCTTATTTCGTCTGTTGACATTAAGTTTAAATGCTTTTGTGCTTATTGTTGATATAGTATGACTAAAGGTCCACTAATCTTTTTTTGGCACAAATCAAGAATAGATATCTTAAAGAAATAGAAATCCTGTAGATAATGAAGAGGTTCCTCCTTTTGTTGCAATCTGGCAGCCATCCTAATTTATGCTATAGGATGTAATTACATATGTAAATGGGTATCACGTAACACATTAATAACACCTTCACTAGAACAATTCATGCACCACGTTAAGAGTATTGAACAGTGAGTGAAGAAGGGGGAGGGGAAGAACAAAGGAACCAGAGGAGATGGTGCGATAACGTGCTGTGTTAGAGGAAAATTGTGCCGGTTTAAAAAAAGCCGCACATGATCTATTTTCCTCATTCTGTTGTGTTTTACATATTCTGCTGAGACACAGCGAAGCATCTTTAAATGAAGGAAAAATGAGGGAAGGAGGAGGGAGGATGGGAGGGAAGGCGGAGGCGAGGGAGAGGCAGCAGAGAGCAAGGGGAGGAGGGTGCACTGTTGCGTCTTCCGCCGCTGTCATTCTGCTGCTGCGCGGTTCAGCGGCATGAGGGTGTGCTGAAGGGAGGACTGTGGAAAAAAGAGGAAAGGAGGACTGAAAGGAAGGAGAGAAAGGGAGCGCCTGGGCAGCACTGCAACAGCTGCAGCTGCAGCAGCCTGTCAGGAAGAAAAGGAGACAGAGGGAGACAGAGGAAGGAAAGGCTGCAGGATTGCTTTAAATGGACCATTTCTATATATAATTTTGCACAAAGAGAAGGAAGTGTAGAAGCCTGTTTTCTTCCTCCTGATGCTTTTTGATATGGTCTCATGCAGGAGGAATGCTTGGAAATAGTGTGAAAGACAGAGAAGGAGATTTAAAGATGGAAAGGACGGATAGCACAAAGGCATACGGCCAAGCAGATGGCAAAGGAGTTGGTATGGCAGCTAAGAGGGCCAAGTCTGGAGTGCCCCAGAGCACACAGAGGGGAGAACTAAAGGTTTACCGGGCAGGTAGCTCTGAGGGCAGGATACCAGTGCCCTCTAATCTCCGCAAACAGAGGTCTATGACAAACCTGGCTGTGCTCACTGACGCCGAGAAGAAGTTACACCTTTATGAGCCAAAGTGGTGTGATGACATGGCCAAGCCTGGAACAGGGCAGATCAAAACGGGCAAGCCAAAGACAGCAGGGGGTGGCAGCAGTGCTGGAGGGGGTGCCCCTCTCTCCCGAAACCTATCCAAATCTGAACACTCACTGTTCCAAGGCAAACCCAAGCCCTTTAGCCCTCTGGCTGCTCCCTCTGCCCTGAACAAGCAGAGCCGCATACCTCGTGGTCCTTACGCTGAAGTGAAGCCTTTGAGCAAAGCACCTGAGGATGGAAAATCAGATGATGAGATCCTGTCCAGTAAGGCAAAGGCCAATGGAAAGAAACCTGGAGCTGGAGCTGGAGGGGAATGCAGTGCCAAGGGTCAAGGAGAAGAAGGAGCAGACAAACCTTTCCTGAAAGTGGACCCAGAGCTGGTGGTGACAGTGCTGGGTGACCTGGAGCAGCTGCTCTTCAGTCAGATGTTAGGTGAGTACAGCCAAGAAGCCCTAATGCTTTTGCCACCACTGGGCTTCTCAAATACGATGTGCTATGAACCAAATCTGCAACACGCCCCCCTTTGAAACAGCCACCACACGGCACCTGCTTGCTGCTCCCGATCCACATTTCCCCTGAACGGATTTTACACAGCTCACCAACTGGGGGGGGGGGAAGCACAAAGACATCTTCATGCTTGCAAAGCATGCTACTCTTATTTTATTGAATACAGGCACTGTTTAGCATTTTAACATGAAGCTGAAATGATTCTTATTCCTCTAGCATGCTACTCAGGTTTATGTGCTTTGGTTTTGGGCGTGTGAAATATTTTCGCTTGTAGTCATAACATTGCTGCCTGATTGCATTAGGCCTGGGGGAGTTGTGGATTGTTACCAACAGGCTGATCTCCTTCCGAAAGATTCTCATTTATGGCAACATGTGCAGATGCACTCGAGGGTCCATCAGCTTCTCCACATATGCTTCCAAAAACCAGAAATGGGAATAACAGCATGCCATATTAAGTTCCTTTTAGGCACAGAGACACACATTTAGCCTCCTCCCAGCTTCATTCATCTGCAGAGCACTGACAGACGGCTTCCACCCAGTGTACTACTACACTGCAAATGGCAAAGAAAATGTCTTTGTCTGTGGAGGTTGTAGGTCAGGTTTTGTATTGGGAAAGCTTTTATGATTAATACAGGTGTTGATTATAATATAGCGGTGATTATAATTCTGATGATTAGATGTTGTATTTGTTTATTTTCTAAATAGATAGCTTTGTATTTAATTGCAGGTGTGTTGTGTATCTAATTATAATCTAATTTGGATGCACTGAACACCAAATCTAATCGTGAGATGTATAAAATGGCATGTTGGAGTGTGTGTATTTCACAACTGCTAATCTTTGCTCTTATATACATTGACAGACAAGCAAGCATGTCTTCTTCCATTCAACTCAACATCATCATGTTTGCTGTTGCGTCTTAATGAACACATCTGCAATGATTTGTTCTGTTATCCACGCTTCATTAGTATGTGGACATTTATCATTCATACTGGTTACACTTACATACTGCAGAGACCAGTGGGAACTTTATACTGTGCTGGATATTATACATGTCAGCTGCTCGAATCCCTTTTGTGTAATTAACTGTGGAGCCACAACCAAAATTGCTAAGAGTTCTGGAGGTTCGGCACCACACCCATATCTGCTTTATTAGCTTAAATTTGCAGCTCAGTGCTTGAGGCTGATATTTCTGTATTCCTCTGGCTCAAATGGAAGGCATTTTTGAAAAAGTTGTTTTATCATTTTAATAAACTGTGAAAAGAAAAATAGCCTTCCAGAAAAAGGATACATGGAAACATGGAAAGACATTTAAGTTTTAGCATC
>NW_005187435.1:3145025-3146730 GCF_000239375.1 Pundamilia nyererei | reverse complement strand
TTATAACAGAATGTTATGTTTTACCAGTTTACAGAACTTTTACAGTGAACATGCCTGTTACTACAAATATTTCTTTTCATGTCTGCAGTACATTCAAGGCCTGGTTAATGTGCTCTGCATCAGCAGCATCTCTCGTTATGAGCTCCTTGAAAGGATGCATTTATTTATGAGTATAGTGGGTCTCTTTGTTTTCCAATAGGGCAAGAATGGTCATCTTAGTTAATAGGGTAATTTATTAATTTAACCATTTATGTTTGTGCAGGACACTGGAGCATTACTGTACATACCACTTCCTCATCACAAGGCAAGGTTTCATGCACATGGATACATAAAAAACTCCCTCCTCAGATCTAGAATAGCTTCACAGAGCAGCAGAATTTGGAATAGAGCAGGAATAAATTAAAAAATCAGTTGCATTACATTATTTTCAAAGTAAAGCACATACAAGAAGTCCACAAAATAGTAGAGTAGTACAGACAGAAATACATCTGATAAAACCCATCTACCCTAGACAACATGGGGATGAACAAATCTCATTTTGTCATAATTGGAATCTGTCATGCCAGATCTTCAGAAATGAAGCAGTGGTCTATATCTATCACAGCGGATCTAGAGATTATGGTTATGTTTGCCTTTTTTGTTGAAGCTACAGAGGCACGCAAGTGTCAGAGAAGTTCACTTTTACACAGGTTATCATGAGGGTAACTTTTTAAAGGCCACATTATCATTCTCATTTTACTTCTTTTAAGGTGGTATTTCTAGTGTAATAGTGGGAAACACTTGTTATCTCATACTTAGAAAGGAGTATTAGGGCCACAGTAAGAAAAACAAAAATTGTATTGATCATTTTGAGAATAAAGTAGAAATTTTGAGATCAAAGTTGCTGTTTCAAGACAAAATGCCACGGCTGCTATAGCCTCTAAAAAATGCTGTGTGTAGACAAGTTGATCAGCTGTCATGTGATACAACGTCCATCCTATTTATTGCATGAGGGTGTAAGTGTTGGTATCCTTGCGTCTGTCCATTGCCAGCTATTTCATTTTGTACCAAACTGCCAACTCTTCATGTTTGTGTGGTTTCTCCATCTGACCAGATGCAGCTTTCTGCACCATATTATCAGTGCCCTTATACTTATCACCACCACTAAAACTGATTCTGAAGTACGATTTCACAAACTCTACACAAGGCATGTAGAGGGTGTAGGAGCCGTGGCACTTTGTCTTGAAACAACTGTAATCTCAAAATTTTGACTTTCACAAAATATGATTTAAACTTCTTTCTCAAAATATATTTTTGACTTTGGACTTTTCTCAAAACTTCTACTTTAATCTCAAAAAGATTAAAATTTTTTTCTTAATGTAGCCCCAATATTCTGTTGCACATACCTGTGTTTTATACATTTTTAATTTTTTTAAATGAAGAAGCAAAGACACTTTTCCTCTTACACAATATTTTGAAAAGGTAGGAACTAGAGATTAAATGGTTCTATGTATTTTCACCACTCCACAAAGATTGTTTAACAATGACTGTTAACCTCTTTTTCTTTTTTTTTTCTTTTTTTGCACCATTAGTCACAGTTCATGTTTTCTTAGAAAGATAAATATTTTCCAGTTGTCATCTACTACATCTGCCTTTGAAATAAGAAGGTTCATGTGAGCTGCAAAAAGATCCTGTCCTTCCTTTTTGCCCTAAAGCAAAAACCTTT
>NW_005187435.1:3097378-3144243 GCF_000239375.1 Pundamilia nyererei | reverse complement strand
GTTGTCATCTACTACATCTGCCTTTGAAATAAGAAGGTTCATGTGAGCTGCAAAAAGATCCTGTCCTTCCTTTTTGCCCTAAAGCAAAAACCTTTTTTTCCTCTTTCTGTCCAGTTCTTATATTTCCATGTGAAATTTAACCCCCTGAACAGGCATAAAAGTGAAATGTGGAGGTTGAAGAAGACTGCAAGACCCTGCTGTTGTATTTCTTGGTGACTTGGTGCAACATGCGGTTCCTTTATTGTTAATCTACCAGTGTTTGTAAGGTTAATTACTGAGGACCTCTAGCTATTTTAGAATGAGTCTTTCCAAACTTTTATCTTTTCCTACATTGTGAGTATATGGAGTATCTCCTGAGATGTTGCATCATTCATAGGACTTTCCCATTTCAGATCTGCTTCAGTATTCTGTCTGAGTTTCCCTTTTTCCATCCAACTGCAATGCAGGGTACCACACCACTACTAAACAAGAACACAACACATAAATCTAATACTCACAGCAGATGTGATTCACATGGGCACTTTGTGTCTAGCATTCCTGCTGAAGTGTTTCCTCCAGAATTAATCGCAAAGGAAATGAGAAGATTGAATAAGAATGCAATATGACAAAAAGATTCATTGCTCAGTGGACACCTCTGCTGATCTCATATTAAGGACATATTTGTGTTAGCATTGCAATTTCAAGATATTAATCTTCTTTCTGATAATATCAAATATATTGAAACTATTTGGGGTCACGTGAAACCTATGCTTTTCCCAGAGTATAGTGTTTAGAAGAAGGCCAGTAGACTACAAACAGATAAAGAACAGGATGTTGACTATATACCATTTTTATTTGAAATCCATGTCTAATCTGCTAAGAATCTCTCAAAGCAATGTTTTAGATTATAAACGCTCAATGATTAGCAATTGTGCAAGAAGATGATTACATGCATGTAATAAAATGAAAAATAATGAGTGTTCAAAAGTGTCCAAAATGTTTTTATTTTCTTTTGGCAATAGCAAGAACTGCTGAGTATCTTTTATATGGGGAACAATGGAGTGAATTCTTGGCTGACTTTAGCTGCAGTTTGTACTGTAGCATTCCAGCTGCACTGCAATCTTTACTCAAAAAATGCTACCAGAGCCAGACAGTTTTCTGTCAGAATAGCACTAAAGATGAAATCAATATTTTATTCTGGACATTCTGGACCAGCTCTTGTGTGCTTATAAATTAGTTGTTGTCCTTTTTTTGCAGATAACATATGTAGCTACTGTATATTATAGAACCCCGAAGAACACACCATTCAGAAAGCTCAGTGTTTTTTCAGAGTGGCAAAGTAAACAAGGCTTTAGTTTGACTTGCAAAAATCACAATAGTGCATTTCAATTTGTAAACTCAAATTGAGGCTTAGAATTCACTCTCTGTGTGCTCTGCTGATTTAGTTCAATATCTACTTATGAGACGAGCATATGATTTGTCTTTTGGTCCCCTGACATCCTCGCCTCTGCTTCAGCTTTTGCAGCTAATACAGTGAATATTAATTTCTTTCTGCCTGAGGGTTTTTGCCTCAACATTGCTGGGGAAAATCCCAACTTCCTGCATTTGTGTGACAGGGGGTTTCTCTCGTTTGTTACAGCTACCACAACAGCGCTCCTAATTGTACTGTAATATTGATTTGACACGGTCACAACCCACTGACTCTATATTTTGCAGTGCACAGAGTATAGTCCAAATAAGCTGACCTTCACTGAAACTGTTCTGGCTGCAGTTCAGCTTATAGTTAGCTGTATTACTTGAACCGAGTGACTCTGAGGTAATGCTCAGCAGATCAGAAAATCTCTAGAAAGAAAGTAAAAGCGATCCTGGTGTGGCATGAATCCCCCTGGCGGCAGGTCGAAGTCAATGGCAGCCTTCCAATGGTGCATTTTTAGGCTGCACCACATCAGTTCAGTGGGGGGTAGAGCAGGGGTTGCCATGGTGAAGCTGCCTATGGAGTAACATTTGTCTGCTTAATGATGTGAACAAGCATGGGAGGTGTTCTTACACAGAGGATGCAGGTCACAGTAGTCAAAATACAAATAATAAAAGGAAGAACGTGCATATAGAGATGACTCAACATTAAAAACTAAGCTCAGAACACCGTGTGTCTGGCTTTTATTGTGATCGTCTAAATGTTTTATAACCTTTGCTTCTGCATCATTCACCCACAGACCCCGAGTCCCAGAGGAAGCGGACTGTGCAGAATGTCCTTGACCTACGCCAGAATTTAGAAGATACAATGACAAGTCTGCGGGGCTCCCAGATGAGCCATAGGTAAGTAAAGTGTATATATATATATACATGTATTGATAAAATTATGAGATAAATCCATTTATTAAAGTCAGTTTAAAGTGAAAAAAAACACACTTAGACCCTGCTGGATTGATACATAACATAATCATGTGTAATCAGTTGCATTGTGGCTGCTTACAGTGTTGCCACTTGGTAACAAGATAACAGAAAATTGGTTTATTGCACCAAGAAGGTTATCCTTGGTGGCATATATCTGCATGGTGTGCAGTTTTGAGGACAAAAGAAGAAGTGGCAGGCCTAAAAAACTATCTACAGCAGAGAAACAAAAAAAAAACCTGAGATAAGACTTAGAGAGATTAGACTGACCTTCAGTTGATCCAGCGAGTGTTTGCTAAAGTGTTACCAAAAATCTTCTCAAGTTATTTTTCAGCAAGGGAAACAATGAGAAAGGGCTGAGGGATAACAAATTACACAAATACTCGACTGAAAATCAGTGGCAACAGGTCACATTGAGTGATGAAAACAAATGGGAGATTTTTAGTTCAAATCATTGTCAGTATGTACGGAGGAGGTCAGGGGAGAAATAAAACAGTCAGTGTCTACAGATAACTGTACAGATAATTGCATTTGTGTCATGGTTTAGTGCTGCATTTCACCCAAAGGTGTTGGTCTTATAAAATACCAGATTTTGATCCAATATCATCTGGAAAGCATCTGATTAGAAATTGCTTCATTTTTCAACATGTCAGTGATCCTAAACACACTGCCAAAAAAATAAAAGCATAACTAAACAGAAAGATACAGTCATGAACTAGCCTCCCCAGAGTCCAGACCTCAGCATTATTGACCTGTACAATCTGTTTTTGCCTTATGTGCTGCATTTCCATTTATGTTTCCACATGTTTAAAAAAAATGCTGCAGCCCTTCCCTATTTTCTTACCTTCCTTCTTCTTACATAATTTTAACACCAAACCCGTTGCCTCTATATTTTAAAACTCTCTTGGATAAGTAATGTTTTATGTCTTATCTATAACAAAGATTTAGTTCTAAACACCCACATGTGCATCATGGCACTGATTATAAACTACCTGCAAAATAATTGACGGAGTTAGAGACTAACAGATATGGAAAAGTTTAGCACTAATGTTTTCAGTTCTATCCATCCAGAGTCTATCCCAACTATCACAGGGCGATACTATTCTGTCTTAGATGTTTAAAGAGGCTGTTTGGCTCATAAACTTAATCTTGTTTAGTGATGGCTGTTATTATACCAGAAAGTTGAGAAGTGCTGCTTTAAAGCTCTTTAGTTTTAATGTAATTACTCTGCTCAACCTCTTTGAAACATATTGTTTAACAAAGAGTTGTGATTATAGTAAATAATCACTTGTGCGATTGCACGCTAAATTTTTCTTAGGCAGCTATCAAAAGGGCTTCAGTTAATCAATGACTGACCTGAGACTTAATGGCTGCTTGCAGGACCGTCCTGTAATTTTCATCATCATAGTATTTTAAAGTCACTGACAAATGCAGAAATTCTCAGCCTTCAGGTTGATGAATTATCCACGAAGAATGGATAAAAATACTTGCATGGTCGTGGGCACTGCAATATTTATTTGGGTGACTCGGTTCATCTCGTTATGTAATCGACAGACACAGTAGACGCTTCTAGCCATTTGGAGGACGTTTCTAATTCTGACCCACTTACAACAGAGAAAATTTTTATTAATATTTCCTGTGTGTGGTCCTGAAAAGCAGAGTCCTTGCTATCCTGGAATACTTCCTGGTACACAAAAGCAGTATATTGAAGAAACAGAGAGAAGAGAGAGAAATGCTATATGCAATGCAACACAGAGATAGCAATTTATCTGTCTTTTAGTCTTCTCCTAAGCAGCATCTTTTCTAGTTTTACTCCCTGAACTTGATACAACACAACTGGTGTATCTAGGTCAAGAGCGACTGAATGCCACTGTTGGTTTCTTTGAAGAGAAACTCAGAAGAAAAAAGAGAGACGTTTTCTGGGTGTGCTGTGCACATCTGGAGTCTTTCTTTTATGTTTCTTTCGGGACAAGACTGTTAACCAATTGCTTTGAACATGTTTGTAAACCACCCTGACCCTCTCCCTGTGTGTCCCTCTAGCTGTCTGGACAGCAGTAATGTGGGCTATGACAGCGATGAAACCAATGCTCGCAGCATATCCAGCCTATCCAACCGCTCATCACCTCTTTCCTGGCGCCACGGCCAGGCCAGCCCTCGTCTTCAAGCTGGCGATGCCCCATCCTCCACAGGTGGCGGATACCAGGGAAGTAAGAGTGGTTCCCAGTACACAGCCCATACAATGCCTGCTCGCTGTTCCAGTCGACTCAGCAGCACGTCTCGTATTGAGCTCATAGAAAGCCTTGATGTTGATGATCCCGATCTCAAGTCTGGTTACCTGAGTGACACTGACCTTCTAGGGAAGAGCCTGCCAGATGATGATGATGACAACCTGGCTAACGGGTAAGAGCACTTAAAAAATGAGAACATGAAGCAATAGTTTGCTGCAGATGGTGCATACTGGTTTGTCCTCCATCTTTTGACTTGAGGAAGGTCAATGAGAAGCTCAGCTGCATTTTAATAAGTAGGCACTCTTCTTGAAATGCTGGACATTACCTGATACTATCAGTCCTCATTTGCAAATGTGTGCATATTTTGCTGGTCAAAAAAAAAAACCTTCATGAAGGAAACTTTTCACGTCGACATCATGAATTTCTCTTTGTTGCTGGAGCCTGATGTTGCTTGGCAGGCTTATCAGAGAGCTTTCATCAGCAATCTCTATAGACGTGTTTGGTATTTTCTTGCACTTTAAGGGCTTCTCAAACTGCCCGAGGCATTGTCTGAGCCTGTTTTTGCTGACCGTGTGGAAAGCTTCTTTTAACTTTTTCACTGAGGAAAGAAGTTATCTGGGGCTTTCTCAGTCACAAAGTAAACACTCCCTCATTTCTGGGGTGTTGGAATCTTGAAAAGAGACACAGTATAAACAAGTGCACTAAATAGCTCCGATGACATATGTAGAAAGCTGCACCTGTGCAGTTTTTTTCGCTCATCTTCTCACTCACTTTCCATCTTCCATG
This sequence comes from Pundamilia nyererei, assembly GCF_000239375.1. Classification (NCBI taxonomy): domain Eukaryota; kingdom Metazoa; phylum Chordata; class Actinopteri; order Cichliformes; family Cichlidae; genus Pundamilia; species Pundamilia nyererei. The sequence continues at coordinate 3,138,859 of NW_005187435.1, read as the reverse complement.
ATTCCCTCATCTCACATTCTTTATCTAATTCCCACTCACAACTTGACAGCTGACAGTGAGCGTGAGAGAGAGGGGAAGAATCCAGGACACTTCTCCAGTGTAGCAGCTTTATCACGGTTGCACATGCAGTGGGACTTAAGCTCTCTGGAGCACTCCAAAGGCCCTTCATGCCAGGTCACGTTCTTACTATGTGCACTAAGGAGACGAGAGGAAGTGAGGCACAGTTTAGATGAGTAGAAATTGGAGCATAGAAGAAGAAAATGCAAACTAGAACAGGGCTAAATGAAATTAACATGGAGAACTGGCTTCACAAGTAAAGATAGATGGTTAATTTGAAGGAGAGAGGTGAAAAATGATCAAACAGCATAAAACTGATAAGGCCAGGATTAAACGGGGATTATGTCAAATGGGCCCATTCCTCACAGTAACATCCATGCACTAAAAAGTCCATTTAAATCTGCCCTGTATTTCTCCTTGTTTCTCGCTGCAGTAGCTCTGCTGGGGTGTTTCAAATTCATTAGAGAGGTGAGCGGAGAGTGTCACCTCTGCTTTTTGACACCGCAGGCAGCAAAGATGCTAATCATTTTATGTAACACTAGTTTTAGAATGCCTCATCATGCTCTCTGTTTTAGGCCACCAAAGTCAGCAATCCCTAGACATGCTTTCAAGGTGACTGGAAGAACTCTTGATGGGAAAAACGGGTCCCCATAGAGCATTTTTACCATTTATACCCAAAGCATGCTGTGGATATGCCTCCTGTTATGCGTAATAACAGGTCACTCAGTCTACAAAACATACCAGGAAACAGAAATATTTTGCGCTGTTTTCTCTCTAACGTGACTAACTTTCGTGTTTATACTGTAGTTGGAAGGTTGAAATCCTTCTGGTTTGTTGGCTTGGACGTGACTGCAGAAATAATAGGGTGCTAGTGCTCTATATCAAGAATGAATTGTGCCACATAAACATACCAACACCCTTTGGTGTAGATAACAAGCTAATCCAGTTTCTGAAGCAGGCGCTGCAGCACATGCTCTAATTTATTAATTAATTTTTTTACAGTATTCTCTGTGATGCATTTGCATTTACTCCACATCCCCTGTCACACACTTACAGTTCAGCTCATTGAGAAGCTACCAGCTCTTGAAAATAGATCAGGCTCCTCCCGCGTAACCATGGAAACCCACTGAAAATCGACTGTAAGGAGAGGTGCTATTTCTGCTCCCCTTTCAGTAAGGCCCCAGTTTTACATTTTCATAAAACGTATTGATCTGAAATGAGCACCCATATAATCAGCTAGATATGAATGGCACATTGAGAATGTCAAATCACTAATGCAGTATGTAATACTTAGATCATGTAAAGAAAATCCTGAAGGCTCAAGAGAAATGGGCTAGAAATGGAAAACTGAGTCAACTGTAAAAATTATAAAACAAAAGGCATGTTGTTAAGACTAACTAGTCTAATGGTACTGCAGCACATTGGTCAAGGCGTAATGGATATTGATTAATCGACACCAGGGAGCACTGCTTACATAAGATGTTCACAAAGACCGTTATCACTGCTACGGTGTGTCTTCATCATCAATAACCTGATACATAAGTCAGTCTCCTCATCAGCTCCAGCCTTCTTCAGACAGGAGAAGTCTGAGAGAAAGCTGCAACATGTAACCTAATCATAAGCTGGTTTGTCCTAATTTAATTACAAAGAAAGGATACATACCCTCTCTAAAGACAAACAAGGCAAACAAGACGGGGATATACAGGTACAGTTCTGCTGCTTCTATTTGTCACCATTCTAATCTTAAGCCATCCAACAGTGCAGTGTACACCTACAGTTAATGAAATATTAATGACTTAACACTTCATAATCAATGTTTGTACACTGATATTGTACACTCTGTGGAACAAAGACAATCTGGCAGACTTTGCTGTGATCTAATCCATCGTTTTTGTCAAATCACTAATACAAAGGAGATGGAATGGCATTATTGGATTTCTGAGCTCTATAGGAACAATGAAGTCTAGCATCTCTAGCTCAGCAATCCAGTTTACTTCAATTTAATTAATTTAAATAACACCAAATTGCAACAACATTCACCTCAAAGTTCTTTTTACTGTAACTTAAAGACCCTAAACGAATACAGAGGAAAATACAAACAGTCAGATGACTCCCTAGCAGTTGGTGACAGTGGGAAAGAAAAACTCCCTTTTAACAGGAAGAAACCTCCAGCAAAACCATGCTCAGGGAGGGGCACCCACCTGCCATGAAGACAGGAAAAAAAGACAGTAGAAGAAGAGAGTAAGAAACTAATAATAACTAATGATTAAATGCAGAATGGTGTATAAACACTTTAAAAAATGTGAGTGAAGAAGAGACACTCAGAGTATCCTGGAAAAGTGAAGCATATCTTCTAATCATCCTCAGCTTCCTTGCTTTGTCATCTCAGTTAATAGTTTCAGGTGCTGTTTAAAACATGAGGTAATTTTATAAATTGCGGTCAAAAAGAATGATCAAGCAGGCTGAGCTTTAAAGAGGCCCTACCTTGTGATTTTGAAGTTACTACCATATGGACACGCATGCTCTCTGTGTTTCTTAGCCAAATCCACCCTCACTCGATGCATCTGGTTTCAGAACACCAAGATGGCAATCCTGAAAGCACTTAGATCTTGTCTTCACCTCCTCTTGTCCATTAGGTATAGATAAAAGCACTGTATGAATGTGTGTGTGATTGCGCAAATGAGACTTTTGAGTGCTCAAAATTTAGTAGAGGTAAAGAAGTACCAGTCCATTTCCCATTTCTGCAAGTTTTCTTCTTGACTGTTCTCTCCTAAAAGGATGTTTACATTCAGTTACAACTAAAATTGCCATAATTACATACAGTGTAATAACAAAATTGTACATCATTTTCCATTTTGTCCTCAGTAGACTCCATGTCTGCTTAAAATGTTGGCTGGCAGTGAAGCTAACAAGAGTTTTTCTCATTTCACTAGCACTACTCAGGAAGTGAGTTGCTGTGTTTCAGCTTACATTAGTGTGTTGAGCTGGCTTCGTATTTAGGCTTGACCACGTCAGGAATCATAAATGTTTCCTGCGGCTGCCTTCTTCACACCATATTGCCAGTTTTTAACCATCACTTATATGCTATCATCCCGTTAAAAGCCATATTTTGAGAGGCTGGTTTATGAGTGGACCAGTAATCACATTATATTGATGGCGGTTGTTTCCGTATCTGGTATTTACATTATGACTCCTGTTCAGCATTCAGTCTGATTTTTAGTGGTGTTGAGTTAGTTATGGTTGATGTTTTACAGACATTCAGCTGTAGTGTATGTAAGCATTCATGTAAGCAAGCTTTTAAAGAAATTACGTAATGGGATAAATAAAGCCTCATTTTTGTATTTTGTCAGAAGATAAACAGTTTGAAAACCTGAAACTGGAAGAGGAGAGAAGCAAATAGGTTTTAACCTTTCGACTGCTTTCAAATTATTTTTTTTCTTACAGTAGAGCAAAGGGCACTTAAATTCAATAATGAGCTACTGATAACCACAAGAATCTGAGGTCAGTTTTCTTTGTTCTGTCTTTTTTTTTTTCTTGACAAGGAAAGCTTTTTATGCCTTTCCTCAGTCTCTTAATATAAGAAATAGAAAATGTGAGATACCTCACCTCTAATAAAACAGAACCATAACATAACAGGAGACTCATTTTGAACTTTTGAAAAAAAAAAAAAAATTAAGTGCCAGTCGTTATTTGTTGCTCTTACACATACAGTTTTCTATATTAGCTTTGTTTTTTTTCAGGAATAGATAAGGAGGCTGTAAACACATTAAAATAAAATCAATACATCAAATGCAATGCGGCAAATACATCATCCAGCAGACACAGCCATCATTTGGAATCATAACTCAGTCAATCAGATTCATTTTGATCTGTCTGCTGCTTGATGCTGGGCATGTACAGTTAGTTTATCAAAGCCTTTTCACTTAAAGCAGTTACTAAACCAAAGCAGTAAGCTCTTGAGTATTCAATGCTTTAAAGCTGTAACAGACTCAGGACACTGTTATTTCTGTGATTAATTTATTTTCCCTGCTTTAAGCCATTGCTGTTAACATTATCATAAGACTTGAATAAATAGTACATAAATGGTTTTATTAGCAAATGGGCAAATCTATCGAATGTTGTAACCTCATAAATAACACAATATCATTAGAGTTGCTTCATATACGGCGTCCTGAAAACAAGAGTAACATAATAGTTTATCTCTTTCCGTTGTCCTGTGATAATGTCTTTCTTTATTACTGCTGGAGCAGAGCAGAGCAGAGAAAGGGGGCTGGTTCAGCAGCATCACCCTTCTGATCATGCGGCAACATGGCTCTGGATGTGCTGCCATGGCAACCGTCTTCCACTGACCCAGTGATGGGACTGCCTTGTGTGTCAGTGTGATAGCTGCTGATTTGATGTATGTGTGGAGGATGTGTATGTGCATTCTGTGCTGGTTTGTTTGAGATATGGCGAGAAAGGGTGAACGAAATATGCGAAGAAAAAATGAGAGAATAATCGATAGACAACGAGAAGCTGATGTAAAGACAGCATGATAACCACCAGATTGTTTTATATCTGGCGTTTTTGGGGGACAGGTGCTTGTATGAAAGGGCATTGTTTGTATTTCTGTTTGCATTATTGGATGATAACCGTGATTTACTATGAAAATAAATGTGGGGAACAATAATTTTAGCTTTCCCCCCCCTCTTTTGGACCTTTGGGCCCTTTTAAATACTGAATATATGTCATTGCTATCTTTGCCTTGCTATATATTGTGGGATAAAAACACCATTTCCATGGTTAAAGGCTTGGCGTGTGTGAAAGTGAGTGCAGTTTTCTAATTTTTAAAACATTTCACAGCTTTATGGAAACTATGTGTGTCGGCAAGTACATTCTCTAATGCGCACAGGGTTTGCTGCAGTCCTCTGATCCTGGATAGATGCCCATGCTAGTCTGCATTCAATTTCCCTTTCCCGACTGGGCTGGACCTTTCTATTGTCACCAAGTGCTTCCTCGACAGTTGAGGCCTAACACGTTTTTTAAAACCCACTTAAACACATTTGCTCAAGAGTTGGTCTTTGGCTTTTCTATTCTGGTTCCCCACAGGCATTGCTGGTATTACAGTTTAGTGAGCTAGCACTTGGAGTTTGTCATTTATGGGCTAGAGCTCAATAAAAAGGGATTTGATTTTCTTGATTCTGTCTACTACACACATTTTTAAGCTAAGTTAATTTGAATTTGTTTCAAAATGGTTAACAGGGAGGCAATAATGGAAAAAAGCAATCTCCATTATACTGTCCTTTGTGTTACTGATGAGTAGGACAGATAAATAGTGCACTCATTCTTCCAAAGTCAGCAGCTCGAACGCATCTGGGGTCAATATGGAGCTCGTTTGGTCACTAACATACTGACTCCCCCAACACCAGTGTACTTCCACCTTCACCATCGTCCTCAGCCATGTGAATAATGGACGATTATTGCAACACCCGGGGACGATGACTCATCCGTGTATCATGTCTGCGTGTGGTCGTCTGGGTGCACAGTTTGGATTCAGACGGTGTTTAAACTCAGCCCCAAGTGGAAAATGTGATACATCAACGTTTTTCCCCCCACAACGGTATGTTTAAAAACGGGAATCTTATGGCATTTGTTAATCTGTGATTCCCCACTATATATATTTTTTCAGAGTGGGAGTTGTCAGATTATCCGCTTTTGAATATGACTGTTGAAGTCATTTTAATTTAAAATGTATTTGCTTTATATTGGATTTGGTTCTGCTTCAACTCTCCTGGTACACAAGTTGCATTACTCAGACAGTAAGCAGTTCAAGATCAGAGTTAAGTGCCATATTAATAAGAAACTAAAAACAGAGTGCAGGACAACACAATGAAACAATACAATGTCATAATACCAGCACAGCACAGATTTCCACACTATCAGGCTGTAAATGTGGCACCAAGAGGACTGAAAGCCTCAGAATTAGGTGTGGCGTCTATATTGTTTGCCGTGTCTTTGAGGTGGAAGTCTCCTATGAGGTCGATGGAAATGGTACATTAATTTTCCAGTCCAATAATCCGACGACAAATACATTTTCTGGGGATCTGAAGAGATAGGTCAGCTGCAGTCTCTGAGACGGTCAGTGATGCATCCCAGGCCCATTTGCTTTACTGATGTGCCACTGCTCTGTGCCGAAGGCTGCCCAGTCCTATTTGCGTAGTTATGGTCAACCTCAATACAGATCAGAATTGGGGGCTGTGAAGACCTGAGATGCATAGCTTTTTCATCTGCAGTCTCTCTGAATGAATGATATTTAAGCAGACATAAATCACTGAACACAGAGCTGTCTTTCTAAAGCAGTTTCCCACATTGTACTTCTGAGCTGAACGCACACAACAGAGGAATGTCGGCTCTTTCTCGCCATCAAAGGTCTCAAAATCAAAGTCCTGCTTTTTTCTAAATGCCAAGTGGTGCCTCATTTTAAAACACAGCTGCAGAGCATGTACATTAAACTGTAGCCATAGCAGGCACAGCTTGAAATCATTGTGCCTCCTGCTGGAAATCAAATGTCATTGCACCACATTGCTGGACTCACAGCTTTCATTCAGCTCTATTTCTATCAGTCTCTTTGACCATTACTGAGTTCACCTACTTGGATACAGTGCAGACTTATAATGAAAAGCTACCATAATGCTGACTTCGAAATGGCTTTGTGGCCAAGAGCAAACAAACTTTGGCATTAGTAATGTTGTTTTGACTGAATGGGACCAAACTAGTTGAGAATGAGAACCCTTCGAAAAGACTTTGGATCTGTTATAGATTTAAATTGTCAGTTGTTTACCTGTTCGCATACTTTATGCCGCTTTATTACATATTCTTTTCCCTCAGGGGGAAAATACTTACATGAACTCTTATTATGACATCCACATTATTCAGTTTGCTACTAATTTGGATGCCAGTCTATACTGATGAATTCAAACTGATGAGACCTCTCGCCACTGACAGAGATAGAACCTGTTCATTTCTCATCAGTTTTTAGTCTTGCACAATGCAACACACTTTACTGCACCAGAGAAATATGGAACAAATGATTTAGATCAAATATCACAACAGTAGAGGTCGAATCCTGAAAATGGTTTTCTGCCTCAGTAAAAAAACAAGGTGCTGCGTTTCTCTCAGATGGGTTTAATCTGCACTTTATGAGTCTGTAAATACTTATGGTGGCATAATTACTCAATAACTTTCCATGTAAGCAAATGTACAAAGGATGTTTCTTACACATGCCATGTGGTTATCAGTGTCGGACAGCTGTTACTCTACAGCACAAACATGACTTCAAGGCTTTTTGGATGTCATCTTGTTTATTACCACTGTGGCCTGGCTGAGATAAACAGGAGATGTGAGTAACACACGTCTTTCTTGCACCGTAAACAGTTCAGATCATTTCACTATTTTAAGCAGCAAGATAATCATCAGTGTTTAGCTATTTGAAAGTAAAGTTTAGAAGTAACCAACAGGTATTTAAACAAAATGTTTCATGTTGTTTGTAAGCAAAACGCAAAGGGCCACAGTCTGAGAAGCTAGAGTCACGGATATGAAAAGAAGGAGACAGACAAGACAAGATTTTATCAGGTTTGAATCTCATTCTGCTAAAGATATTTTAAGGGATGCCTTTATGTCTGGGAGTCAGGCTGACATCAATATAGCTGTTTATTTTTCACAAAAAAAAACCCCACTGTCCTTTAAAATCCCATTCAAGCTGGCTCTGAAATATTCCCCAATGTGGAAAATCTTCTTTTTTTTTTCTGCATGTCCTGTATATTTGTTTTTTCCACTTTTTGAAATTAGCAATGATTTATTGCCATGTTGCATATAAAGTGTCTTGCTACTGCATTTCAAATGTAAATGATTTTTGTTAGGCACACACTGAACTGATTTGTAACTGATGATGTGGACAGGGTGTGTGGGGCTTTCTTGGTCCATAGAGCTGTTACCTCCTGGAGAGGTTTACAGAGCTGAGATCTGGTGAGATCATCACCTCTGCCAATGAAAGGGGGAGGGAGGCCTTTCAAGGCTACCCATGCCTCAGTGGAGGTCCTTGTGTCATTGTGGGCTTGCGGTTGCACTCACAGTGATTCAAGCCTTACCTTGGAATGACTTTTTTCCAACTAGGCCTTAGAAGTTAAACATCTTTAAGGAAATTCATCATGATAATCTTCTCCTTAATGTAAAAAGAAGTCAAAGTATAGAAATATCTGTTTACATAGTCTTTTTAAATTCTTAGTCCTTTTGTAAGCATGTTTAAAAGATTTATTTCAGCTCTACGATTGACTTTGTTTGCACTGAAGTCAGTGGATATGAGTGATTCTGAAGTTTTATATGAACAATAAGCACCATTCAGCAGTTGTTGGATACTAGAGAAAAGAGGGACACCAAAACAAATTTACACCAAGACACACTTAATATTAGAGATGGCACGATACCACTTTTTTATGTCCGATACCGATACCGATATCATAAATTTGGATATCTGCCGATACCGATATGAATCCGATATAGTGTTTTTTAATCAACAAAACTGTTTTTTAAATATCTTGCTGCATTTTGTATAAGTTCATACTCAAGTTTAAAACAACAACTACACTAAAGCTATTCTGTTATACCTGTATGCAAAAAAATATATTTCATAGTTCAGCAATACTGATCAATCTAATAAACGTAAACCTACATCATCCTCCCTATTCTGGTATTTTAAAGAGTACTTAGCATAAATATTAAGCAACCTAACTAATAGGGTTCCAACTCCCAGCAACAACAAAAATAAATAGATAAAAAATAGGGAACCACCCCTCACGCTCCACCTCATGATGCTTAATCGACGTAATTAACCTTAATTTGATGCAGTGTGAAAAAAATGCACAGAAATTAATTATTTTTCAAGAAATATTAAATAGATTCAACATCTTTCTTCAAAAAAATTGCAGACTGCACAGATGGTACCTTCCCAAAGGAAAAAGTACTATGGCTTACTAGGGTATATATATTAGACTTAATAGTTACTATATACAGTAATTGACTTCTATTCATTTTACATCAGATTAAAACTTTGGGTGTAAGATTCAGATAATTATTTATTAAAAGCTAGACATTTTAAATGAGAATAAGAAAGAAAAGTATGTCTTTGTGCCCCCTTTTCCCTGTTAATGCCCTATCGGCCCCCTGGCTAAACTTTGCTAGATCCGCCCCTGCACAGTTACCAGCCGTCAGCTACGTAGAAAAAGATCCTCGAGTAGAAAGTAATATTAAATAAATTCTAACAACAGCTGATCAAGCTTAAACGTGCTGCTGTTGTTCAGCCGCTGGTTTCCTCTTTCTGGTGCAAAGTGGGCCAAAAGCAAACAAGAGACACGGACTCGCGACAGAAAAGCCGATCAGCTGATCATTAAGCAGTTTCATGATTGAAGTAGCAGCAGGAGAGGCAGTCGCTCCATATATCGTTTGTTAAGCTTAACGCAGGAATGCTTTAAATTCAGAGATGGACTTACACACTTGCTTTACTTCTCTCGGGGATAACTTTGTCGGAGATGAAATGCCGGGTTGCTAGCGAAGCTCCACATGCTATCCAGACCACTGACAGGTCCTGCATGCCACAGCCGCTCTATCACGTGATGCATACTGCTCCGATGTGCTAACGTTCTGAGGTGAGTTACGGTGTGTTTTTGTGAGGTACTTTCGTGATATTTAATGGATCGGATTACATTTTTTATTTTTCTCCGATATCCGATCCAGTAATTTAGGTCAGTATCGGACCGATACCGATACGTAATATCGGATCGGTCCATCTCTACTTAATATACATCAAGATCACCCTGATCTCATGACTAAAGTGGAAAATTTCCATTGGAACACGTCCTTGTAAATTAAACCAATTGTTTGGACGCAATCAATCAAAATTATACAAGGAGCTTGCACTATTTACAGCACCCCATGTTGCTAAAAGCAACCTCTCAAATCTCCTTTCTTGTTGTAGGCCTAGTGGCAGTGTATCTATAATATGTGCTCATTAGTATTAATGCTACGCGATATTGTTTATGCTGCCATAATGGGTAAGGTTCATGGCATCCATCAGAGGATTAAGAAAGTCTGCTCTCAGCCTTACTGCCAATTATAGTTGGTGTCTGTTCATTTTACTGCATTTGGAAGAGGGGGGGGGGCACAATGAAATGCAAAAAAGGTGAATCATTTATTACTCTATGCAGTTGGGATTCGTGCATATTTAATGTATTTATTTAAAAAAAATACTTTTTTGGCTTATGCAACAGACAAGAAATGTTTTGAGTCTGGTATTTGTTGTACAATTGGTGAAAATCAATATTGCTATTATTATTATTGGTATTATTAACACATTCGCTGCTTCTGATAATGATACAACAAAGTGGAAACTGTTTTTAAAAAGAACCCGTGCATCCATCCAGTGTTTATTAAAAAACAAAACCAAACAACCAACCAAACAAAAATGCTCACAGTAGGCTCTGCTTAAGTATAGCCTGCATTATCTGCCTTTATGACTCTAATGGGGATCCTAACTAACAAAATGAACATATTGATATATTCATTATGTTTGAAACTAACATAAACTCATCTGCACATCAGTGAAGGGTTTAGAGAGGCCATAGGTCAATGGACATTGGTGGTGGTTTTCCCACAGACTTGTAAAATCGGATTTTTTTACAAACAGAAGCGTCGCCCCTGCTGGCCATTAAAGTTCAAAGCAATCGTGAACTGGGCTCCACTCTTCAGACCTTGCAGCTGTTTCCATCTTCTATAAACCCTCTCAGGTTTTGCTATGCGTACCTGACTTTTAAGATGTTCTTTATTATACACATGAAAACTAAAATTCATATTTTAGAAGAAAAAAATGATAACAGTACTTAGACTCATTGGGATAATCTTTTTTTATGGTAATTAGCGCTTCAGGTGAAGCAGAAACATAAATCAAAGTATTCGGATTACATGGGGCGAAGTAAAGGATTACACCATAGGGAGTAATTGGAGTTGCCATGACTACCACTCCGCTCCACGGCAATTGGTCGTTGTCTCGCTGAGGACTGAGCAGCTATCGGGGTCTCTATGATCTCCTCGTTCGTTTTCTTTTTTTTGCTTTTATGGGAGGGGGTGTTGCTTGAATGCTGAGAGACACACTACTTTTCCTCTCGCTGAATGAGGGAACAGGGGTCTTTGCTTGCGGAGTGACTCTGCGCTCAGTCTAAAGCCGTACAAGTCACAAATGAGCGGGCGTGTTTTGGTCGGTAAAGTGCCACCGCTGCAGCCGGCGACACGAGCAAGGAGGACTTTCCTTTTAACTCCAAGGTAATGTATCATTAATATTTATTCGCCGTTGGCTTATTATCTGCCTTTATTTGCCCCCGACGCTAATATTCTGTTTCTTCGCGAAGAAATGAAGCTCTCAATGGATTTAAATTCTTCTAAATATGACTTTATTTTTGAGCATCGGTGTAATAGCATAACAGTGTAATCGATAAAATCTAATTAATATATTATTTTTAATTATTTGGACTTTTGCCGTTCACCTGTAACATTTTGCGCCATGAAGTTAAATGTCACGATCAGACATTGTTTTTGCAGTTGAAGTTATAGCATCTGTGGAAAAACACAGTTTTATTCTTGGAGGACACGGGAGCGCTGCTACCACAGCTATCTGTATAATGAAGGATGTCTTCACCACTCATTCAGCTACAGTCATGCGCTCCCAGGAGCCACATCATTATTCTTTTTTTAAGCCGAAACTTTGCAGACACGTTGCCAAATTGACCTACAAGATGCTTCCTCCCTCCCATGTGCTATTTAATCTGATATGATATTTACAATATTATCAAAGGACGGTCCCTGAGAAGCCTGGATAGCTTTTTAATCCTAAAAAAAATTGATGTATTTTTTGTTTTTCTTGTTCATCCAATCCACCATAGATTGTTAAATCTACTTCCAGCTCCAGACAGTGACTAATGTCCACATCGTGCTCTACCCCACCAACCACCTCTCAATCTTATTAAAACAGAAGAAATATTCACACTATTGCAGCTCACAAATCACAAATGGGCTCAAATCAGATATGCGTAGGAGTTGTGCCAGAGAAAACAAAATGTTAATTGCCACCCAATGTATGAAGTATGCACTACCCTAGCCTACTCCCACCCTCTCCCTGTCTGGATTTTACCTCCGAGAGCAGACAGCTTGGCTTGTAATATCAACAGCCCACAGGCCCTCCTGCCTCTTCCTAGGCTGACATCCCTGTGGGGTTATTCATGGCCCCTCTGTCGCCCCTGACAGAGGAGGTATTGTTCAAACATACCACTAACATCTGTGCCTAATGTAAATCATGAAACTTTTCTCACTGTTATTCTTACTGGTATGTAAGAACTTTTTCTAAAATCCAACATTTATTTTATGTTACACTCTTGTTGTCAAGAGGTCACATATCTGTGGCCACAAATCCCTTTACTAAAACGCTGCTTTTATACATCAAAAAGCCTTAAAACCAGCACACAGTGTCAAGAAAAGCTTCTTCCCTGTTTTACAGCTGTATCTATAACTCAACTCATGCCATGTGTTTAAATCCATTCTGAATGTGTGTATAAGCCATTTTTGTCTCCCTCTATTTTCCTGTGCAATTCCATGTTCCATGGCTTTGCTAATTGCAGACTGCAGACCCACAAAGAGCATTTTGAGCTCAGTAGGGAAACCAAAGAAAGGGAAAAGAACTGATTCAGCTCAAACAGTTACTCTGCTTTTAAGAGGCATATTAATTTACCTTTTCCACTGTGCAACATTTTTGAGCGCCAACACAAATTTGATTACCACCTGTGGCTGCCAGTAGTAATGATGGGGAACATAATTATACCAAATATGAGCTGGACTTGCATTTAGCTCTCTGGAGATACCATTTTTAAGTTCACCATGGCATCATTGCACTTCTAAAGCACTTCTTTTAAACTTCCCACTCAGATTGAACTGTTTTATCCTGTGATGTTTTGGTTGACTGAGAAGCTTTTTCTTGAACTGTATTTTCAAATATGAATGCACCCAGAGACCAGTTTCTCTGGGGTGTGCAGGGACTGCCCGTCCCTTCTGGCCTCAGGAGAAAGGCCAATGTGGCAGCATCTGTTTCAAGGCGAGACAGGACTTCATTGAAGGCTGTTGGGAAGGGTCATGCAAGGTTCAGGAGCCTGTCACTCTGATTTCTGTCATCCTGCTTCTTTTGAGCATAACAGACTGTTTTCTAAACACTGAACTGTCAGTCGCAGTACTTTTTATTTACCACGATTCATCAGCATGTCTTGAAGCTGTGCTGAAAAACTACAAAGAGTGCTGTCCTAGCTGTGCTGTCATTACGATTTATTAAAATATGGTAAAGCTTACATTTTTCTGACTTAAAATTTACTGCCCAAGCTGACCATTTTATTATGATTGCTAGACTGGAGTTTCCCCACATGAGTTGTGGTGCAGTGTGTTTAAAAAGGTTTATTAGCTGCTGTGAAGATTGTGAATGGTGGGGTTTGTGGATTGATGAAAGTTTCAAACGGGCATAAATTTTATGAAGTCAAGAAACCCAGGGAAGCAACTATTTGATGACGTCTCGTGTTATAATTTGGCACTTTGTGGTAAAACACAGTGTTATGATACACAGCTCGTTTGATAAATTTGAACTGTCACAGATTCTGGATTTGTTAAAATGAATAAATTGTAATTTGCACTTTTATTAAAATATATGGGACTTAAAATGTAGGTATGGCTTTAAATCTTATTTTTGAAGTTCCTAAAGACAGTGTTGATGTATGTATACCATAAATTAAAGAAATCTTCTGGATATACGCCTGACGAGTTGTTCACCATATGGTCTTGAGCTCTGATGTGTTTGTTAAGTCAAAGCAAAATAGCCAAGTTGGAATTACCTGTTTGTTTAAGCATGTGGCCTCCTCCAGAGACAGCCTGCTGAAGGCAGATGGACAAATTAATGTTGCTGCAAGACTTATCTTCTCCTCAAACACAGAGTTCTGCAGCTTTTCGTGCTTTACATTCACACTTTCAGTGGCACATTTTTGCTAAGTGGTTACTCTGTCTGGTTTCAGTTGGGACGAGAGCAGCTCCATTAGCAGTGGACTCAGCGATGGTGATGGCGATGGCTCGGAGAATCTCAGTTCAGAGGAATTCAACGCCAGCTCGTCTCTCAACTCCCTCCCAAACACACCCTTGGGATCAAGGCGCAACTCCTCTGTTATGGTTAGTGAAATACTGTACCGGCCTGTAATACAGCATGTGGCATGTGTTCTTTCCCACAGCTTATTTTGTTTGTAGCAAAAGATTGCTAAAGATTGCAGCTTAGTTCTTTACTGAAACCATTTCCAAAGCCACACCATGTGATTTAGTTTGTTGTGTGTTAAAGGCAATCCTTTGCTTTGGCAGAGGCCACAAAAGCCACTACAGAGCTTACCTTGTCACGGTACACACAGCAATCTCCTGCTAGTCAGAAAAAATGCATGTGGCGGGAGCGTTCCTCCACTCATGAATATTTTGGGGCTTCACTGTGCAATCATCATCATCATCATCATCTTGCAGAGTTGCTAGAGTTTTCAAATGCGTCTAGTTAAGGATTCCCTGCATCTATCACACAGCAGAAGTTCACTAGCTGAATTAGGTGACCCTGGCTGAAGAACCAGAATTTGAGTACCTAGTGTAATTGTGACTGTCACCATCGAAGGAATTCCAGTTCTTCCACTATTACTGCACTTCCACCTTACTGCTTCCCAAGGCTTTACTTATAATGCTTTTCCCAAAGGAAGGTGGCTGTGTTGATCCTATGCCCTGCCAAAGAGCAACCTGTAGTTAGTCCAGGACTGCTTATTTACTTGTATACTTGCCTTTATATCTGAAGGCCTGGGAGATAGTTGTCTCTCCATATAACACTGTGCAAAATGAATGCAAAATATTAAGTTATGAAATTTTTATCAGCTCTTTTATTGATGTTTGTGAAGAAAAACCTATTAGGTGCCATGTAAGTATTCCATTCCTAAAGGATGTTCTGTTAAATTTGAAAAGAAATGAGCATCAAATTTGATTTGGTTAAGTGGCCGCACATTCTACCTTTTTCATAGGTAAATGTTGTGCTTTTACTTACTTAGAAATTGGTCTCTGGGAAGAAATAAACACTAGAGCTACTCAATGTGCCATCTGTCGCTCTATAACAGGATAATATGGTGCCAAAAAACAGCATGCCCAATTTTGCCCTCCGTGCTACCTCCTCGGTGCACCACATGATTTTTCTATTGTTGTGTAGCAGTTTTTTATCTACTATATAGCCCTAAATTACAAAAATAATGCTCTAGCTGTCCTCTGCTGTAATATTTTCTGTTTTACTGTTTAATGGGTTGATCTAACTCTTAAAGTGTTAAATTCTTGGACATGTTTTTGTTCTTTCTTTTGTCTCTGTGGGGTTTTTTTTGGGTTTTTTTAATCCCCTTGGGACGTATCAGTTTATCTCTCCCTCCTTCCCACTGGAATGCAGCTCAGATGGGATAAAGATTACAGAGAACAGTCAATTCCATAGATAACACAAACCATGTCTGATGGTTGCCCACATTGTGTCCTTCCTCTCTCTACAGCTCCGCACTGATGCAGAGAAGCGCTCTCTGGTGGAAAGTGGACTTTCTTGGTACAGTGAGGATGGCAAAAGCACCCATAAGCTTGGTAGCTCCAGCTTTGACTCAGGAAGTCTCAAGACAGAGGCACCAAGCAAGTGGAGAAAGAAGCCTCCAAGTCTTAGTGAAGATTTTGGCGGTAAAGGGGAACTGAAGAAGCCTCAAAGTTTGGGTCAACCAGGAAGTTTCAAGAAAAGCAGAAATCCTCCTGTGGGTGTGACCTCCCCCATCACCCATACCTCCCAGAGTATGCTCAAAGTCGCAGGTGACATTTTCTTTTTAAAAACTTTTTTTTTTACCTTGCATCCGCGTGCATTTTATCCCTAACCATTATTTCTTCTGCTCGTCTCATGTAGTAACTTGGTGTGTGGCCAATGTTCTTAAATGTTTATAGCTTTAACACTTATACAGTCTATTATCTCACTTTTATGTGGAGTCCAGCAGTCCATAGCAGTTTATAGAACAGTTGATGTGAGTTTGGTAACAAAATAAATACAGAAGTTTACTCCTAAATGTAAGCAAGGCTATGATTCATACATACGTTTAAATTCATTTCACTTAAATAAAGAAAGTATTGCAGTTTCAGTTCCAGACCTTCTATTATCTTAAAGCAAAGTGTGTTACTCTACATGTCTGTAGAGGCACTGCCTTCCATCTGCAGCAGCTTTTTAAATGTCCTCTAATCCCTAACAAAACAAGCCATGATTAAATAATAGCTTAGATTTGAGTTCCAGTAAGAACATTTGGCTGGCCTGCTTTTCATTTTAATTTCCTCAACCTAATTTTAGCTTTAAAAATAGTAAGTCGTTAAAATTATATCCAGTTCTGTGTAATTTGGCTGCAGGTTGAAGGTGGAAAAAAGTTCTCTTGGCTGTTGTATTTTAAACCGTATACTATATTTGACAATGACTCCATAAGTTAGCTGTTTTTCTATCTGCTTTCATGAATGTACTGTAACCTGAACTTTAGCTACTTTAATGCTAAAGTAGCTAAAGTTTAAAAAAAAAAAAAAAAGTAAGTAGAAAAAAATATCGGGGTTTGACTCTTTTTTTGTCCAATATACCCTCTTAAAAATGATTTACTTCCATTTGTCTTAAATGAACAAATAAATTTAGTTGGTTAATTCACTACTATAGGCTTTAAAATATTGTTAAAACTTTACTTTCCGTCGTTTTAAATAAAAGTTTTTTTGTGAGTCACTCTAAACATCAAGGAACACATAAAGGTTCTTTTAGTGCAGACAGATGTGTTTTGTTTTATCTCATCAGTAATAGCAAAAATGGCATGCATTTCTACTCTCATGTGGTTTGCTAGCCCATAAATATCCCTCAACAAATAACCACCCATTTATTTATTTGAATACTTTCTTCTGACAGGGTGTGATTATATTAAGAGGAAGGCTATGGTCACTGTGGCTGAAAGACAAATAGAACTAATCACATTCCCCCAAATTCGCTGCTTTTATAAGTATTTAAGTTATTTAAGTTTTTAATGTCAATGTAATATGGTTTTTTCTTTCTGTCTGTCTAACTAGCACCAAAAAGTGAGAAGCCACTGGACAAATCCAAGATTTCCATCAGAACTGCTGGTCTGCAGCGTTCCCGTTCAGATGCTGGCAGAGATCATCATGGAGAGCACCGCAAGCCCCCTTCAGGTCTAGTTAAACCCACTGCTGGAACCTCCTTTGGCTACAAGAGACCACCAACAGCAACTGGTACAGCAACCGTCATGACAGCAGGGGGTGCCACCATCTCTAGTGGCTCTGCTACTGTGGGAAAAACCCCCAAGTCATCTGGCATCCCTGTGAAACCTGTAGGAGGAGGAATACCCTCGGGTAGAAAGAACAGTTTTGATGCCAGCAGTGAGCAGAGCTTCCTGGGGCCAAACGCCCGAAACAGCATTCAGTACCGCAGCCTGCCCCGACCGGCCAAATCAAGCACACTTAGTGTGATTGGGCGCCCCACAACTCGCCCTGTCAGCAGTACAATTGACTCTAGTCTGCTGTCCTTGAAACCTGTACCCATAACTTCTTCAGGCCCCAGGGTTAAAGAACCAAGTAGCTCCAGCATTAAAATATCTAATCGAACAAGTACTGGCCCAGTAAACCAGACAGACCGAGAGAAAGAAAAGGAAAGGGCCAAAGCTAAGGCTGTGGTTGCAGACATCGACTGTGCTTCGCTAAAAGGAGAACACGCACCATCCGAATCAACAGGAGAGTCTTCCGTGAAACTCCATGGCCTGAGACGAACTAGCAGCAGCAAATACCCCGAACTGTCATCACCCACCATACCAAGGTTTGTCATTTTATTGATGTTCTGAGGGTTTTTATTTTCATTTGAGTTCAATTCAGTTTTATTTATATAGTGGCAAATCGCAACAACAGATGCTTCAATGCACTTTATACCGTAAGGTAAAGACCCTACAGAAATACAAAGAAAACAGAGAAAACCCCAACAATCATATAACACCCAGTGAGCAAGAACTGTGGTGACAGTGGAAGGTGAAACTCCCTTTTCACAGGAAGAAACCTCCAGCAGAACCATACAGAGACATGCAGTAGAAGAGAGCCAACGATTAATAATAACGAATAATTCAATGCAGAGAGGTGTATAAACACATGAGCGAAAAAGGTGACTGAAGAAGAAATACTCAGTGCATCAAGGGAATCCCCCAGCAGCCTACAACTATTGCAGGGTAACTAAGGGGGGCTTCAGTGTCACCTGGTCCAGCTCTAACAATATGCTTTATCAAAAAGGAAAATTTCAAATCTAATCTTAAAAGTAGAGAAGGGTGTCTGTCGCGCCAACCCAAACTGTAAGCTGGTTCCACAGAAGAGGGGCCCGAAGGCTGAATACTCTGCCTCCCATTCTACTTTTAAATACTCTAGGAACAAGTAAGCCTGCACTCTGAGAGTGAAGTGCTCTAATAGGGTGATATGGTACTACAAAGTCATTAAGATAAGATGGGAGCTGATTATTCAAGACCTTGTATGTGAGGAGCAGGATTTTGAATTCAATTCTGGATTTAACAGGGAGCCAATGAAGGGAAGCCAATACAGGAGAAATCTGCTCTCTCTTTCTAGTCCCTGTCAGTATTCTTACTGCAGCATTTTGGATCTGCTGAAGGCTTTACAGGGATTTTTTTCAACATCCTGATAATAACTAATTGGAGTAGTCCAGCCTCGAAGTAATAAATGCATGAACTAGTTTTTCAGCATCACTCTGTGAAAGAATGTTTCTAATATTAGAGATATTACGCAAGTGGAAGAAAACAGTCCTAAATATTAGTTTAATATGTGCATCGAAGGACATATCCTGGTCAAAAATGACTCAGAGATTCCTCACAGTGTTACTGGAGGCCAGGGTAATGGCATCTAGAGTAAGCATCTGGCTAGAAATCAGATTTCTAAGACTTTTAGGGCCAAGTACAATAACCTCAGTTTTATCTGAATTTATGTCTTTAAGACATTCCTGCAGTTTAACTAATTGGTGTGTGTGTTATCTGGGTTCATGGATAGATAAAGTTGTGTGCCGTCTGCATAGTAGTGAAAATGTATGCTAAGTCCATAATTAGCCTTAGTTTGTGAATAAAACTCTCTATTTACATGAACAAATTGGAGTCTGTTAGGTAGATACAATTCAAACCACTTCATCCCACTACCTTTAATACCTACAGCATGCTCTAATTGCTGTAATAAAATGTTTATGGTCAGTAGTATCAAAATATGCACTGAGGTCTAGCAGGACAAGCACATGGAAGGGGGAGTGAATAGAGCTAGGAAAAAAAAAGGCAACATTGAATTTTTAAAAAAAAATATTTGGGCAAAAGGCTTTAAAATAAACTGCATTCAATACTTAACAGGTTTTAAAACGTTCAGTTTCCTTTTTCATCATCATGTCTTTCATGCTTCAATCCTAGGATGCTGAACACTAAGTCTCTAGGTCGTCCTCCTAGCTTGGCTCACCTGGACAAGGTCAACTCAAACAGTCTTGACTCCTGTGTGACAATACAGGACCTTCCACCCAAAGTGCCCCCATACTCCAAGCTCCAAGACTTGGCTAGTTCCCACACGGCCACCCGCCTAACCCCTAGCCCAGCGCCAGTCCTTCATATTGATTCACCCAGCCCTTACGCAAGTGAAAGCCTGAGTGGATCGCCGATACTCTACCCCAAACTGTCAGGCATGCACCGCAGCTTGGAGTCCCTGCCCCTCCAGATGAGTGTGCCTGCAAGTGCAAGGTTTGTTACAACAAACACCCGTGATAAAGAAGAGAGGAGTACAGGAACCTGGGGGGCTGGGAGTAGGACGTCCCTCACCCTCTCAGACAGGCAAGTGTCTGAAATATGTAATGTAAACTGTGTCAAAACTGATATGTTTGGGGGGAAAAAGGGGTTATGCAGTTTTAATGTCATCAGTGTATGTTGTTAGAGAGTTTCTGCTAAAGAGTAACTCTGAACAGACAATTGGTTTTGTCTCCTTAGAGGAGAAAAAAATGCTTAATACTTCTGCAACTAATTTGAAAAAGCATCAAAGTTTAAAAAACAAACCCTCAAAAAATTGAAGCAAAACCTTGGACCAAAAAACTCTTTTATTTTTCATTTTGCTATCATTCAGGGATTCCTAATTCAATTGGCAATACAAGAAATGCTCATTGCACAAGAATTCAGTTATAAAAATGTCCACATGTCTTTTCATTAGAACAATCACAAGACTTTGCATTTATCCTACGAGCACTAAAGGATAAAGCCCAGCTAAGATGAAGTTTCTGTGTGATGGTTTGGCTATACATTTCTGGGCAGCTGACACACATTTCACTCATATTATATGTGCCTTTTTCTGGGAAAGGAGAGTCCACGGTCTCATTTTGAAGATGAAGAGCTGCATCTATCACAAAATTTCTCTTTATTGAGATGGAGATAGTCCAGATACTTTCCTGCCAAAGGGATGTATGTTTAGGCAGACCCAGGCCATGTTTTCTGAAAATTGTGCTTTTATTCTTTTCTTTACAGCTTGCAAACAGATCGGAATACCTTGCCAAAGAAAGGCTTAGAGTATGTCAAAACACTTATTGTCAAATTGTCTATTTAAAATCATGCACTATGCTGCATCTTCAAGTAAATAACCTTTCTTTTGCAGACGCTATGGCTCAAACCTATCAGAGAGTGAAGAAAGTAAGCCAGGAAGACGGCACTCCCACAACATAGTCAGCATGACAGAGAGTGATAGTCCCCCTCAGTGGCCTTCTCCTACCCGCACCCTGCACCCATTATCCAATAAGATTCCTCTCACCAATGTGGGTGAGTTTATGTGTTCCATTTTGGCTGGCTAACAAGTTTTAAAAGCCCTCACTTTTTGAGCTTTAACATTAAGGGCTAATCTTTGATTAGCGATGCTTCTTTTTGTTGAGCTTTGAGAGGACAGGGCTATGGAGCTCGTGCTGAGAGAAAAACTTTTACAGTTGAGCAGGGTTTGCACAAGTTGTCAGTAATGCATTCTGTATTGTGAGTGGAAAAAGTATTGGCCAGATGTTTTAAAATAGATTTTTTTGAAAATCTGAATTGAATTATGCCATATGAACAACTACTTAAACTTGAGTTTAGGTTCAAAATATGCTGGAGATGAATGCAACAGGGGTCGAGTGAGGCTATATATATTGCTGTTGTGTCAGTGTTGCCTTACACTTAGTCATCAGAATGAGAGTGCTATACTGTACCAAGGTGTAGGACTGTTTTGTATGCATATATGTATCTGTGTGGAGCACTGAACCATACCAACTATCTGTTATGATAGTTGCCCCAATTTCCAATGGCACCCCAAGGATATCGCGGTCCAACAGCATAGGCCCCCCAAGTGATTCTGCCTGCGATCTCTATGGATCCTCCCCTCTGGGCAGCAGTATGTCCCTGGTTGACCGTCCAAAAAGCATGATGCGGTCTGGGTCTTTCCGTGAACCAGGAGAGGATGGTGAGTCTGTTTGACTCACTTCCCTGCAGGGGAGCTTTCCAATATGACCTCAAATGAAACAAAGCTGTCTACTCATACTGCACACAATCTGTCTATCTGCAATCTAAGCAGAATGTTAGACTCGTTTAAGGGCATAATCTGTGGTGAAAATATATACAAAACAGCAACATTTTAATCCTGCTACAACTCTTTGATAATTTACAGACATTTTAATACAGAGTCCAACATTAGAATACCCCTAACTTCAGTTTCTTAATGAATTGGTTTGTTTTTACACATTTAAGTATTTTTTTAATTACAGAAATCTGAATGAATTTTAAACAGGATATGCTTTATTTTTAACTGTATGAAGTCAGCTAAGTCACATAATGTTTTATAATGTTATAGAATATTGAATAGGATTTGAGGGAGCCTTTGGTATATTAAAAAATATTTAATTTCTAGATTCTTTAGTCATTTATTTATCATTTTGGTCTATGATTATTTCAACATTTCTTTGTTACTTTGCAAATTAAAGCTGCCTTCTGTGAAACTAAATTTTAATATTAAGCTTACAACTCTACCTTGTGTTTTCAGTGCATGGCTCTGTGCTGTCTTTGGCATCTAATGCTTCATCCAACCATTCCTCAGTGAGTATTTACAGTCTCTTTTTTGTAGCATAGGAAATGTTTTACTTTTAATCTTGTAGCATTTTACTTCCTCTTTATGTCTACAAATCATCCAGGAGGCTGTTTTTTAAAAGTATTTCCTGTGTAGGATAAGGGTGAATTTCTCATTAGGAGACCAGCTTCCATAACTACAAGTTATCAACTGGTTTGACATGGGAAAGTTCTTGTATGCATTTATGAAACTGTCCAGCTGATTCCTAAGCCTCTTCATGAGCTGGTATCGGGGTAGTGATAACTATTCTGAGTTATATTTGTTTTGATGACTAGTTTTAATGACTGCCCGTGAACTGAATCCTCTACACTATCCCTCTTACTTTCGCCATGCTTTCTTAAGAATGAGGAGAGGATACAAGGGGAGGTAAGGCAAACATGCCATACATCTTCAGATCCCATTTTGCATTTGTACTCGCCGTCTGTCATTTCCTGTTGAAATGGGTTCTGTCATCAGATGGTGTCACTGGTGCTTCAGAAAGTCTGAGATTATATCTCAGAAGCTCATAACTCAGTTCATTTAGTTTTATCTTTAATATTTTGTGTTCTTTAACAATACATTCTAACATTTCATAAAGACAGCCAGTTCTCATTAAATTCTGAGTGCATGAGAAATAAGTTGAAAAGAGACTTTCATCCAATTTCTGTTGGTTTAGAGTATATTTCTGGATTATTTTGATTGCTGTGGTGGAGCATTAACCTTCATGTTACATTGTTTATACAGTCTTTGATTTAACCAAACAAAGCTATGCATTTAACACATTCCATTACTGCATTATCATTATCAAAGTTTGTGTTAACATCTTCATCAGCTCTGGTTTTATGTCTGAGGTATTGTGTATGGTGCTGTGGTCATACTGTTCAAACTTGATTTACTATTTGTCTACAGCAAATCCGCAAGTTGAGACGGGAGCTGGAATCCTCCCAGGAAAAGGTTGCCAACTTAACCGTGCAGCTTTCTGCCAATGTACGTAAGCCTTACCCCTACCTCCTGTATCTCTCCACCCTCGTTTTCTGTCTGTTTTCCAAAGTTAATCTGATAATAACTTGGCTACATAACAGGTATTCTCTCAAAGTGCTCAACCACAAATGTAAATTCCACTTGATTTAAGTCATTGAACTTTTGTCCCATAACCAACTAAAAGCAGGTGTACCCGCAGTTTTGTGAGGCTTATCTGGGTGTGTAAATCTTTGCTAATCTAAGAAAATAAAAAAAAAAACTACATTAGTTAACTTTAATGTAGTCTAACTGTAACCCTGGCATCTACTTAAACAGCATGCTGGACACAGAACCTAAGATTTACCCCTCTAATTGCACTTAGGCCGAATTACGTGTTCTCTCTCTATAACTACTTTCCCCCCGCATTTATTAAAATCTGTATCCTCTTAAACAAAATCATGTAACCCTACACCCGGCTACTCGCTTGTAACTTTGTTTCTACCAGCTTTCCCATCCCAGCTACTTTTAATTATCTCATTGTACAGCTTGTGACCCTTTAATCTGCAGTTTCTGATGCAGTAGACAACCTTCTTCTTTTGCACATGCACTAACAGGCTTTGCTGTTGACTAATCTGGATGTTTTGATGTATGTATGGGGAACTAAGTGTGTTTGTTGGTCTGTCCGTATGTTTTTGTAAGAGGTTTTCGCTCTCCTAACACCATTATCCCTCTTTTTTACAACCTGGGCTGCATTGACTGCTGGACTCACTGCTGCCCTCTGCCTGCCTCCCACTGTCCTGTACCTCTGGATGCTGTGTGTAGCAGCTAGGCCAGGTTTGTTAGTTACTTTCAGAGCACCCTGTCTCACTCTCTTGTGACATCTGACATGGTGGTCTTGTGTTGTGGTGTGGCGTAAGCCTTCCGATTTGAATGCTAATTTTCATTTTAAATAGAGTTATGACTAACAGTTGCATTCATTATTTAATATAAAACAGCTGATCTAAAAAAATGTTGCAGCACCGTTTTCTGAGGCGTCTCTTTGTATAGTTTAACTTTGACTTATTTTTTACTTTTAGGTTTTAGTTTTGTGGCTGACATGAGTTTTACTGGAACGTCTTTCCGGTAGTGTAACATATTAGGTTTGCTGAAGGTCTGCTGCTCTTAGTGACAATTCAGTAGCTGACTGCTCTTTACTTAGGTGGTTAGGATAGCTTTAAAAGCTTCTGAGGAGGTCAGCAGCAAACCTAATAATGAGTCAAGCAGTATGAGACAAAAAATGTATTTTAGGTAGCTCTAAATGTATACCAGAGGGTAGTAACAAGTGGACTTTTGGACATGGAAGATATTCTAAAACAACTGAAAAAATAAGTCTGCAAAAAGATGCTTGTAGAAACTATTTATTGTAAAACAAAGAAAAACTCACATGTACCTGTTAACTAATTAAATGTGATTTTGTTATCCATGGCTTTTGAGGTTAACAACCTTTGTCCCATAGTGCAACATCCCCTTGAACATTACCACCATTACCATAATGTCCTTTTTTATCTCTGACATCATCCGCAGCTGTTGACTCTTCCATCCCTTCTATCCTCTCCCAGCAGATGAAGAAAGCTATTTGTTTGACGTGGTGTGAGTGTGTGAGGCTGCAAATCGATTTGTTTCAGCTGGTGACTCATACCTGTCTGCTGCCTCACCATCCTTCACACACAGACACACGCTCTCTCTTTGTAGCCTTTTAACTCTGTGTCTTTCTCTCATAGGCTAATCTGGTCGCAGCATTTGAACAAAGTCTGGCCCTGATGACAGCACGCCTGCAGACACTGTCTGTCTCCTCAGATCAAAAGGTATTTTGGCGATATTACATCGATGATTGAATACTATAACGGTAGCGAAGTCTGTGCCAGTCTCCATTTATTTACATGAGGAAATTTGATGAGAAAAGTAGGTAACACTAGAAACACGCCATAAACAATCTCTTACATGACAGCTAAAAGCAGACAGAAATTACTACATAATCAGCAAATAAATTCCAGTGATGTTAATCATAAACTATGCACTCTGCTCATTAGGTTAGTTTTGTGAGTGAAAAAGAGACCAAGTTGCATAGTTGTCATGAAAATGAGATGCGAGTCATGATAGGATTTCGATGTTGTCACTCAACACAACCTGACATCCTTAGTGAAAGCTAAGAGGCATTCCACAGTCGTCGGTACAGAAAATTTTTGGCTCAGTTACTAACCCATTAACTAACATGACTACATACTGATGTTTCCTTAAGGACTCTGAGCTTACTGAATTGAAGGACACCATTGACATTCTGAAGGCCAAAAATACTGAAGCCCAGGAAATCATTCAGGGGGCCCTCAGTAATCCTGATGTCACACCCAAAGGTACAGACTGCGCTTTATGATATACAGTAGGATTTTGACTGTCATATACTTCTGTCTCCTTGTTCAACTCTTCTATTTTCTTTTGGGTATTCAGAGCTGCAGATCAACCGCCAGAACTCCTCAGAAAGCCTCTCCAGTCTTACCAGCACCACCAGCCACTCGAGCATGGGCAGCCTCAAGGAGCAGGAGGCCAAGAAGAAGAAGAAGAAGAGCTGGGTGAGGAAACACTGGTCACTGACTAAATTTGTGCCTAAGAAGTTCACCAGGAGTCTTAATGTACCATCCTGTATGGCGTCTGTGCAGGAGAATATATGGCAGGAAAAACAAATACATTTCATCGTTTCATACAAATCATCAGGAAACGAGATGAAAGTAACAATATTGGTATCAATTTAGTGATTCCAAATTGATCAGACTGACCACATTCAGTGACTGTGTTGATAAAACTGGGTCGTTTTGTTCTTTTTGTCTTACATATAACATCTGAAATGTATTGTGGAGCTATAGAATTATAATTGCTTTTAATTGTGATTATAACAATACAGCTCAATGGTTAAATGGATGAATATTTTAAATGAATGAACATGTCTTGCTTCCTTTTCTTGTTGTGTCTTGTGTGTTCAGACTGAAAAAGTCAGTTGTTGTCCTACTTTACGCTCCTGCTTGTGTGTGTGTGATTCGCCTCCTGTCCTGTTCCATCTTTCGTATTAAATATGACTCTGGTCTCTCCCTCATGCTGCCCCGCTTTTTTATTTTAGGTCTTTGAGGTGAGTGATGTTGCTACAATAAATAAAACTCAAACCTTTTCCACTCCAGCCTGCATGTGCTTTGAATCATACTTCCTAAATGCTGGGAAATGTTCTGTCATCCCTTTTTTTGTTTGTCTGTTTTTCAAACATACACAATTACTGTATGATTTAATCATGCTTTATTATTAAATGTTTATTATTACATTTATTGTCTTGTGGACTTCAAACTGCTGTTACAATTTTCAGAAACTGAAAACCCCAACATACTAAATGAGTTTTATTAAACTAGTTTGCTGTAAATCTAACATTTCACCAACTTTTTTTTGTTTGGAAATTTATATTTGCCTACTTTTTGTTTAAAAAAAAGCCACATTCTGTGAACTCTCAGGTCATCACAATCACTTTTTAAGAATTTCTTTTCAGCTGTCTTTTGCTTTTATTCTTGTTTTTTTCCCAGGCTTGTTATTTATTACATCTCAATTTCATGTATTCTCCCAACAGTTACGCAGCTCATTCAACAAGGCTTTTAGTAAGAAGGGCTCAAAGCCAACTGGGCCATATGCTGACATTGAAGAAATTGCCACCCCAGAATCCTCAGCACCTTCCTCCCCCAAAATCCACCATGATGGAGATAACCCTCCGGTGTCAATGAAATCCTCAGCCTCAGCATCATCTTCAAGGTACCATACAAGGATCTTTATCATTGTTCTATTTATATGCATATCAAATAAGGAATTGAATCACAATATAAATAAATACAAACTTTTCGTAGATGTGAAAACAGAATATCACAGAACTCTGTAAAATTGTTATTTTCCTGTCATTCCTCTGATCCCTGCTACAGTACCATAATGATAATTTTCCCATAATTTCATTGTCACCAGACTCTCTGAAGGGAGTGAGGCAGGTGATGATAAGGTTGTAACAGACCTGCGCACAGAACTGTGGGAGAAGGAGCGTAAACTGACAGACATCCGCCTCGAGGCTCTGAGTTCAGCCCATCAGCTGGAGCACCTGCAGGAGGCCATGAACAACATGCAGGTATATATAATTTTGTCTTTTGTTTGTTTCATAAAAAGGTTGGCCTCAAAGTGCATTTCATTTTCCAGCCGGATGTTTATTTTATGAAGATTTTTGTCTAGACCAGTTGATTTGCTTTTGTAAAAATCTTACCCTTTAGTGTTTTGTATTTTGCAATTGGTAAACAGTGCAGTGATCGGTAATTTTTTATTTATTTATTTATTTTTAAATAGAGGACAATCGAAAACCTGAAGGCTGAGAACGACCATCTGAAGACAGGTACTTTGTCTCCCTGTCCATCTCCTGGACCCTCCAGCTCTGTTTCCCAGTCCTCAGGTCTCACTGCTCTGGGAAGCTCATCACCCCGACAGTCAGTAGCCATGCACGTGCCTAAAAGCTACAGCAGAGGGCTGAGTGAGGGGAGCAGCTCAGGTACACCTCAGTCTTTGACATTTATATTTATAGGAGTAAGAATGCAACAATGAGTCAGATAACTGGGTAAAAAAACAGAACAGTGAAAATAAGCATGTTTATCTGAATGATAAAAAGAACTTCTCAACCGAATTTATTTGAAGAAAAAATAATTTAATGTAATTCAGTATCACTGAAATCATTGGATTTTCTAGAATCCCTATAATTGCCTCATGCCATTATTTAGAATCTATATGCCCAGAGATTAAATGTCTGATAACAATAAAAATTAAAGTTACAGTGTCAAGGAAGTCAAAATCCATTACTTGTATCCTTGGTCATTTAGTACATGGTGATGTAAAAATCCATGCTTTTGTTCTGAAGTCTATAAAATATGATCTTTTAAAATTACAGTTCAGTAGATACAGAATATAATGCAAAATTAACACTGCTTGTTTTCAACTTTCAACTTGTGCCTCATTAGCTTTCTTTTTTCTGTTTATACACTCTTTGATTTACTGCTTATCAGACATCCACACTGCAGATTCTCTCAGCCTTTCCTCACAGAGAGATGACCATCGTGTCAGGGTCGTGGTTTGTGTTGCGGATCTACGTGTCTTTAAAGATGTATGTTTTCGTAAATTTGCTTTTTCTAAATCCTTCCTTTCCTCTTAAATTGCCTCTGTCACCTGTGAATCACCTATTAACTTCACTTTGTGTCAACAGGAGGTTAAACAGCAGGATTTCTTTGTCGGCACTGTCAGAGTGAATGGCAGGATGGATTGGGTGATGCTTGACTCAGCTGTCAGTCAGGCTTTTAAGGTGAGAAATCCTCACTCACTGCAACCTGTTAAAAAGCTGAATGCAAATTTGAAGCATGCTTACAATTACAATTCAGCTGTCACATTAACTTTAGCATCAAGAGGAGCATCAGGAGCACTGTTCAGAGGTGTAAAGTAAGACAGAAAACATACATACCAGTGCTTCTGAAAATGGTATTTAATTCAAAAACTCATATCTTCTACATTCACATAAAGTGAAATATTTAAAGCCATTTCTCTTTTAATTTTGATGACTCTGGCTTAGAGCTCATTAAAATTAGAAATCCAGTGTCTTAAGTTATTATGATTTTCCCAAGATCAATCAAAAAGAGTTTATAGTAGAGAAATGTTCAACATCTGTAGTATCCTCATCATGGACCAGCAACCACCATTAAAACCAGCAGATGATATGGCACCCCTAATCATTATAGACTGTGGAAATTTCGAACTGGACTTCAAACTTCTTGGATTCTCTACCTCTCTACTCTTCCTGCAGTCTCTTGGGACTTGATTTTTAAAATGTAAACAGTAGACAGTAAATCTTTGAAATGTAAAGTTTACAGTCATCTAAAAAAATGAGACTTTGTACCATTGAGCAACAGTCAGGTCCAGCTGTAGTTGTAGCACTTTGCTGAAGATATCTGTATCTTAAACTAACCTCACTTCACTCCTTGTGAATCTCTTCCAAGTTCTTGAATTGACTTTTTTAACAGTCCTCTCAAGACTGAGGACATCCTTGATGGTGGCACACCTTTTCCTATCACCCTTTTCCCTTCCAGTCAACTTTCCATTAGTATGCTTCAGTACAGCCTCTGAAGACAGTCAACCTTTTAGCAATAACTTTCGCTAGGTTACTCTCCTTGTGGGAAATGTCAGTGATCATCGTCTGGACAACTGTCAAGTCGGTAGTCTTCTGCATGATTGTGATTGCATATACTGAACTGACAGGTACACAGTATTCATACCATTTTAATAGTACTTTACTTAAATTTAAATTGAAATATTCGAATATTTTGAGTTATTTTTTTTATGGAAGGAACTTTAGGGTTTAACTATCAAAACGAATATTGAAAATTTAATATATGATAGACTAAATGGAAATTACAAACTTTTTCATAATTCTAGTTTTTGAGCTGCATCTGTAAACTTAAAATAACTTTCTGATTTTGTTATGAGGGTAATGGGCTTGAAAGATCATTCATTTTATTTGTGTGGTGGTAATAAAACCAAATGTGTTGTGTGGAGGAATAGCTCTAAAACTATTTTTTTGTTATACTGTACATATTTTTCTTTTTCTTCTTTTAAGGAGTTTTCTTTACTTAGTTTTACTCAGTTCTGCTTTTCTTTACTTTTTCTTCCAGGTATATATAGCCAAGGTGGACCCCACCTCCAGTCTGGGACTGTCTACAGATTCCATCTACAGTTACAGTATGGGCCACATTAAGAGAGTGCTGGGAGGAGAAGCTCCTGAGACACAACCCTCTCGCTGCATGTCACGAGGCCCCAGTAGCATCACAGTGGCACTGAAAGGTTTGCTGAAAATGTATAACTTCTAAAGTGCTACTAAATTTAAGATGTTTTATTCACAGAATTAGAAGTAAATTCATTCAGATTAGTATTGAAATGTAAAGTTTGGAATTCAACATTCAAATTTCCTAATTCACAATGATTTTTGTATGAGGCTTTTTTTTTTAGCTTAAGGCGACTTCTCTACAATCATTTGTGGTCAAAACCAATGAACTGCACTGTTCTGATCCTCAGTCAAAGCAGCTGATGAGGTCATTATTTCTCCCCAAACGCTATTTTATTAAAATAATTATTTTTGACAGTTGTGACCTGAAACACTACACTTCATGTTATCCATATGTCTGTCCGATTCAAACACTGAATTATATTTTAGGAAGAACTAATTAGAATTTAATGGTCAAAAGTGTTTGTTTGTTTTACCCCACAAAAATGATTTTTGGCCTTGATGCAAGAATTCAAATGCATTCCTATGTATATTATAACAAAGTTCAACAAATATCAATACAATAAAATTATGTGATTTATATCTAGAAGGTCAAAGGTCATGTCTAAACAGATATAGATGTAAACAACAACGTGACCTGCTGTCAGAGGCTCACTTAGCGTTATCACTAGGATTATATATTTGAGGTATAAGCATTTACCCTTTGGCACTGTTTTGTTTTGTTGAGTTGCACACATGTTGAGCCCATCAGTGATTCTAAACCAGAGTGATGATTGGTGGGAACAGTCATGGTTCTGGTTTGGTGGTTGACCCCGCTCCACCTTCGCATGCAGGAATGCGAGGAGCCAAGTGCTCGGAGAGCTGGGAAAGCAGCGGCAGCCCAGACAGGGCTCTGAGTAACATGATCTCAGGGCAGTCAGGCCCAGCTGGTCGACCAGCGTCAGACACATGGGCCCCATAGATGTTAAGGAAGATTGCACTTCTGCAGGCTGGGGGATGGGGGTGCAAAGACTTCCTACACTTGATGCAGAACTATTTTTAGAGTGAAATGCTTGAGCTCTGTGCTGATTATGAAGGACATGCAAAGTAATATAAATCTGTTTTCACAACATCTTCTGACTGAAGCCAGTCCAGTTTGCAATGTGTATTTTTTCTGGTATAGATATTAACAGAATTCCAATCAAGCATTTAAATATTATGTATCAAACTGCACTTTATCACCATCGCTGATACATCCAATGTAATTAGCAGATAGTCATCAACTTTGTTTATTAGAGCAGTTGATCATGCAAGTCATTCTTTCTTTCCTTCACTATGCTCAGGTTTGAAGGAGAAGTGTGTGGACAGCCTGGTATTTGAAACTCTCATTCCCAAACCCATGATGCAGCACTACATAAGTCTTCTACTCAAACATCGTCGTCTGATCTTGTCTGGGCCGAGTGGCACTGGGAAGACGTACCTCGCTTCCCGGCTGGCTGAGTACCTGGTGGACCGCAGTGCTCGCGAAGTCACAGATGGCATTGTGGTCACTTTTAACATGCACCGCCAGTCATGCAAGGTAACAGAAACTGATGTGCCCTTAAAGATGCCCACAATTCTTCTTCCACAGACTGAGTTTGTCCAGTCTGCACCTGTATGATTTTACTTTTATCATTTTGTATTGCAATCTCTGTCTCTTTCTTTGTAGGATCTGCAGCTTTATCTTTCTAATTTAGCGAATCAAATAGACCGGGAAAGCGCAACGGAAATACCATTGGTGGTTATCCTGGATGATATTCATGATCCTGCTTCCATCAGTGAACTTGTCAATGGTGCTCTAACCTGCAAATATCACAAATGGTAAACTTCGTCTCCATGAATACAACTTGATAAACCATAGTTGTGTAGGTGCTGAATGTGGCCTTAACTGTGCAATATTGTTTAGCCCTTACATTGTTGGAACAAGCAATCAGCCAGTGAAGATGATCGCAAACCATGGCCTGCATCTCAGCTTCAGGTTGGTTATAAATGACTATGTAACTAATATATAGCAATAACCTGTTGAAACTATTAATGCTGGTTGAAGAATTTTTGCATGCTTCATTCAATAATGCTGTCCCAGTACTATAAGTAAGAGGATAATGATAGGCTTCTAAAAGCCAAAAGACCTAAATAAAAAGACGTCTTTATAAATATTAACATTAATAGTAGTTTATAAAGAATAGCTCATTTCTATCATTTTAACATTAACTATAAACTACAATGGATCTAATGTTGGTGTAGCTTAAAGGTAAACCTTCTTAAATAATGAAATATGTTGTTAACAAACTATTAAGTCTAGCGTTGTGACATGCAATGCTTCTCATTGTCTCAGGATGGTGACCTTCTCCAATAATGTGGAGCCAGCCAATGGCTTCCTTGTGCGATACTTGCACAGGAAGTTGATGGAGTCCGAAGATGAGAGGAACTTGACCAATGAGGATCTAATCAGGGTGTTAGACTGGGTTCCCAAACTGTGGTATCATTTGCACACCTTCCTAGAGAAGCACAGCACATCGGATTTCCTCATAGGTATGAAGCACTTGAGACTTTAGGAATGAAGAAACAGGTTTAGTTTCGATGTGATAGTTGTTGCTGCATTCTCACTCTTCTTTCTGCTTTTTTCTCTTTAGGCCCTTGCTTTTTCTTATCCTGTCCAGTCACAGTGGATGAGTTTCGATCATGGTTCATTGATCTTTGGAACCACTCTATCATACCATACCTGCAAGAAGGGGCCAAGGATGGCATCAAGGTGAACCACTTTAATCATTTAAAGTGAAAACTTTTAATCAGCTTTTATTGATTAGGGCAGCCATAACAGCAAATAAAATAAGTAATTCTTGTTGAAATAAAACTTGGTCAAGATTAATTTGCAGTTTGATTATTCTCTGAAAGCACCATTGTATTTCCTTTCACAGGAAATGCTGTAGTCTAATTTTACTTTGGTGCTATGTTGTGACTCCTCAGGTCCATGGCCAAAAGGCAGTATGGGAGGACCCAGTGGAGTGGGTGAGGGGCACCCTGCCTTGGCCATCTGCCCAGCAGGACCAGGCAAAATTGTTCCACCTACCTCCTCCCAGCATCGGCTCCAGCAGCCCCTGCCAGCCAAGTGAGGAGAGGCCTCACAAAGAGACTCCGCCCAGCTCCATGGAAAATGATCCTCTGGTAATAGAGACAGTGTCCCAATACTTTCTATTATTTCTTAAACTGATCTGCAAACCAGAGAAGTTCTAATTTCCCAAATCTCTCTTTTGTTTTTTTATAGATGGCAATGCTTTTGAAACTTCAAGAGGCTGCCAATTTCATTGAATCACCAGACAAAGAAGACCCTAGCCTGCCTAAACTTTGAATACAAAGCTCACACCTAAACACTTAGCTCTCCAATTTTTTTGTTTTTGCTTACTGTACTGCAGTGTATGCAGTGCATATTCAGGAACAAATGGACCCTCAGAAATGGTTGTGGGGCTATTAAAAACCATCATTCCTGCAGGAGAAGTTTGAAAATATGACTTATTAAATCCAAATCATTTAACCCATTCAGTATTTTCAAAAAACTGTTAAATGAAAAGCTATGTTCTCTTACTTAATTATATATTTAAGAATCACTTCACATAAATCAGATATCTTTACCAGTATGGTAGCCCTCAGTACTTTTAGATTGGTGCTAGTGGATTGTTAAGAAGTCCATCAGCTCAGCACTTCAGCTTCAGGGGACTTCTGCAACAAAACACACGGTCAATCCTGTTTTATGCTCAAGGGCACCTTGAAGTGTTTGTCAAAAAGAGCCATTGGAAAAGAGTATGACAGCATCACAGATACCAGTCTTTCTTGCAAGGTTCTTTGGCACATATCTACTGTATCAGTCTTTGAAGGCCAAATCTTACATATATGCAATCCTGAACTCTACAGCCCGAGCAGGTGAAACTTATGATATGCCTTAAGACAAAGACATCAATGTCACCTCAACTTAAGCAGAATATACTGGTGCTTTTATCAATAACATCCTAAGACAGCCACATCCTAAGCTGTTTCTTCAGCTTTCTATATTATATATTACAGTTCATCATGGTTACGTTTCACAGCAAAAAAAAAAAGTCTGAACACTCCAAGCAGAATTTTCAAAATATATTTTTACTTTTTCCCATCTTCTTCATAGTTTATGAGTTAAATCTGCTGTCATACTCTTTTGCATAAAACAGAACTTATTTATCAGTGATGTAAGTTCATCACTTTGTCGCTGCACACTTAATTTTGTTTTAGTCGCTACTTAAGTAGTGCCACCAATGTCGCCATATGTATCAGGTATTAGATACTTACTACACAGGGATGATATAACTTAACAAACAACCTCTAATGAAGACATAACGAGTAAATGTTATTTAAATCCAATTCAAGATTGTTTCTCTAGAACATTTATGTAGGAAAAGGCACATCTCTTTCAAGTCTTTCCCCAAACATTCAGACTAGTTACTGTGTATATTCTGTAAATACAGTCAGATTGCATTGCAGTTACTTTATCTACATTAGTTGGTGCAAATATCGAATATACTGAACCAAATACTGTACTTTAATCATGCATATTGACTGTCAAGTTAGGGTTTTAAGTTCAACTATGAATGTATAGAAAATACCTATACAGCAGCCGTATAACAGTCATGTAGGAGGTGCTTTTAAAGTAAGCCTTATCAAAGTTCTACTGCTAAACACTTTTATTAATGTCTGAGCAGGGTGGCTTTAGAGCTGCCTGTTTCCGTTTCATTTTTTACACGCTTCACAAACAAAAAGAACATTTTCTCCCCACTCATGTTTAATTTCATTTAGGTACGGTACTCATGGTGCTCCTTAAAAATGTCCCAAACTGTTTTAGTGTTGGATAAAAGCTGTGTAGATGTTCTGGGTAGGTTAGCAAAAAGTTGTCTGTAATTTCTGTCAACCGCAAAAGAAATATGAAATATATTTGGAAGAAAATGTGTGACAGTTCATAGGAGATGTTATTAAAGACATTCTGTAGTGGCTGAAGTCATGTGAGATCTTATACGGTATATACCCGAGTTGATGTCCTGCAGTATTTATGTTTGAGAGGATTTTGGGCACATGATGCAGAATCAAGTAGTAGAGAATGCTTATTCCAAGGCAAGAGTTAAAAAGATTTAAAATGCTTTATGAAGAATTTGGTGTAGATGTGTGTAAACACGCCCCCTATGGAGTAAATGACAGATTGTTGTGCAAGTGGTGTTGAAATAATTCTTTATCCCCAACATTTTGGTGCTCAGACTAAACTTCACCTGAAGTAAAACCTGTAAATGAATGTTGGACCACTTAAAGACAGCTCAATAAGAAAGTCTAAAAACTTATGTCTGAGATGCTTCATGCTTATTTGCTTTATTGCACTGTTTGTATAAGGCTGGTTTTAAATTTTCAAGCTAATCTGCAGCTCTTACTGGTCACAAGCAAACTAAAAAATGAATGAAGAAAAGACATCAAAGAGCAAAAACAATGTCAATTGTCTGGGACTCTTACCCTGACATCATGCTGACTTTGATTACTGTAAATATGTGAGGTATCAGACTGTGTTACAAGCCCCTCTCTGATCTGTTTTGCAGGTTAACTAAAGCCATCAACTCCAGCTTCTCATTCACTGGTTATTGTGCCTGTTGTTCTGTGGTAGCTGTGATTTGTGTTTGCTTACTGGTGTACTGGGACTATGCAGCAACTTCTACTGGTGTTGGCAATCAGCAATGATGAAATTCACAAACAAACGCTGTGTTTTCATATGGTCGGGCTTTGAGTTCTTAATTCGGACCAAACTGCACCACATGATAAGTGTCAGCTGGAGATAGAGCCTTAAAGAGAAGAGGATTTGTTTGGTGATACATTGAAGACAGGGTTCATAAGTTTAGCCGATGTGTTTTGTCCTTATGAATGGCAACTAAAGTAATGCAGCTGGACTTGTAAATCGTCAAATGACAATAAAAAACGAAATAAAAAGCAATTCAGTTCCAGTTTATCAAATCACAACAGTCCCCTCAAGGAAGGTTAAAAAATCAAAAGATGAGGTGGAAATAGTTCGCAGTTAGTCTGCATTAAAACAAGTAAAAAAAAAAACAATCTGACATCTTAGGCCAATACATGTTGCTGAATAGTCATATTTTCGCAAAGCTTGTTGTGGACTAAGATTAAGAAAACAATGTTACGCTGTATGCAGTGTCACTAATGTGCAAATGTCAAGGGTTTCTAAGTGTTGTAAATGCATGTAAACTTGCTGTGTGATGAAAAAATGTTAACATTAATGCATTGTTTAGGAAAATCATTGATAATAGATGATAATGTTTTCTTTTTTAATACTCAGATATTTGATATTTCTTTTTTTTTTCTAAAGAATCCTTTGTAAAAGTTAATTTCTCTATTTTGTACAGAGCATCATTGTAAAGTCTGTAAATATGTCAGCATTCTGGATGCGGCAACAATCACTGAGGAGGAAAAACTAAATCTGTGAGAGAAAGATATATTTCTTCAAAGTTGGGTCCAATACATGGATAAGGCATGCTTCTGAAGGCTTTCATCCACTTATCACTGTTTGTTGAAATTAATAAAATACATGTTATATTTATTCTGTTGCTTCTTGTTCAAGTTGACATGAGTGACCTGTTACTAGGAATTGCAGTAACCATTAAGTAATAGAGTTCATCATCATATCAAATTGATTTAAAAAGGCTTTTTTTTAAATTAGTAAAGCAGTTAATAATATACAGTATGTACAGTGAGTGTACAGACTGGGACAAATTGAGTGGGGTCTGAGTCATACATGGTGTCGGTATCCATTACATGTAATACATTATTAGGGGGCGGCGTCTGAAAGTGCCGAGCCATATATAAGCCTGCCACCCCCGCAGGAATGATGGCACTGGATACAGTTCGAAGGACTTAAACGAGTTGGGAATTAGCTGCCACCTCCAACATGCCGTCCAAGCCTGCCCCAATCAAGAAGGCGGCTAAGAAAGAACCAGCCAAGAAAGAGGAGGCAAAGGCTCCAGAGCCGGCTCCTGAACCCGCCCCGGAGCCCGCTCCCGTGGAGGCCCCCCCGGCTGAAGCTGCGCCTGCCCCAACCGAGGGAGAGGCCCCTGCTGCCGAGGGAGAGGCTGCGCCACCTGGTAATTACCCGTGCACAGCAGTGTCTCAAACGGCCCATTTTTCTCGATGGCTGAACTTTTGATAAGTCGGTAACTCTTTAATTGATCCAATGGTAACTTTTTAGACACGTGCACTTCTGAGGGGTCAGTGTGAACTGTTCAAATGCTTACTTTTGCCCTTCTGCAGAAACATAATGACGCTAACTTGCATGTTGCATGTTTTACAAGCAGATAATCCTAAAAGTCACAGTGCATTATGAAACGTTTGTTGTGGGAATGTATGTTGACAGTGCATGTTTGACTTGACTCACAGTCACACAGAGGAGTATGTGTTCATTTTTTATTTGAATCGTTTAACTCCATGCTGGAAATGCACACTCAGTGATGTCTTCTACCATAAAAATGAGTGCACTAACCCTTAATATCAGCTGACACTCCTGCTTTTGAGGAATTGCCAGCTGCCTCCACTGATGATGGTAAATTAAAGGACTTCACTTGTTCATTAGTGCTTTAGCAACTACTCTAAGTGACTTGTTGATAAAACTTTCTGCAGTGCTTAGTCTCAAAACATGTTCCACCTTCCTCAATGCATTAGTTGATAATATATAACACTTAATAATAACTACTTTGAGTGCAGCGATACAGGAGGCTGCACCAGCAGCAGTCTCTGCTGGTGTTAATCCAACCTGCAAAAATAGAAAACATGTTCCTCTTCACTCCTCTCTCTCCTTAACAACTGAGATGATTTTGTCATTTGAGACTAACTGGATGGAAATTCTCCATGTGATAGCATTGTTAATCCTTTGAATTCCCAGCAAAGGGGACAGAGAGCTGTGAGATGCATAGCTGGATTATATTTGATGCTGTCGCTCTGCTCATTATATGCTGCCAACAATAATACAAATGCCTGTTTAACATCAGCTGAAGCTGCTGAGGCACCTGCACCAGAAGAGCCTAAACCACCTACGCCCCCACCACCCAAAGGTAACCTTTTCTTGAAAGTGAAAACTTTATTTAAAAACCTATTTCATTGTTTTTTGTCATTTGCTTTGTGCTTATTACAACATTAAAATAGGAAAATGTATTCCAACATACTATAAGCTTTGTCTTTAAAATTCATTCATGTAATAATTGTATTTTATGTGGCATCTGCAGAGCCCACAAGCGCTCCTGTGGATCTCTTTGTTGAGGATAAGAACGATACTTCGGTCACTATCATTTGGAGCCAGCCAGAGAACATTGGGGCTTCAGGTCTAGATGGGTACACCATTGAAGTCTGCAAGGATGGAAGTAAGCCCTGCTCTTCTCTGAACCACGTGCATCATATAGCAGCATGTCCACGAAAGGGGTCAGATAGTGGTATTTATATACCCTGACAGAAATGTCAGCTGACCTTTGAATTACTTTTTCAGCTGCAGTTTTTAGGGTTTCACAACGTGCATCTTTAATTGCATCATAGTTTTTCATTTTTATTTTTTCAAAATATAGTCAGGAAATTCTTATTCTTTTCTGTTTTAAAGTGTGTCAGGCACATCAGCAGCAGCTGTTCCTGAAGTGTCAGTCGCAGAGTTATATCACGAGCTACCTAACTTCTCCCTACAAGGAAAGAGGCATTTCAGGAGCCGCTGCAGTCTTGCTGGACGTTCTGCATTTAGACTTACAGCACTAAGCTAATGTCAGCAGCAATACAGTGCGGGCTTGATTTAGCAGACCCACACAGAAATTTAATGAATATGAACGCTGCAGA
The DNA here is from genome assembly GCF_000239375.1 of Pundamilia nyererei. Classification (NCBI taxonomy): domain Eukaryota; kingdom Metazoa; phylum Chordata; class Actinopteri; order Cichliformes; family Cichlidae; genus Pundamilia; species Pundamilia nyererei. The sequence goes on along the minus strand of NW_005187435.1, from coordinate 3,099,789 downwards.
AAAAGGAGTGCTCACTGTCCTACATTTTTCTTAGTGCCTGATAATTTGTATAAATTCATTCAAAATCAAACTCACTCTTTCTACATTTTGCATATTGGGAAAACTCTTCCTTTGAAAAACAACAGCTTTTTAAACTCATTCATCATTGTGTGTAATTTTTCTCATCCAGCTGAGGATTGGAAAGCAGTTAATGAAGAACTGCAGAAGTCTTCCCGCTTTGTTATCAAGAACCAAACCACTGGTGACCGCCTGAAGATCCGAGTGGTTGCTGTGAACGAAGGTGGCCGCAGTCCTCCCGTTAGCCTCCCTGAGCCTGTGTTGGTGAAGGAGGTCGCTGGTAAGAAGTGTTTCCAATAGAGAACATAATCTGAACATTTTCTATAAGGGAATTTTACCTCTTGGAAAACCAATTATTTACAAGATAAACTAAAGGGTACTAAATCCTGAATTAACAATACTATTTAATATATTGTCCATACTATTTATGTATTTAATACCATAAACTAATTGTTTTACAATTAATCAACCATAAAAGCTGTAAAAAATCATTCCAAAATCAGGCCATTCTCTACTCTTATTTCCCAATTTTTACATCAGTGCTGTTTAAGAAATCCACTAGATAAACAGACGTTCTACATCATATATATGAAATTAAACTTTCTCCCAGGTGCTAAATGATTAAATTTAGTGTTTTAAGAGGACAGTGCGTACCATCTGAAACAGATATAGCCTAAAGTTTATCACGAGAAAGGGGAGTTGCAAAGTGCAGGAGTCAAAGCTAAGAAGCTCAGCAATGTTTTTCCTCTCAGCTGTCCATGTCCTGTTGGCACATGCCTGCAATGTTGCATTTTAAAACTGTGGTGTTCTCTCTTGTTTCCACTTTAAGTTGAAAACCCGACCCAGCTGGCAACAGTGTGATAATTACACACTTGATAAGTGGACGGTTTTACTGTTGCTGCACACCTTACGGTGTTAATCATAGACAGTATATGTATCTGAGCTGAATTGCTGTGAAAGATGATTGGACCCTGAGGGCTTTATAAGGAGGAGCTGCATGACTCTGGGTCCCCTCACAAATCATCGTTATGTGTAATGGAGAGTCAAACAGGGAGGGAAGGCAACTTGATCCCAGCTGAACTGGCAGTCTTTCAGTAGTCACATTAACCATCGTGTTCACCATAGCGGGTGGCCTCCATATAGAATCAACTTATGAATGGTTTCCTACAAAATTACCACAAAGCTTTAGAAAATAACTGGGATGTCTGTGCTGTTAACACAGACTTTTCTATGGAGGGTTTGGCATTGCTTCGTGATCCCTGCCAGGATTCACGCTGAGGGGAATGTCAGGCTCCCTTCTCTAAGATCGATGGTGTCAAGTGATCTGACTGCAAGCATTTAGGGAAGGGTTAAGAGCAGAGAGGGGGTGGATGGGAAATTCCAGCGTGTCCTGACTCAGAGTAGAGAGGGGGTGGATGGTATCCTTCTAACCTCTCAGATGACACCTAAATCTCATGACACCGCTGGAGATTCACTGTTTATCTTGAAACATGCCATGGACTTTACAGCACAAATCTTTATTAAGGTTAATCCTCTCCACATGAAGTGATAAGACACCTAACATGCAGTGTATACTTTCTAATACCTTAGCTTACCCTCTTTTTGATTTTTTTTTATACAGTTAACAGTTTACATCCCATTTAATGTTTACTCATCATTTGCTTTTAGGAGTGTCCAGATGAGTGTCTGCTTATCTCATCTGCGATTTTAATGGATTCTGATGTGAGTGGGGGTAACCGAATCTCCAAATCATGCGTCATGAGAAGCGATATACTGACTAAAGTACGCCTGCTTTATTTAGAGACCTGACAAATGTTGCTGGGCTGCACTCAGCAGGTGTTGCTTCTCTGCAAATCACTTTTACAAACAAGCTACAGCAGGACACTTCCAAGTGTTTAACCATCTGAAACATTTCTGTTTTTCATTCACTGATTGTCAGCTTTCAGTTACATCGCACAAAAGAGACTACACAGCAAGGAACTAAACAACAAGTGTAGATCAATTTTTGTGAATACGATAATAAATAAAGCAACAATTAAGGCATTCATATCAACTTTATGTTAATTAGATTTATATTGATTTTGGCATGAAAATATACAAACGTAATGTTTGTAAAATTACATGTTCATAGGTCTCAGTTTCTTTCATATGCAACTTCATGTGTATGCCATATTAATAAAGATGCATATATATGAATTTACATGCCTGTACATTCAAATACTATTTTGCTTAAGTACTCTCCTATGTTGTAATGCACTAAATAGATCGAAAGACTCTCTATAACTCCTAATCGCTCCCTCACTTACTTACTCAAGATCCTGTTGAGACTTTTCAAAACAAACTGAATCACATGA
>NW_005187435.1:3094510-3096777 GCF_000239375.1 Pundamilia nyererei | reverse complement strand
ATTCTATTCTGTACAGTTGTGTACTGTATTTATTCTTATTGTATTCTAATTTTTGCCTCATAACTTTTGCACTGTCCACTTCCTGCTGTGACAAAACAAATTTCCCACGTGTGGGACTAATAAAGCTTATCTTATCTTATCTTATCTTATCTTATCTTATCTCTCAGCAAGAAGGTTCTGGGTTTCAATCTAGTGGGTGGGACCTTTGCGTGTCCTCTCTGAGTGTCCTGGCATCCTTCCATAGTCCAAAGCCAAGCATGTTAGTTTGAATAGTGATTCTAATATGTCTTTAGGTGTGACCTGTCCAGGGTGTATCCCTCCTTTCACCCTATAACAGCTGGGTTTGGCTCCAGCTCAACTGTGGCACTGAATTGTATAAGCGGAAGAAAATGAATCAAACAGATGGATGAATGGACAATGCGATGTTAAATAATGGTTCCCATTGAGAGTAAAACAAATGATAAATAATGATAAATCAGGCTAATGTATAGGGCGACAGTACCTTATGATTCACAAGTCACTATCCTATGACTGAGCCTTGTTCTTGGTTTCTCTGTTCAATAAGGACAAATCATTAGAAGGAATTGAACATGATTTATTGATCTACAGAATTCAATTATGCTATTCGCGATTAGACTGATGACTTAACACAAGAGAATGAAATTCCAGCGGTGATGGCATTAGGCCACAATCCTAGATGTTGGTGGTGGTGAAGATAAGATGGAAACTTGGATGGAGTGACTTGCGTGAGGCGGAGATGGGGTGGAGGTGGGTTCCAAAAGAGAGAAGGAATGATTTACACTAAGCAAGTTGGAGGGGTCCTGCATACATATATCTTGCAAACAGCATACGAAAGAAAATAATTCAAATAACCATTAATTATTTTCCTCATTGATTTCCTCTCCAGATCGTCCCAAGGTCCGTCTACCTCGTTTTCTTAGGCAGAGATATGTCGCTAATGTTGGAGACAAGATCAATCTGACCATCCCCTTCACAGTAAGATTGGAAGATTTCTGTGCATCGCTCCATGGGTAATAAATAACACCCTGGAATTCACTGTCTGTTTGCTTCTTCTCTCAGGGAAAACCCAAACCTTTGGTCACCTGGACAAAGAACGGGCAGCCCGTTGACACAAAGAGGGTGAACGTTCGCAGCACCGAAAGAGACAGCATCCTGTTCATCCGTGCGTCTGAGAGAGAGGACTCTGGAGTGTACGAGATGTGTGTGAAGGTGGATGACTTTGAGGACAAGGCTCAAATTACCCTTCAAATTGTTGGTGAGTAAATTTCTGATACTGTGTGAGATGCCTTTAAAACTGTCCTATTTGATACTCAACCCATGCCTGTTTGTTCGCAGAGCTGCCAGGGCCTCCTGCCACTGTAAAGATTGTGGATACCTGGGGTTTCAATGTTGCTCTAGAGTGGACTGCACCCAAAGACAATGGAAACACAGAGATCACGGGTTACACAGTGCAGAAGGCGGACAAAAAAACTGGAGTAAGTATTCTGTACCAAAGGGCTGCTTGTTTTCAGGTCATAACAGCTAACTGATTCTGATGATTAATAGTTGCATCCCACTGATAAATTACATACCGCATGTCCTGAATCCCCAATACGTCTGCTAATAATCCATCATGTCTGTGTGTGTGTGTGTTTAAAGGACTGGTTCACTGTGTTGGAGCATTACAATAGACTGAATGCCACCATCTCAGACCTCATCATGGGCAACACCTACAAGTTCAGAGTGTTTGGTGAAAACAAGTGTGGAATGAGTGAGAGTGCTGCTGTTACAAAAGAAGAGGCCAAGATCTTGAAGACAGGTACTTTTTTTTAAAAAGAGCTATAAGGCATTAGAAGGAAGATATCAGAAATGTTTTAATTTATTCATTCATTCAGCAGTGGATCCTGCCTTAAATTTGAAATTGTTGGCATCTGCCATCAGTAAGTCTCATTTAAATTTAAACTAAATTTAAATGAGAGCAGGGACAGTTTTTTGTAATCATCATCATCATCATTGTTTATTTATATAGCACTTTAAAAACACACAAGGCTGACCAAAGTGCTGAACAATAGAAACATAATACATACCATACGAATAATAAATACGATAAAATAATAAACATAGCGAAAACAATAAAATACAAGTCAGTCAACCACTGAGTCAAAAGCCAGTGAATAAAAATGCGTTTTCAATCTGGATTTAAAAACCAGCACTGATGTCGATTGCCTAATGTGAAGAGGAAGATTATTCCAAAGCTTAGGAGCCAC